>NC_085025.1:17162553-17516553 GCF_963692335.1 Osmerus eperlanus
CCCAGTGGTGCGTATGTGCTCCTCAAGATATAAAGCCAGGTTGTTCCCAGTCCAACAACAAAGACTATACTTTCAGGGATCATTTCTATAGGTTGTTCTTTGAGAAATGTGTTTCTAAGGAGTGTTCTCACTATCCATGATGAAGATGCAGATGTTCTTTTCTGAGCAGGAATCTGGTGGAAAGGTGTGGCTGTGTTCACTGTCCTACCACCGTTGATGACTGTTCCAAGTTCTTGAATGTAACTTGGACGAAAGGATCATGTTCTGAGTGGATTTACATTGATTGTTCAAGCAAAGTAAGTCACAGTAATGTTTGCATCTGTCTCATGATGCGCTGGAATGTGCAATTTGCGACGCTGCTGGGATGTGGAGGGATTGCAACAACGGCCTTGATGTTGATCAATACTTATATCCGTGCCAAGTTTAGCTGAATTTGGTTCTCTGTATGCAAGGAATCCACGGATCCAAACAAACTATTTGGTTATCTATGCAACGTTTTGTCATGTGGAAGATTTCAGAACTCTGCGTGAAATGTCTTTGACCAAGAGACACATTCCACGTGTCGCGGCTTTAGCATAATTGATTGTTACAGATGTCGACCATTCAATTGGCTTTGGAACCCAGTGGTACGTATGTGCTCCTCAAGATATAAAGCCAGGTTGTTCCCAGTCCAACAACCAAGACTATACTTTCAGGTATCATTTCTATCGTTTTTTTTTGAGAAATGTGTTTCTAAGGAGTGGTCTCACTATCCATGATGAAGATGCAGATGTTCCTTTCTGAGCAGGAATCTGGTGGAAAGGTGTGGCTGTGTTTACTGTCCTACCACCATTGATGACTGTTCCAAGTTCTTGAATGGAACTTGGACGAAAGGATCATGTTCTGAGTGGATTTACATTGATTGTTCAAGCAAAGTCAGTCACAGTAATGTTTGCATCTGTCTTATGATGCGCTGGAATGTGCAATTTGCGACGCTGCTGGGATGTGGAGGGATTGCAACAACAGCCTTGATGTTAATCAATACTTATATCCGTGCCAAGTTTAGCTGAATTTGGTTCTCTGTATGCAAGGAATCCACGGATACAAATGAACAATTTAGTTCTCTATGCAAAATTTGGTCATGTGGAAGATTTCAGAACTCTGCGTGAAATGTCTTTGACCAAGAGACGCATTCCACGTGTCGCGGCTTTAGCATAATTGATTGTTACAGATGTCGACCATTCAATTGGCTTTGGAACCCAGTGGTGCGTATGTGCTCCTCAAGATATAAAACCATGTTGTTCCCAGTCCAACAACCAAGACTATACTTTCAGGGATCTTTTCTATAGGTTGTTCTTTGAAAAATGTGTTTCTAAGGAGTGGTCTCACTATCCATGATGAAGATGCAGATGTTCCTTTCTGAGCAGGAATCTGGTGGAAAGGTGTGGCTGTGTTTACTGTCCTACCACCATTGATGACTGTTCCAAGTTCTTGAATGGAACTTGGACGAAAGGATCATGTTCTGAGTGGATTTACATTGATTGTTCAAGCAAAGTCAGTCACAGTAATGTTTGCATCTGTCTTATGATGCGCTGGAATGTGCAATTTGCGACGCTGCTGGGATGTGGAGGGATTGCAACAACGGCCTTGATGTTAATCAATACTTATATCCGTGCCAAGTTTAGCTGAATTTGGTTCTCTGTATGCAAGGAATCCACGGATACAAATGAACAATTTAGTTCTCTATGCAAAATTTGGTCATGTGGAAGATTTCAGAACTCTGCGTGAAATGTCTTTGACCAAGAGACGCATTCCACGTGTCGCGGCTTTAGCATAATTGATTGTTACAGATGTCGACCATTCAATTGGCTTTGGAACCCAGTGGTGCGTATGTGCTCCTCAAGATATAAAGCCATGTTGTTCCCAGTCCAACAACCAAGACTATACTTTCAGGGATCTTTTCTATAGGTTGTTCTTTGAAAAATGTGTTTCTAAGGAGTGGTCTCACTATCTATGATGAAGATGCAGATGTTCCTTTCTGAACAGGAATCTGGTGGAAAGGTGTGGCTGTGTTCACTGTCCTACCACCATTGATGACTGTTCCAAGTTCTTGAATGGAACTTGGACGAAAGGATCATGTTCTGAGTGGATTTACATTGATTGTTCAAGCGAAGTAAGTCACAGTAATGTTTGCATCTGTCTCATGATGTGCTGGAATGTGCAATTTGCGACGCTGCTGGGATGTGGAGGGATTGCAACAACGGCCTTGATGTTGATCAATACTTATATCCGTGCCAAGTTTAGCTGAATTTGGTTCTCTGTATGCAAGGAATCCACGGATACAAATGAACAATTTAGTTCTCTATGCAACGTTTTGTCATGTGGAAGATTTCAGAACTCTGCGTTAAATGTCTTTGACCAAGAGACACATTCCACGTGTCGCGGCTTTAGCATAATTGATTGTTACAGATGTCGACCATTCAATTGGCTTTGGAACCCAGTGGTGCGTATGTGCTCCTCAAGATATAAAGCCATGTTGTTCCCAGTCCAACAACCAAGATTATACTTTCAGGGATCATTTCTATAGGTTGTTCTTTGAGAAATGTGTTTCTAAGGAGTGGTCTCACTATTCATGATGAAGATGCAGATGTTCCTTTCTGAGCAGGAATCTGGTGGAAAGGTGTGGCTGTGTTCACTGTCCTACCACCATTGATGACTGTTCCAAGTTCTTGAATGGAACTTGGACGAAAGGATCATGTTCTGAGTGGATTTACATTGATTGTTCAAGCAAAGTCAGTCACAGTAATGTTTGCATCTGTCTCATGATGCGCTGGAATGTGCAATTTGCGACACTGCTGGGATGTGGAGGGATTGCAATAACGACCTTGATGTTGATCAATACTTAGATCCGTGCCAAGTTTAGCTGAATTTGGATCTCTGTATGCAAGGAATCCACGGATACAAATGAACAATTTAGTTCTCTATGCAAAATTTGGTCATGTGGAAGATTTCAGAACTCTGCGTGAAATGTCTTTGACCAAGAGACACATTCCACGTGTCGCAGCTTTAGCATAATTGATTGTTACAGGTGTCGACAGTTCAATTGGCTTTGGATCCCAGTGGTGCGTATGCGCTCCTCGAGATATAAAGCCAGGTTGTTCCCCGTCCAACAACCAAGACTATACTTTCAGGGATCAATTCTATAGGTTGTTTTTGAGAAATGTGTTTCTAAGGAGTGGTCTCACTATCCATGATGAAGGTGCAGATGTTCCTTTCTGAGCAGGAATCTGGTGGAAAGGTGTGGCTGTGTTCACTGTCCTACCACCATTGATGACTGTTCCAAGTTCTTGAATGGAACTTGGACGAAAGGATCATGTTCTGAGTGGATTTACATTGATTGTTCAAGCAAAGTCAGTCACAGTAATGTTTGCATCTGTCTCATGATGCGCTGGAATGTGCAATATGCGATGCTGCTGGGATGTGGAGGGATTGCAATAACGGCCTTGATGTTGATCAATACTTAGATACGTGCCAAGTTTAGCTGAATTTGGTTCTCTGTATGCAAGGAATCCACGGATACAAATGAACAATTTAGTTCTCTATGCAAAATTTGGTCATGTGGAAGATTTCAGAACTGTGCGTGAAATGTCTTTGACCAAGAGACACATTCCACGTGTTGCGGCTTTAGCATAATTGATTGTTACAGATGTCGACCATTCAATTGGCTTTGGAACCCAGTGGTGCGTATGTGCTCCTCAAGATATAAAGCCATGTTGTTCCCAGTCCAACAACCAAGACTATACTTTCAGGGATCATTTCTATAGGTTGTTCTTTGAGAAATGTGTTTCTAAGGAGTGGTCTCGCTATTCATGATGAAGATGCAGATGTTCCTTTCTGAGCAGGAATCTGGTGGAAAGGTGTGGCTGTGTTCACTGTCCTACCACCATTGATGACTGTTCCAAGTTTTTGAATGGAACTTGGACGAAAGGATCATGTTCTGAGTGGATTTACATTGATTGTTCAAGCAAAGTCAGTCACAGTAATGTTTGCATCTGTCTCATGATGCGCTGGAATGTGCAATATGCGATGCTGCTGGGATGTGGAGGGATTGCAATAACGGCCTTGATGTTGATCAATACTTAGATACGTGCCAAGTTTAGCTGAATTTGGTTCTCTGTATGCAAGGAATCCACGGATACAAATGAACAATTTAGTTCTCTATGCAAAATTTGGTCATGTGGAAGATTTCAGAACTGTGCGTGAAATGTCTTTGACCAAGAGACACATTCCACGTGTTGCGGCTTTAGCATAATTGATTGTTACAGATGTCGACCATTCAATTGGCTTTGGAACCCAGTGGTGCGTATGTGCTCCTCAAGATATAAAGCCATGTTGTTCCCAGTCCAACAACCAAGACTATACTTTCAGGGATCATTTCTATAGGTTGTTCTTTGAGAAATGTGTTTCTAAGGAGTGGTCTCGCTATTCATGATGAAGATGCAGATGTTCTTTCTGAGCAGGAATCTGGTGGAAAGGTGTGGCTGTGTTCACTGTCCTACCACCATTGATGACTGTTCCAAGTTTTTGAATGGAACTTGGACGAAAGGATCATGTTCTGAGTGGATTTACATTGATTGTTCAAGCAAAGTCAGTCACAGTAATGTTTGCATCTGTCTCATGATGCGCTGGAATGTGCAATATGCGATGCTGCTGGGATGTGGAGGGATTGCAATAACGGCCTTGATGTTGATCAATACTTAGATCCGTGCCAAGTTTAGCTGAATTTGGTTCTCTGTATGCAAGGAATCCACGGATACAAATGAACAATTTAGTTCTCTATGCAAAATTTGGTCATGTGGAAGATTTCAGAACTGTGCGTGAAATGTCTTTGACCAAGAGACACATTCCACGTGTTGCGGCTTTAGCATAATTGATTGTTACAGATGTCGACCATTCAATTGGCTTTGGAACCCAGTGGTGCGTATGTGCTCCTCAAGATATAAAGCCATGTTGTTCCCAGTCCAACAACCAAGACTATACTTTCAGGGATCATTTCTATAGGTTGTTCTTTGAGAAATGTGTTTCTAAGGAGTGGTCTCGCTATTCATGATGAAGATGCAGATGTTCCTTTCTGAGCAGGAATCTGGTGGAAAGGTGTGGCTGTGTTCACTGTCCTACCACCATTGATGACTGTTCCAAGTTTTTGAATGGAACTTGGACGAAAGGATCATGTTCTGAGTGGATTTACATTGATTGTTCAAGCAAAGTCAGTCACAGTAATGTTTGCATCTGTCTCATGATGCGCTGGAATGTGCAATATGCGATGCTGCTGGGATGTGGAGGGATTGCAATAACGGCCTTGATGTTGATCAATACTTAGATACGTGCCAAGTTTAGCTGAATTTGGTTCTCTGTATGCAAGGAATCCACGGATACAAATGAACAATTTAGTTCTCTATGCAAAATTTGGTCATGTGGAAGATTTCAGAACTGTGCGTGAAATGTCTTTGACCAAGAGACACATTCCACGTGTTGCGGCTTTAGCATAATTGATTGTTACAGATGTCGACCATTCAATTGGCTTTGGAACCCAGTGGTGCGTATGTGCTCCTCAAGATATAAAGCCATGTTGTTCCCAGTCCAACAACCAAGACTATACTTTCAGGGATCATTTCTATAGGTTGTTCTTTGAGAAATGTGTTTCTAAGGAGTGGTCTCGCTATTCATGATGAAGATGCAGATGTTCCTTTCTGAGCAGGAGTCTGGTGGAAAGGTGTGGCTGTGTTCACTGTCCTACCACCATTGATGACTGTTCCAAGTTCTTGAATGTAACTTGGACGAAAGGATCATGTTCTGAGTGGATTTACATTGATTGTTCAAGCAAAGTCAGTCACAGTAATGTTTGCATCTGTCTCATGATGCGCTGGAATGTGCAATTTGCGACGCTGCTGGGATGTGGAGGGATTGCAATAACGGCCTTGATGTTGATCAATACTTAGATCCGTGCCAAGTTTAGCTGAATTTGGTTCTCTGTATGCAAGGAGTCCACGGATACAAATGAACAATTTAGTTCTCTATGCAACGTTTTGTCATATGGAAGATTTCAAAGCTGCGTGAAATGTCTTTGACCAAGAGACACATTCCACGTGTCGCGGCTTTAGCATAATTGATTGTTACAGATGTCGACCATTCAATTGGCTTTGGAACCCAGTGGTGCGTATGTGCTCCTCAAGATATAAAGCCAGGTTGTTCCCAGTCCAACAACCAAGACTATACTTTCAGGGATCATTTCTATAGGTTGTTCTTTGAGAAATGTGTTTCTAAGGCGTGGTCTCACTATCCATGATGAAGATGCAGATGTTCCTTTCTGAGCAGGAATCTGGTGGAAAGGTGTGGCTGTGTTCACTGTCCTACCACCATTGATGACTGTTCCAAGTTTTTGAATGGAACTTGGACGAAAGGATCATGTTCTGAGTGGATTTACATTGATTGTTCAAGCAAAGTCAGTCACAGTAATGTTTGCATCTGTCTCATGATGCGCTGGAATGTGCAATATGCGATGCTGCTGGGATGTGGAGGGATTGCAATAACGGCCTTGATGTTGATCAATACTTAGATCCGTGCCAAGTTTAGCTGAATTTGGTTCTCTGTATGCAAGGAATCCACGGATACAAATGAACAATTTAGTTCTCTATGCAAAATTTGGTCATGTGGAAGATTTCAGAACTGTGCGTGAAATGTCTTTGACCAAGAGACACATTCCACGTGTTGCGGCTTTAGCATAATTGATTGTTACAGATGTCGACCATTCAATTGGCTTTGGAACCCAGTGGTGCGTATGTGCTCCTCAAGATATAAAGCCATGTTGTTCCCAGTCCAACAACCAAGACTATACTTTCAGGGATCATTTCTATAGGTTGTTCTTTGAGAAATTAGTTTCTAAGGAGTGGTCTCGCTATTCATGATGAAGATGCAGATGTTCCTTTCTGAGCAGGAGTCTGGTGGAAAGGTGTGGCTGTGTTCACTGTCCTACCACCATTGATGACTGTTCCAAGTTTTTGAATGGAACTTGGACGAAAGGATCATGTTCTGAGTGGATTTACATTGATTGTTCAAGCAAAGTCAGTCACAGTAATGTTTGCATCTGTCTCATGATGCGCTGGAATGTGCAATATGCGATGCTGCTGGGATGTGGAGGGATTGCAATAACGGCCTTGATGTTGATCAATACTTAGATACGTGCCAAGTTTAGCTGAATTTGGTTCTCTGTATGCAAGGAATCCACGGATACAAATGAACAATTTAGTTCTCTATGCAAAATTTGGTCATGTGGAAGATTTCAGAACTGTGCGTGAAATGTCTTTGACCAAGAGACACATTCCACGTGTTGCGGCTTTAGCATAATTGATTGTTACAGATGTCGACCATTCAATTGGCTTTGGAACCCAGTGGTGCGTATGTGCTCCTCAAGATATAAAGCCATGTTGTTCCCAGTCCAACAACCAAGACTATACTTTCAGGGATCATTTCTATAGGTTGTTCTTTGAGAAATGTGTTTCTAAGGAGTGGTCTCGCTATTCATGATGAAGATGCAGATGTTCCTTTCTGAGCAGGAGTCTGGTGGAAAGGTGTGGCTGTGTTCACTGTCCTACCACCATTGATGACTGTTCCAAGTTCTTGAATGTAACTTGGACGAAAGGATCATGTTCTGAGTGGATTTACATTGATTGTTCAAGCAAAGTCAGTCACAGTAATGTTTGCATCTGTCTCATGATGCGCTGGAATGTGCAATTTGCGACGCTGCTGGGATGTGGAGGGATTGCAATAACGGCCTTGATGTTGATCAATACTTAGATCCGTGCCAAGTTTAGCTGAATTTGGTTCTCTGTATGCAAGGAGTCCACGGATACAAATGAACAATTTAGTTCTCTATGCAACGTTTTGTCATATGGAAGATTTCAAAGCTGCGTGAAATGTCTTTGACCAAGAGACACATTCCACGTGTCGCGGCTTTAGCATAATTGATTGTTACAGATGTCGACCATTCAATTGGCTTTGGAACCCAGTGGTGCGTATGTGCTCCTCAAGATATAAAGCCAGGTTGTTCCCAGTCCAACAACCAAGACTATACTTTCAGGGATCATTTCTATAGGTTGTTCTTTGAGAAATGTGTTTCTAAGGCGTGGTCTCACTATCCATGATGAAGATGCAGATGTTCCTTTCTGAGCAGGAATCTGGTGGAAAGGTGTGGCTGTGTTCACTGTCCTACCACCATTGATGACTGTTCCAAGTTTTTGAATGGAACTTGGACGAAAGGATCATGTTCTGAGTGGATTTACATTGATTGTTCAAGCAAAGTCAGTCACAGTAATGTTTGCATCTGTCTCATGATGCGCTGGAATGTGCAATATGCGATGCTGCTGGGATGTGGAGGGATTGCAATAACGGCCTTGATGTTGATCAATACTTAGATCCGTGCCAAGTTTAGCTGAATTTGGTTCTCTGTATGCAAGGAATCCACGGATACAAATGAACAATTTAGTTCTCTATGCAAAATTTGGTCATGTGGAAGATTTCAGAACTGTGCGTGAAATGTCTTTGACCAAGAGACACATTCCACGTGTTGCGGCTTTAGCATAATTGATTGTTACAGATGTCGACCATTCAATTGGCTTTGGAACCCAGTGGTGCGTATGTGCTCCTCAAGATATAAAGCCATGTTGTTCCCAGTCCAACAACCAAGACTATACTTTCAGGGATCATTTCTATAGGTTGTTCTTTGAGAAATGAGTTTCTAAGGAGTGGTCTCGCTATTCATGATGAAGATGCAGATGTTCCTTTCTGAGCAGGAGTCTGGTGGAAAGGTGTGGCTGTGTTCACTGTCCTACCACCATTGATGACTGTTCCAAGTTCTTGAATGTAACTTGGACGAAAGGATCATGTTCTGAGTGGATTTACATTGATTGTTCAAGCAAAGTAAGTCACAGTAATGTTTGCATCTGTCTCATGATGCGCTGGAATGTGCAATTTGCGACGCTGCTGGGATGTGGAGGGATTGCAATAACGGCCTTGATGTTGATCAATACTTATATCCGTGCCAAGTTTAGCTGAATTTGGTTCTCTGTATGCAAGGAATCCACGGATACAAATGAACAATTTAGTTCTCTATGCAAAATTTGGTCATGTGGAAGATTTCAGAACTCTGCGTTAAATGTCTTTGACCAAGAGACACATTCCACGTGTCGCGGCTTTAGCATAATTGATTGTTACAGATGTCGACCATTCAATTGGCTTTGGAACCCAGTGGTGCGTATGTGCTCCTCAAGATATAAAGCCAGGTTGTTCCCAGTCCAACAACCAAGACTATACTTTCAGGGATCATTTCTATAGTTTATTTTTGAGAAATGTGTTTCTAAGGAGTGGTCTCACTATCCATGATGAAGATGCAGATGTTCCTTTCTGAGCAGGAATCTGGTGGAAAGGTGTGGCTGTGTTTACTGTCCTACCACCATTGATGACTGTTCCAAGTTCTTGAATGGAACTTGGACGAAAGGATCATGTTCTGAGTGGATTTACATTGATTGTTAAAGCAAAGTCAGTCACAGTAATGTTTGCATCTGTCTTATGATGCGCTGGAATGTGAAATTTGCGACGCTGCTGGGATGTGGAGGGATTGCAACAACGGCCTTGATGTTAATCAATACTTATATCCGTGCCAAGTTTAGCTGAATTTGGTTCTCTGTATGCAAGGAATCAATGGATACAAATGAACAATTTAGTTCTCTATGCAAAATTTGGTCATGTGGAAGATTTCAGAACTCTGCGTGAAATGTCTTTGACCAAGAGACACATTCCACGTGTCGCGGCTTTAGCATAATTGATTGTTACAGATGTCGACCATTCAATTGGCTTTGGAACCCAGTGGTGCGTATGTGCTCCTCAAGATATAAAGCCATGTTGTTCCCAGTCCAACAACCAAGACTATACTTTCAGGGATCATTTCTATAGGTTGTTCTTTGAGAAATGTGTTTCTAAGGAGTGGTCTCACTATCTATGATGAAGATGCAGATGTTCCTTTCTGAACAGGAATCTGGTGGAAAGGTGTGGCTGTGTTCACTGTCCTACCACCATTGATGACTGTTCCAAGTTCTTGAATGGAACTTGGACGAAAGGATCATGTTCTGAGTGGATTTACATTGATTGTTCAAGCAAAGTAAGTCACAGTAATGTTTGCATCTGTCTCATGATGCGCTGGAATGTGCAATTTGCGACGCTGCTGGGATGTGGAGGGATTGCAATAACGGCCTTGATGTTGATCAATACTTAGATCCGTGCCAAGTTTAGCTGAATTTGGTTCTCTGTATGCAAGGAATCCACGGATACAAATGAACAATTTAGTTCTCTATGAAAAATGTTGTCATGTGGAAGATTTCAGAACTCTGCGTGAAATGTCTTTGACCAAGAGACACATTCCACGTGTCGCGGCTTTAGCATAATTGATTGTTACAGATGTCGACCATTCAATTGGCTTTGGAACCCAGTGGTGCGTATGTGCTCCTCAAGATATAAAGCCAGGTTGTTCCCAGTCCAACAACCAAGACTATATTTTCAGGGATCATTTCTATAGGTTGTTCTTTGAGAAATGTGTTTCTAAGGAGTGGTCTCACTATCCATGATGAAGATGCAGATGTTCCTTTCTGAGCAGGAATCTGGTGGAAAGGTGTGGCTGTGTTCACTGTCCTACCACCATTGATGACTGTTCCAAGTTCTTGAATGGAACTTGGACGAAAGGATCATGTTCTGAGTGGATTTACATTGATTGTTCAAGCAAAGTCAGTCACAGTAATGTTTGCATCTGTCTCATGATGCGCTGGAATGTGCAATTTGCGACGCTACTGGGATGTGGAGGGATTGCAACAACGGCCTTGATGTTGATCAATACTTATATCCGTGCCAAGTTTAGCTGAATTTGGTTCTCTGTATGCAAGGAATCCACGGATACAAATGAACAATTTAGTTCTCTATGCAAAATTTGGTCATGTGGAAGATTTCAGAACTCTGCGTGAAATGTCTTTGACCAAGAGACACATTCCACGTGTCGCGTCTTTAGCATAATTGATTGTTACAGATGTCGACCATTCAATTGGCTTTGGAACCCAGTGGTGCGTATGTGCTCCTCAAGATATAAAGCCATGTTGTTCCCAGTCCAACAACCAAGACTATACTTTCAGGGATCATTTCTATAGGTTGTTCTTTGAGAAATGTGTTTCTAAGGAGTGGTCTCACTATCTATGATGAAGATGCAGATGTTCCTTTCTGAACAGGAATCTGGTGGAAAGGTGTGGCTGTGTTCACTGTCCTACCACCATTGATGACTGTTCCAAGTTCTTGAATGGAACTTGGACGAAAGGATCATGTTCTGAGTGGATTTACATTGATTGTTCAAGCAAAGTCAGTCACAGTAATGTTTGCATCTGTCTCATGATGCGCTGGAATGTGCAATTTGCGACGCTACTGGGATGTGGAGGGATTGCAACAACGGCCTTGATGTTGATCAATACTTATATCCGTGCCAAGTTTAGCTGAATTTGGTTCTCTGTATGCAAGGAATCCACGGATACAAATGAACAATTTAGTTCTCTATGCAAAATTTGGTCATGTGGAAGATTTCAGAACTCTGCGTGAAATGTCTTTGACCAAGAGACACATTCCACGTGTCGCGGCTTTAGCATAATTGATTGTTACAGATGTCGACCATTCAATTGGCTTTGGAACCCAGTGGTGCGTATGTGCTCCTCAAGATATAAAGCCATGTTGTTCCCAGTCCGACAACCAAGACTATACTTTCAGGGATCATTTCTATAGGTTGTTCTTTGAGAAATGTGTTTCTAAGGAGTGGTCTCACTATCTATGATGAAGATGCAGATGTTCCTTTCTGAACAGGAATCTGGTGGAAAGGTGTGGCTGTGTTCACTGTCCTACCACCATTGATGACTGTTCCAAGTTCTTGAATGGAACTTGGACGAAAGGATCATGTTCTGAGTGGATTTACATTGATTGTTCAAGCAAAGTAAGTCACAGTAATGTTTGCATCTGTCTCATGATGCGCTGGAATGTGCAATTTGCGACGCTGCTGGGATGTGGAGGGATTGCAATAACGGCCTTGATGTTGATCAATACTTAGATCCGTGCCAAGTTTAGCTGAATTTGGTTCTCTGTATGCAAGGAATCCACGGATACAAATGAACAATTTAGTTCTCTATGAAAAATGTTGTCATGTGGAAGATTTCAGAACTCTGCGTGAAATGTCTTTGACCAAGAGACACATTCCACGTGTCGCGGCTTTAGCATAATTGATTGTTACAGATGTCGACCATTCAATTGGCTTTGGAACCCAGTGGTGCGTATGTGCTCCTCAAGATATAAAGCCAGGTTGTTCCCAGTCCAACAACCAAGACTATATTTTCAGGGATCATTTCTATAGGTTGTTCTTTGAGAAATGTGTTTCTAAGGAGTGGTCTCACTATCCATGATGAAGATGCAGATGTTCCTTTCTGAGCAGGAATCTGGTGGAAAGGTGTGGCTGTGTTCACTGTCCTACCACCATTGATGACTGTTCCAAGTTCTTGAATGGAACTTGGACGAAAGGATCATGTTCTGAGTGGATTTACATTGATTGTTCAAGCAAAGTCAGTCACAGTAATGTTTGCATCTGTCTCATGATGCGCTGGAATGTGCAATTTGCGACGCTACTGGGATGTGGAGGGATTGCAACAACGGCCTTGATGTTGATCAATACTTATATCCGTGCCAAGTTTAGCTGAATTTGGTTCTCTGTATGCAAGGAATCCACGGATACAAATGAACAATTTAGTTCTCTATGCAAAATTTGGTCATGTGGAAGATTTCAGAACTGTGCGTGAAATGTCTTTGACCAAGAGACACATTCCACGTGTTGCGGCTTTAGCATAATTGATTGTTACAGATGTCGACCATTCAATTGGCTTTGGAACCCAGTGGTGCGTATGTGCTCCTCAAGATATAAAGCCATGTTGTTCCCAGTCCAACAACCAAGACTATACTTTCAGGGATCATTTCTATAGGTTGTTCTTTGAGAAATGTGTTTCTAAGGAGTGGTCTCGCTATTCATGATGAAGATGCAGATGTTCCTTTCTGAGCAGGAATCTGGTGGAAAGGTGTGGCTGTGTTCACTGTCCTACCACCATTGATGACTGTTCCAAGTTTTTGAATGGAACTTGGACGAAAGGATCATGTTCTGAGTGGATTTACATTGATTGTTCAAGCAAAGTCAGTCACAGTAATGTTTGCATCTGTCTCATGATGCGCTGGAATGTGCAATATGCGATGCTGCTGGGATGTGGAGGGATTGCAATAACGGCCTTGATGTTGATCAATACTTAGATCCGTGCCAAGTTTAGCTGAATTTGGTTCTCTGTATGCAAGGAATCCACGGATACAAATGAACAATTTAGTTCTCTATGCAAAATTTGGTCATGTGGAAGATTTCAGAACTGTGCGTGAAATGTCTTTGACCAAGAGACACATTCCACGTGTTGCGGCTTTAGCATAATTGATTGTTACAGATGTCGACCATTCAATTGGCTTTGGAACCCAGTGGTGCGTATGTGCTCCTCAAGATATAAAGCCATGTTGTTCCCAGTCCAACAACCAAGACTATACTTTCAGGGATCATTTCTATAGGTTGTTCTTTGAGAAATGTGTTTCTAAGGAGTGGTCTCGCTATTCATGATGAAGATGCAGATGTTCCTTTCTGAGCAGGAGTCTGGTGGAAAGGTGTGGCTGTGTTCACTGTCCTACCACCATTGATGACTGTTCCAAGTTCTTGAATGTAACTTGGACGAAAGGATCATGTTCTGAGTGGATTTACATTGATTGTTCAAGCAAAGTCAGTCACAGTAATGTTTGCATCTGTCTCATGATGCGCTGGAATGTGCAATTTGCGACGCTGCTGGGATGTGGAGGGATTGCAATAACGGCCTTGATGTTGATCAATACTTAGATCCGTGCCAAGTTTAGCTGAATTTGGTTCTCTGTATGCCAGGAGTCCACGGATACAAATGAACAATTTAGTTCTCTATGCAACGTTTTGTCATATGGAAGATTTCAAAGCTGCGTGAAATGTCTTTGACCAAGAGACACATTCCACGTGTCGCGGCTTTAGCATAATTGATTGTTACAGATGTCGACCATTCAATTGGCTTTGGAACCCAGTGGTGCGTATGTGCTCCTCAAGATATAAAGCCAGGTTGTTCCCAGTCCAACAACCAAGACTATGCTTTCAGGGATCATTTCTATAGGTTGTTCTTTGAGAAATGTGTTTCTAAGGCGTGGTCTCACTATCCATGATGAAGATGCAGATGTTCCTTTCTGAGCAGGAATCTGGTGGAAAGGTGTGGCTGTGTTCACTGTCCTACCACCATTGATGACTGTTCCAAGTTTTTGAATGGAACTTGGACGAAAGGATCATGTTCTGAGTGGATTTACATTGATTGTTCAAGCAAAGTCAGTCACAGTAATGTTTGCATCTGTCTCATGATGCGCTGGAATGTGCAATATGCGATGCTGCTGGGATGTGGAGGGATTGCAATAACGGCCTTGATGTTGATCAATACTTAGATCCGTGCCAAGTTTAGCTGAATTTGGTTCTCTGTATGCAAGGAATCCACGGATACAAATGAACAATTTAGTTCTCTATGCAAAATTTGGTCATGTGGAAGATTTCAGAACTGTGCGTGAAATGTCTTTGACCAAGAGACACATTCCACGTGTTGCGGCTTTAGCATAATTGATTGTTACAGATGTCGACCATTCAATTGGCTTTGGAACCCAGTGGTGCGTATGTGCTCCTCAAGATATAAAGCCATGTTGTTCCCAGTCCAACAACCAAGACTATACTTTCAGGGATCATTTCTATAGGTTGTTCTTTGAGAAATGAGTTTCTAAGGAGTGGTCTCGCTATTCATGATGAAGATGCAGATGTTCCTTTCTGAGCAGGAGTCTGGTGGAAAGGTGTGGCTGTGTTCACTGTCCTACCACCATTGATGACTGTTCCAAGTTCTTGAATGTAACTTGGACGAAAGGATCATGTTCTGAGTGGATTTACATTGATTGTTCAAGGAAAGTAAGTCACAGTAATGTTTGCATCTGTCTCATGATGCGCTGGAATGTGCAATTTGCGACGCTGCTGGGATGTGGAGGGATTGCAACAACGGCCTTGATGTTGATCAATACTTAGATCCGTGCCAAGTTTAGCTGAATTTGGTTCTCTGTATGCAAGGAGTCCACGGATACAAATGAACAATTTAGTTCTCTATGCAACGTTTTGTCATATGGAAGATTTCAAAGCTGCGTGAAATGTCTTTGACCAAGAGACACATTCCACGTGTCGCGGCTTTAGCATAATTGATTGTTACAGATGTCGACCATTCAATTGGCTTTGGAACCCAGTGGTGCGTATGTGCTCCTCAAGATATAAAGCCAGGTTGTTCCCAGTCCAACAACCAAGACTATGCTTTCAGGGATCATTTCTATAGGTTGTTCTTTGAGAAATGTGTTTCTAAGGCGTGGTCTCACTATCCATGATGAAGATGCAGATGTTCCTTTCTGAGCAGGAATCTGGTGGAAAGGTGTGGCTGTGTTCACTGTCCTACCACCATTGATGACTGTTCCAAGTTTTTGAATGGAACTTGGACGAAAGGATCATGTTCTGAGTGGATTTACATTGATTGTTCAAGCAAAGTCAGTCACAGTAATGTTTGCATCTGTCTCATGATGCGCTGGAATGTGCAATATGCGATGCTGCTGGGATGTGGAGGGATTGCAATAACGGCCTTTATGTTGATCAATACTTAGATCCGTGCCAAGTTTAGCTGAATTTGGTTCTCTGTATGCAAGGAATCCACGGATACAAATGAACAATTTAGTTCTCTATGCAAAATTTGGTCATGTGGAAGATTTCAGAACTGTGCGTGAAATGTCTTTGACCAAGAGACACATTCCACGTGTTGCGGCTTTAGCATAATTGATTGTTACAGATGTCGACCATTCAATTGGCTTTGGAACCCAGTGGTGCGTATGTGCTCCTCAAGATATAAAGCCATGTTGTTCCCAGTCCAACAACCAAGACTATACTTTCAGGGATCATTTCTATAGGTTGTTCTTTGAGAAATGAGTTTCTAAGGAGTGGTCTCGCTATTCATGATGAAGATGCAGATGTTCCTTTCTGAGCAGGAGTCTGGTGGAAAGGTGTGGCTGTGTTCACTGTCCTACCACCATTGATGACTGTTCCAAGTTCTTGAATGTAACTTGGACGAAAGGATCATGTTCTGAGTGGATTTACATTGATTGTTCAAGCAAAGTAAGTCACAGTAATGTTTGCATCTGTCTCATGATGCGCTGGAATGTGCAATTTGCGACGCTGCTGGGATGTGGAGGGATTGCAACAACGGCCTTGATGTTGATCAATACTTATATCCGTGCCAAGTTTAGCTGAATTTGGTTCTCTGTATGCAAGGAATCCACGGATACAAATGAACAATTTAGTTCTCTATGAAAAATGTTGTCATGTGGAAGATTTCAGAACTCTGCGTGAAATGTCTTTGACCAAGAGACACATTCCACGTGTCGCGGCTTTAGCATAATTGATTGTTACAGATGTCGACCATTCAATTGGCTTTGGAACCCAGTGGTGCGTATGTGCTCCTCAAGATATAAAGCCAGGTTGTTCCCAGTCCAACAACCAAGACTATATTTTCAGGGATCATTTCTATAGGTTGTTCTTTGAGAAATGTGTTTCTAAGGAGTGGTCTCACTATCCATGATGAAGATGCAGATGTTCCTTTCTGAGCAGGAATCTGGTGGAAAGGTGTGGCTGTGTTCACTGTCCTACCACCATTGATGACTGTTCCAAGTTCTTGAATGGAACTTGGACGAAAGGATCATGTTCTGAGTGGATTTACATTGATTGTTCAAGCAAAGTCAGTCACAGTAATGTTTGCATCTGTCTCATGATGCGCTGGAATGTGCAATTTGCGACGCTGCTGGGATGTGGAGGGATTGCAACAACGGCCTTGATGTTGATCAATACTTATATCCGTGCCAAGTTTAGCTGAATTTGGTTCTCTGTATGCAAGGAATCCACGGATACAAATGAACAATTTAGTTCTCTATGCAACGTTTTGTCATATGGAAGATTTCAAAGCTGCGTGAAATGTCTTTGACCAAGAGACACATTCCACGTGTCGCGGCTTTAGCATAATTGATTGTTACAGATGTCGACCATTCAATTGGCTTTGGAACCCAGTGGTGCGTATGTGCTCCTCAAGATATAAAGCCAGGTTGTTCCCAGTCCAACAACCAAGACTATACTTTCAGGGATCATTTCTATAGGTTGTTCTTTGAGAAATGTGTTTCTAAGGCGTGGTCTCACTATCCATGATGAAGATGCAGATGTTCCTTTCTGAGCAGGAATCTGGTGGAAAGGTGTGGCTGTGTTCACTGTCCTACCACCATTGATGACTGTTCCAAGTTTTTGAATGGAACTTGGACGAAAGGATCATGTTCTGAGTGGATTTACATTGATTGTTCAAGCAAAGTCAGTCACAGTAATGTTTGCATCTGTCTCATGATGCGCTGGAATGTGCAATATGCGATGCTGCTGGGATGTGGAGGGATTGCAATAACGGCCTTGATGTTGATCAATACTTAGATCCGTGCCAAGTTTAGCTGAATTTGGTTCTCTGTATGCAAGGAATCCACGGATACAAATGAACAATTTAGTTCTCTATGCAAAATTTGGTCATGTGGAAGATTTCAGAACTGTGCGTGAAATGTCTTTGACCAAGAGACACATTCCACGTGTTGCGGCTTTAGCATAATTGATTGTTACAGATGTCGACCATTCAATTGGCTTTGGAACCCAGTGGTGCGTATGTGCTCCTCAAGATATAAAGCCAGGTTGTTCCCAGTCCAACAACCAAGACTATACTTTCAGGGATCATTTCTATAGTTTATTTTTGAGAAATGTGTTTCTAAGGAGTGGTCTCACTATCCATGATGAAGATGCAGATGTTCCTTTCTGAGCAGGAATCTGGTGGAAAGGTGTGGCTGTGTTTACTGTCCTACCACCATTGATGACTGTTCCAAGTTCTTGAATGGAACTTGGACGAAAGGATAATGTTCTGAGTGGATTTACATTGATTGTTAATGCAAAGTCAGTCACAGTAATGTTTGCATCTGTCTCATGATGCGCTGGAATGTGCAATTTGCGACGCTGCTGGGATGTGGAGGGATTGCAACAACGGCCTTGATGTTGATCAATACTTGTATCCGTGCCAAGTTTAGCTGAATTTGGTTCTCTGTATGCAAGGAATCCACGGATACGAATGAACAATTTAGTTCTCTATGAAAAATGTTGTCATGTGGAAGATTTCAGAACTGTGCGTGAAATGTCTTTGACCAAGAGACACATTCCACGTGTCGCGGCTTTAGCATAATTGATTGTTACAGATGTCGACCATTCAATTGGCTTTGGAACCCAGTGGTGCGTATGTGCTCCTCAAGATATAAAGCCAGGTTGTTCCCAGTCCAACAACAAAGACTATACTTTCAGGGATCATTTCTATAGGTTGTTCTTTGAGAAATGTGTTTCTAAGGAGTGTTCTCACTATCCATGATGAAGATGCAGATGTTCTTTTCTGAGCAGGAATCTGGTGGAAAGGTGTGGCTGTGTTCACTGTCCTACCACCGTTGATGACTGTTCCAAGTTCTTGAATGTAACTTGGACGAAAGGATCATGTTCTGAGTGGATTTACATTGATTGTTCAAGCAAAGTAAGTCACAGTAATGTTTGCATCTGTCTCATGATGCGCTGGAATGTGCAATTTGCGACGCTGCTGGGATGTGGAGGGATTGCAACAACGGCTTTGATGTTGATCAATACTTATATCCGTGCCAAGTTTAGCTGAATTTGGTTCTCTGTATGCAAGGAATCCACGGATCCAAACAAACTATTTGGTTATCTATGCAACGTTTTGTCATGTGGAAGATTTCAGAACTCTGCGTGAAATGTCTTTGACCAAGAGACACATTCCACGTGTCGCGGCTTTAGCATAATTGATTGTTACAGATGTCGACCATTCAATTGGCTTTGGAACCCAGTGGTGCGTATGTGCTCCTCAAGATATAAAGCCAGGTTGTTCCCAGTCCAACAATCAAGACTATACTTTCAGGGATCATTTCTATAGGTTGTTCTTTGAGAAATGTGTTTCTAAGGAGTGGTCTCACTATCCATGATGAAGATGCAGATGTTCCTTTCTGAGCAGGAATCTGGTGGAAAGGTGTGGCTGTGTTCACTGTCCTACCACCATTGATGACTGTTCCAAGTTTTTGAATGGAACTTGGACGAAAGGATCATGTTCTGAGTGGATTTACATTGATTGTTCAAGCAAAGTCAGTCACAGTAATGTTTGCATCTGTCTCATGATGCGCTGGAATGTGCAATATGCGACGCTGCTGGGATGTGGAGGGATTGCAATAACGGCCTTGATGTTGATCAATACTTAGATCCGTGCCAAGTTTAGCTGAATTTGGTTCTCTGTATGCAAGGAGTCCACGGATACAAATGAACAATTTAGTTCTCTATGCAACGTTTTGTCATGTGGAAGATTTCAGAACTCTGCGTTAAATGTCTTTGACCAAGAGACACATTCCACGTGTCGCGGCTTTAGCATAATTGATTGTTACAGATGTCGACCATTCAATTGGCTTTGGAACCCAGTGGTGCGTATGTGCTCCTCAAGATATAAAGCCAGGTTGTTCCCAGTCCAACAACCAAGACTATACTTTCAGGGATCATTTCTATAGTTTATTTTTGAGAAATGTGTTTCTAAGGAGTGGTCTCACTATCCATGATGAAGATGCAGATGTTCCTTTCTGAGCAGGAAGCTGGTGGAAAGGTGTGGCTGTGTTTACTGTCCTACCACCATTGATGACTGTTCCAAGTTCTTGAATGGAACTTGGACGAAAGGATCATGTTCTGAGTGGATTTACATTGATTGTTCAAGCAAAGTCAGTCACAGTAATGTTTGCATCTGTCTTATGATGCGCTGGAATGTGCAATTTGCGACGCTGCTGGGATGTGGAGGGATTGCAACAACGGCCTTGATGTTGATCAATACTTATATCCGTGCCAAGTTTAGCTGAATTTGGTTCTCTGTATGCAAGGAATCCACGGATACAAATAAACAATTTAGTTCTCTATGCAAAATTTGGTCATGTGGAAGATTTCAGAACTCTGCGTGAAATGTCTTTGACCAAGAGACACATTCCACGTGTCGCGGCTTTAGCATAATTGATTGTTACAGATGTCGACCATTCAATTGGCTTTGGAACCCAGTGGTGCGTATGTGCTCCTCAAGATATAAAGCCAGGTTGTTCCCAGTCCAACAACCAAGACTATACTTTCAGGGATCATTTCTATAGGTTTTTTTTTGAGAAATGTGTTTCTAAGGAGTGGTCTCACTATCCATGATGAAGATGCAGATGTTCCTTTCTGAGCAGGAATCTGGTGGAAAGGTGTGGCTGTGTTCACTGTCCTACCACCATTGATGACTGTTCCAAGTTTTTGAATGGAACTTGGACGAAAGGATCATGTTCTGAGTGGATTTACATTGATTGTTCAAGCAAAGTAAGTCACAGTAATGTTTGCATCTGTCTCATGATGCGCTGGAATGTGCAATTTGCGACGCTGCTGGGATGTGGAGGGATTGCAACAACGGCCTTGATGTTGATCAATACTTATATCCGTGCCAAGTTTAGCTGAATTTGGTTCTCTGTATGCAAGGAATCCACGGATACAAATGAACAATTTAGTTCTCTATGCAAAATTTGGTCATGTGGAAGATTTCAGAACTGTGCGTGAAATGTCTTTGACCAAGAGACACATTCCACGTGTTGCGGCTTTAGCATAATTGATTGTTACAGATGTCGACCATTCAATTGGCTTTGGAACCCAGTGGTGCGTATGTGCTCCTCAAGATATAAAGCCATGTTGTTCCCAGTCCAACAACCAAGACTATACTTTCAGGGATCATTTCTATAGGTTGTTCTTTGAGAAATGTGTTTCTAAGGAGTGGTCTCGCTATTCATGATGAAGATGCAGATGTTCCTTTCTGAGCAGGAATCTGGTGGAAAGGTGTGGCTGTGTTCACTGTCCTACCACCATTGATGACTGTTCCAAGTTTTTGAATGGAACTTGGACGAAAGGATCATGTTCTGAGTGGATTTACATTGATTGTTCAAGCAAAGTCAGTCACAGTAATGTTTGCATCTGTCTCATGATGCGCTGGAATGTGCAATATGCGATGCTGCTGGGATGTGGAGGGATTGCAATAACGGCCTTGATGTTGATCAATACTTAGATCCGTGCCAAGTTTAGCTGAATTTGGTTCTCTGTATGCAAGGAATCCACGGATACAAATGAACAATTTAGTTCTCTATGCAAAATTTGGTCATGTGGAAGATTTCAGAACTGTGCGTGAAATGTCTTTGACCAAGAGACACATTCCACGTGTTGCGGCTTTAGCATAATTGATTGTTACAGATGTCGACCATTCAATTGGCTTTGGAACCCAGTGGTGCGTATGTGCTCCTCAAGATATAAAGCCATGTTGTTCCCAGTCCAACAACCAAGACTATACTTTCAGGGATCATTTCTATAGGTTGTTCTTTGAGAAATGTGTTTCTAAGGAGTGGTCTCGCTATTCATGATGAAGATGCAGATGTTCCTTTCTGAGCAGGAATCTGGTGGAAAGGTGTGGCTGTGTTCACTGTCCTACCACCATTGATGACTGTTCCAAGTTTTTGAATGGAACTTGGACGAAAGGATCATGTTCTGAGTGGATTTACATTGATTGTTCAAGCAAAGTCAGTCACAGTAATGTTTGCATCTGTCTCATGATGCGCTGGAATGTGCAATATGCGATGCTGCTGGGATGTGGAGGGATTGCAATAACGGCCTTGATGTTGATCAATACTTAGATCCGTGCCAAGTTTAGCTGAATTTGGTTCTCTGTATGCAAGGAATCCACGGATACAAATGAACAATTTAGTTCTCTATGCAAAATTTGGTCATGTGGAAGATTTCAGAACTGTGCGTGAAATGTCTTTGACCAAGAGACACATTCCACGTGTTGCGGCTTTAGCATAATTGATTGTTACAGATGTCGACCATTCAATTGGCTTTGGAACCCAGTGGTGCGTATGTGCTCCTCAAGATATAAAGCCATGTTGTTCCCAGTCCAACAACCAAGACTATACTTTCAGGGATCATTTCTATAGGTTGTTCTTTGAGAAATGTGTTTCTAAGGAGTGGTCTCGCTATTCATGATGAAGATGCAGATGTTCCTTTCTGAGCAGGAGTCTGGTGGAAAGGTGTGGCTGTGTTCACTGTCCTACCACCATTGATGACTGTTCCAAGTTCTTGAATGTAACTTGGACGAAAGGATCATGTTCTGAGTGGATTTACATTGATTGTTCAAGCAAAGTCAGTCACAGTAATGTTTGCATCTGTCTCATGATGCGCTGGAATGTGCAATTTGCGACGCTGCTGGGATGTGGAGGGATTGCAATAACGGCCTTGATGTTGATCAATACTTAGATCCGTGCCAAGTTTAGCTGAATTTGGTTCTCTGTATGCAAGGAGTCCACGGATACAAATGAACAATTTAGTTCTCTATGCAACGTTTTGTCATATGGAAGATTTCAAAGCTGCGTGAAATGTCTTTGACCAAGAGACACATTCCACGTGTCGCGGCTTTAGCATAATTGATTGTTACAGATGTCGACCATTCAATTGGCTTTGGAACCCAGTGGTGCGTATGTGCTCCTCAAGATATAAAGCCAGGTTGTTCCCAGTCCAACAACCAAGACTATACTTTCAGGGATCATTTCTATAGGTTTTTTTTTTGAGAAATGTGTTTCTAAGGAGTGGTCTCACTATCCATGATGAAGATGCAGATGTTCCTTTCTGAGCAGGAATCTGGTGGAAAGGTGTGGCTGTGTTCACTGTCCTACCACCATTGATGACTGTTCCAAGTTTTTGAATGGAACTTGGACGAAAGGATCATGTTCTGAGTGGATTTACATTGATTGTTCAAGCAAAGTAAGTCACAGTAATGTTTGCATCTGTCTCATGATGCGCTGGAATGTGCAATTTGCGACGCTGCTGGGATGTGGAGGGATTGCAACAACGGCCTTGATGTTGATCAATACTTATATCCGTGCCAAGTTTAGCTGAATTTGGTTCTCTGTATGCAAGGAATCCACGGATACAAATGAACAATTTAGTTCTCTATGCAAAATTTGGTCATGTGGAAGATTTCAGAACTGTGCGTGAAATGTCTTTGACCAAGAGACACATTCCACGTGTCGCGGCTTTAGCATAATTGATTGTTACAGATGTCGACCATTCAATTGGCTTTGGAACCCAGTGGTGCGTATGTGCTCCTCAAGATATAAAGCCAGGTTGTTCCCAGTCCAACAACCAAGACTATACTTTCAGGGATCATTTCTATAGGTTTTTTTTTGAGAAATGTGTTTCTAAGGAGTGGTCTCACTATCCATGATGAAGATGCAGATGTTCCTTTCTGAGCAGGAATCTGGTGGAAAGGTGTGGCTGTGTTCACTGTCCTACCACCATTGATGACTGTTCCAAGTTTTTGAATGGAACTTGGACGAAAGGATCATGTTCTGAGTGGATTTACATTGATTGTTCAAGCAAAGTAAGTCACAGTAATGTTTGCATCTGTCTCATGATGCGCTGGAATGTGCAATTTGCGACGCTGCTGGGATGTGGAGGGATTGCAATAACGGCCTTGATGTTGATCAATACTTATATCCGTGCCAAGTTTAGCTGAATTTGGTTCTCTGTATGCAAGGAATCCACGGATACAAATGAACAATTTAGTTCTCTATGCAAAATTTGGTCATGTGGAAGATTTCAGAACTGTGCGTGAAATGTCTTTGACCAAGAGACACATTCCACGTGTTGCGGCTTTAGCATAATTGATTGTTACAGATGTCGACCATTCAATTGGCTTTGGAACCCAGTGGTGCGTATGTGCTCCTCAAGATATAAAGCCATGTTGTTCCCAGTCCAACAACCAAGACTATACTTTCAGGGATCATTTCTATAGGTTGTTCTTTGAGAAATGCGTTTCTAAGGAGTGGTCTCGCTATTCATGATGAAGATGCAGATGTTCCTTTCTGAGCAGGAATCTGGTAGAAAGGTGTGGCTGTGTTCACTGTCCTACCACCATTGATGACTGTTCCAAGTTTTTGAATGGAACTTGGACGAAAGGATCATGTTCTGAGTGGATTTACATTGATTGTTCAAGCAAAGTCAGTCACAGTAATGTTTGCATCTGTCTCATGATGCGCTGGAATGTGCAATATGCGATGCTGCTGGGATGTGGAGGGATTTCAATAACGGCCTTGATGTTGATCAATACTTAGATCCGTGCCAAGTTTAGCTGAATTTGGTTCTCTGTATGCAAGGAATCCACGGATACAAATGAACAATTTAGTTCTCTATGCAAAATTTGGTCATGTGGAAGATTTCAGAACTGTGCGTGAAATGTCTTTGACCAAGAGACACATTCCACGTGTTGCGGCTTTAGCATAATTGATTGTTACAGATGTCGACCATTCAATTGCCTTTGGAACCCAGTGGTGCGTATTTGCTCCTCAAGATATAAAGCCATGTTGTTCCCAGTCCAACAACCAAGACTATACTTTCAGGGATCATTTCTATAGGTTGTTCTTTGAGAAATGTGTTTCTAAGGAGTGGTCTCGCTATTCATGATGAAGATGCAGATGTTCCTTTCTGAGCAGGAGTCTGGTGGAAAGGTGTGGCTGTGTTCACTGTCCTACCACCATTGATGACTGTTCCAAGTTCTTGAATGGAACTTGGACGAAAGGATCATGTTCTGAGTGGATTTACATTGATTGTTCAAGCAAAGTCAGTCACAGTAATGTTTGCATCTGTCTCATGATGCGCTGGAATGTGCAATTTGCGACGCTGCTGGGATGTGGAGGGATTGCAATAACGGCCTTGATGTTGATCAATACTTAGATCCGTGCCAAGTTTAGCTGAATTTGGTTCTCTGTATGCAAGGAGTCCACGGATACAAATGAACAATTTAGTTCTCTATGCAACGTTTTGTCATATGGAAGATTTCAAAGCTGCGTGAAATGTCTTTGACCAAGAGACACATTCCACGTGTCGCGGCTTTAGCATAATTGATTGTTACAGATGTCGACCATTCAATTGGCTTTGGAACCCAGTGGTGCGTATGTGCTCCTCAAGATATAAAGCCAGGTTGTTCCCAGTCCAACAACCAAGACTGTACTTTCAGGGATCATTTCTATAGGTTGTTCTTTGAGAAATGTGTTTCTAAGGCGTGGTCTCACTATCCATGATGAAGATGCAGATGTTCCTTTCTGAGCAGGAATCTGGTGGAAAGGTGTGACTGTGTTCACTGTCCTACCACCATTGATGACTGTTCCAAGTTTTTGAATGGAACTTGGACGAAAGGATCATGTTCTGAGTGGATTTACATTGATTGTTCAAGCAAAGTCAGTCACAGTAATGTTTGCATCTGTCTCATGATGCGCTGGAATGTGCAATATGCGATACTGCTGGGATGTGGAGGGATTGCAATAACGGCCTTGATGTTGATCAATACTTAGATCCGTGCCAAGTTTAGCTGAATTTGGTTCTCTGTATGCAAGGAATCCACGGATACAAATGAACAATTTAGTTCTCTATGCAAAATTTGGTCATGTGGAAGATTTCAGAACTGTGCGTGAAATGTCTTTGACCAAGAGACACATTCCACGTGTTGCGGCTTTAGCATAATTGATTGTTACAGATGTCGACCATTCAATTGGCTTTGGAACCCAGTGGTGCGTATGTGCTCCTCAAGATATAAAGCCATGTTGTTCCCAGTCCAACAACCAAGACTATACTTTCAGGGATCATTTCTATAGGTTGTTCTTTGAGAAATGTGTTTCTAAGGAGTGGTCTCGCTATTCATGATGAAGATGCAGATGTTCCTTTCTGAGCAGGAATCTGGTGGAAAGGTGTGGCTGTGTTCACTGTCCTACCACCATTGATGACTGTTCCAAGTTTTTGAATGGAACTTGGACGAAAGGATCATGTTCTGAGTGGATTTACATTGATTGTTCAAGCAAAGTCAGTCACAGTAATGTTTGCATCTGTCTCATGATGCGCTGGAATGTGCAATATGCGATGCTGCTGGGATGTGGAGGGATTGCAATAACGGCCTTGATGTTGATCAATACTTAGATCCGTGCCAAGTTTAGCTGAATTTGGTTCTCTGTATGCAAGGAATCCACGGATACAAATGAACAATTTAGTTCTCTATGCAAAATTTGGTCATGTGGAAGATTTCAGAACTGTGCGTGAAATGTCTTTGACCAAGAGACACATTCCACGTGTTGCGGCTTTAGCATAATTGATTGTTACAGATGTCGACCATTCAATTGGCTTTGGAACCCAGTGGTGCGTATGTGCTCCTCAAGATATAAAGCCATGTTGTTCCCAGTCCAACAACCAAGACTATACTTTCAGGGATCATTTCTATAGGTTGTTCTTTGAGAAATGTGTTTCTAAGGAGTGGTCTCGCTATTCATGATGAAGATGCAGATGTTCCTTTCTGAGCAGGAGTCTGGTGGAAAGGTGTGGCTGTGTTCACTGTCCTACCACCATTGATGACTGTTCCAAGTTCTTGAATGTAACTTGGACGAAAGGATCATGTTCTGAGTGGATTTACATTGATTGTTCAAGCAAAGTCAGTCACAGTAATGTTTGCATCTGTCTCATGATGCGCTGGAATGTGCAATTTGCGACGCTGCTGGGATGTGGAGGGATTGCAATAACGGCCTTGATGTTGATCAATACTTAGATCCGTGCCAAGTTTAGCTGAATTTGGTTCTCTGTATGCAAGGAGTCCACGGATACAAATGAACAATTTAGTTCTCTATGCAACGTTTTGTCATATGGAAGATTTCAAAGCTGCGTGAAATGTCTTTGACCAAGAGACACATTCCACGTGTCGCGGCTTTAGCATAATTGATTGTTACAGATGTCGACCATTCAATTGGCTTTGGAACCCAGTGGTGCGTATGTGCTCCTCAAGATATAAAGCCAGGTTGTTCCCAGTCCAACAACCAAGACTGTACTTTCAGGGATCATTTCTATAGGTTGTTCTTTGAGAAATGTGTTTCTAAGGAGTGTTCTCACTATCCATGATGAAGATGCAGATGTTCTTTTCTGAGCAGGAATCTGGTGGAAAGGTGTGGCTGTGTTCACTGTCCTACCACCGTTGATGACTGTTCCAAGTTCTTGAATGTAACTTGGACGAAAGGATCATGTTCTGAGTGGATTTACATTGATTGTTCAAGCAAAGTCAGTCACAGTAATGTTTGATATGTCTCATGATGCGCTGGAATGTGCAATATGCGACGCTGCTGGGATGTGGAGGGATTGCAATAACGGCCTTGATGTTGATCAATACTTAGATCCGTGCCAAGTTTAGCTGAATTTGGTTCTCTGTATGCAAGGAGTCCACGGATACAAATGAACAATTTAGTTCTCTATGCAACGTTTTGTCATGTGGAAGATTTCAGAACCCTGCGTTAAATGTCTTTGACCAAGAGACACATTCCACGTGTCGCGGCTTTAGCATAATTGATTGTTACAGATGTCGACCATTCAATTGGCTTTGGAACCCAGTGGTGCGTATGTGCTCCTCAAGATATAAAGCCAGGTTGTTCCCAGTCCAACAACCAAGACTATACTTTCAGGGATCATTTCTATAGTTTATTTTTGAGAAATGTGTTTCTAAGGAGTGGTCTCACTATCCATGATGAAGATGCAGATGTTCCTTTCTGAGCAGGAAGCTGGTGGAAAGGTGTGGCTGTGTTTACTGTCCTACCACCATTGATGACTGTTCCAAGTTCTTGAATGGAACTTGGACGAAAGGATCATGTTCTGAGTGGATTTACATTGATAGTTCAAGCAAAGTCAGTCACAGTAATGTTTGCATCTGTCTTATGATGCGCTGGAATGTGCAATTTGCGACGCTGCTGGGATGTGGAGGGATTGCAACAACGGCCTTGATGTTGATCAATACTTATATCCGTGCCAAGTTTAGCTGAATTTGGTTCTCTGTATGCAAGGAATCCACGGATACAAATAAACAATTTAGTTCTCTATGCAAAATTTGGTCATGTGGAAGATTTCAGAACTCTGCGTGAAATGTCTTTGACCAAGAGACACATTCCACGTGTCGCGGCTTTAGCATAATTGATTGTTACAGATGTCGACCATTCAATTGGCTTTGGAACCCAGTGGTGCGTATGTGCTCCTCAAGATATAAAGCCAGGTTGTTCCCAGTCCAACAACCAAGACTATACTTTCAGGGATCATTTCTATAGTTTTTTTTTTGAGAAATGTGTTTCTAAGGAGTGGTCTCACTATCCATGATGAAGATGCAGATGTTCCTTTCTGAGCAGGAATCTGGTGGAAAGGTGTGGCTGTGTTCACTGTCCTACCACCATTGATGACTGTTCCAAGTTTTTGAATGGAACTTGGACGAAAGGATCATGTTCTGAGTGGATTTACATTGATTGTTCAAGCAAAGTCAGTCACAGTAATGTTTGCATCTGTCTCATGATGCGCTGGAATGTGCAATATGCGACGCTGCTGGGATGTGGAGGGATTGCAATAACGGCCTTGATGTTGATCAATACTTAGATCCGTGCCAAGTTTAGCTGAATTTGGTTCTCTGTATGCAAGGAGTCCACGGATACAAATGAACAATTTAGTTGTCTATGCAACGTTTTGTCGTGGAAGATTTCAGAACTCTGCGTTAAATGTCTTTGACCAAGAGACACATTCCACGTGTCGCGGCTTTAGCATAATTGATTGTTACAGATGTCGACCATTCAATTGGCTTTGGAACCCAGTGGTGCGTATGTGCTCCTCAAGATATAAAGCCATGTTGTTCCCAGTCCAACAACCAAGACTATACTTTCAGGGATTATTTCTATAGGTTGTTCTTTGAGAAATGTGTTTCTAAGGAGTGGTCTCACTATCCATGATGAAGATGCAGATGTTCCTTTCTGAGCAGGAATCTGGTGGAAAGGTGTGGCTGTGTTTACTGTCCTACCACCATTGATGACTGTTCCAAGTTCTTGAATGGAACTTGGACGAAAGGATCATGTTCTGAGTGGATTTACATTGATTGTTCAAGCAAAGTAAGTCACAGTAATGTTTGCATCTGTCTCATGATGCGCTGGAATGTGCAATTTGCGACGCTGCTGGGATGTGGAGGGATTGCAACAACGGCCTTGATGTTGATCAATACTTATATCCGTGCCAAGTTTAGCTGAATTTGGTTCTCTGTATGCAAGGAATCCACGGATCCAAACAAACTATTTGGTTATCTATGCAACGTTTTGTCATGTGGAAGATTTCAGAACTCTGCGTGAAATGTCTTTGACCAAGAGACACATTCCACGTGTCGCGGCTTTAGCATAATTGATTGTTACAGATGTCGACCATTCAATTGGCTTTGGAATCCAGTGGTGCGTATGTGCTCCTCAAGATATAAAGCCAGGTTGTTCCCAGTCCAACAACCAAGACTATACTTTCAGGGATCATTTCTATAGTTTATTTTTGAGAAATGTGTTTCTAAGGAGTGGTCTCACTATCCATGATGAAGATGCAGATGTTCCTTTCTGAGCAGGAATCTGGTGGAAAGGTGTGGCTGTGTTCACTGTCCTACCACCATTGATGACTGTTCCAAGTTCTTGAATGGAACTTGGACGAAAGGATCATGTTCTGAGTGGATTTACATTGATTGTTCAAGCAAAGTCAGTCACAGTAATGTTTGCATCTGTCTCATGATGCGCTGGAATGTGCAATTTGCGACGCTGCTGGGATGTGGAGGGATTGCAACAACGGCCTTGATGTTGATCAATACTTATATCCGTGCCAAGTTTAGCTGAATTTGGTTCTCTGTATGCAAGGAATCCACGGATACAAATGAACAATTTAGTTCTCTATGAAAAATGTTGTCATGTGGAAGATTTCAGAACTCTGCGTGAAATGTCTTTGACCAAGAGACACATTCCACGTGTCGCGGCTTTAGCATAATTGATTGTTACAGATGTCGACCATTCAATTGGCTTTGGAACCCAGTGGTGCGTATGTGCTCCTCAAGATATAAAGCCAGGTTGTTCCCAGTCCAACAATCAAGACTATACTTTCAGGGATCATTTCTATAGGTTGTTCTTTGAGAAATGTGTTTCTAAGGAGTGGTCTCACTATCCATGATGAAGATGCAGATGTTCCTTTCTGAGCAGGAATCTGGTGGAAAGGTGTGGCTGTGTTCACTGTCCTACCACCATTGATGACTGTTCCAAGTTTTTGAATGGAACTTGGACGAAAGGATCATGTTCTGAGTGGATTTACATTGATTGTTCAAGCAAAGTCAGTCACAGTAATGTTTGCATCTGTCTCATGATGTGCTGGAATGTGCAATTTGCGACGCTGCTGGGATGTGGAGGGATTGCAATAACGGCCTTGATGTTGATCAATACTTAGATCCGTGCCAAGTTTAGCTGAATTTGGTTCTCTGTATGCAAGGAATCCACGGATACAAATGAACAATTTAGTTCTCTATGAAAAATGTTGTCATGTGGAAGATTTCAGAACTCTGCGTGAAATGTCTTTGACCAAGAGACACATTCCACGTGTCGCGGCTTTAGCATAATTGATTGTTACAGATGTCGACCATTCAATTGGCTTTGGAACCCAGTGGTGCGTATGTGCTCCTCAAGATATAAAGCCAGGTTGTTCCCAGTCCAACAACAAAGATTATACTTTCAGGGATCATTTCTATAGGTTGTTCTTTGAGAAATGTGTTTCTAAGGAGTGTTCTCACTATCCATGATGAAGATGCAGATGTTCTTTTCTGAGCAGGAATCTGGTGGAAAGGTGTGGCTGTGTTCACTGTCCTACCACCGTTGATGACTGTTCCAAGTTCTTGAATGTAACTTGGACGAAAGGATCATGTTCTGAGTGGATTTACATTGATTGTTCAAGCAAAGTAAGTCACAGTAATGTTTGCATCTGTCTCATGATGCGCTGGAATGTGCAATTTGCGACGCTGCTGGGATGTGGAGGGATTGCAACAACGGCCTTGATGTTGATCAATACTTATATCCGTGCCAAGTTTAGCTGAATTTGGTTCTCTGTATGCAAGGAATCCACGGATCCAAACAAACTATTTGGTTATCTATGCAACGTTTTGTCATGTGGAAGATTTCAGAACTCTGCGTGAAATGTCTTTGACCAAGAGACACATTCCACGTGTCGCGGCTTTAGCATAATTGATTGTTACAGATGTCGACCATTCAATTGGCTTTGGAATCCAGTGGTGCGTATGTGCTCCTCAAGATATAAAGCCAGGTTGTTCCCAGTCCAACAACCAAGACTATACTTTCAGGGATCATTTCTATAGTTTATTTTTGAGAAATGTGTTTCTAAGGAGTGGTCTCACTATCCATGATGAAGATGCAGATGTTCCTTTCTGAGCAGGAATCTGGTGGAAAGGTGTGGCTGTGTTCACTGTCCTACCACCATTGATGACTGTTCCAAGTTCTTGAATGGAACTTGGACGAAAGGATCATGTTCTGAGTGGATTTACATTGATTGTTCAAGCAAAGTCAGTCACAGTAATGTTTGCATCTGTCTCATGATGCGCTGGAATGTGCAATTTGCGACGCTGCTGGGATGTGGAGGGATTGCAACAACGGCCTTGATGTTGATCAATACTTATATCCGTGCCAAGTTTAGCTGAATTTGGTTCTCTGTATGCAAGGAATCCACGGATACAAATGAACAATTTAGTTCTCTATGAAAAATGTTGTCATGTGGAAGATTTCAGAACTCTGCGTGAAATGTCTTTGACCAAGAGACACATTCCACGTGTCGCGGCTTTAGCATAATTGATTGTTACAGATGTCGACCATTCAATTGGCTTTGGAACCCAGTGGTGCGTATGTGCTCCTCAAGATATAAAGCCAGGTTGTTCCCAGTCCAACAATCAAGACTATACTTTCAGGGATCATTTCTATAGGTTGTTCTTTGAGAAATGTGTTTCTAAGGAGTGGTCTCACTATCCATGATGAAGATGCAGATGTTCCTTTCTGAGCAGGAATCTGGTGGAAAGGTGTGGCTGTGTTCACTGTCCTACCACCATTGATGACTGTTCCAAGTTTTTGAATGGAACTTGGACGAAAGGATCATGTTCTGAGTGGATTTACATTGATTGTTCAAGCAAAGTCAGTCACAGTAATGTTTGCATCTGTCTCATGATGCGCTGGAATGTGCAATATGCGACGCTGCTGGGATGTGGAGGGATTGCAATAACGGCCTTGATGTTGATCAATACTTAGATCCGTGCCAAGTTTAGCTGAATTTGGTTCTCTGTATGCAAGGAGTCCACGGATACAAATGAACAATTTAGTTGTCTATGCAACGTTTTGTCGTGGAAGATTTCAGAACTCTGCGTTAAATGTCTTTGACCAAGAGACACATTCCACGTGTCGCGGCTTTAGCATAATTGATTGTTACAGATGTCGACCATTCAATTGGCTTTGGAACCCAGTGGTGCGTATGTGCTCCTCAAGATATAAAGCCATGTTGTTCCCAGTCCAACAACCAAGACTATACTTTCAGGGATTATTTCTATAGGTTGTTCTTTGAGAAATGTGTTTCTAAGGAGTGGTCTCACTATCCATGATGAAGATGCAGATGTTCCTTTCTGAGCAGGAATCTGGTGGAAAGGTGTGGCTGTGTTTACTGTCCTACCACCATTGATGACTGTTCCAAGTTCTTGAATGGAACTTGGACGAAAGGATCATGTTCTGAGTGGATTTACATTGATTGTTCAAGCAAAGTAAGTCACAGTAATGTTTGCATCTGTCTCATGATGCGCTGGAATGTGCAATTTGCGACGCTGCTGGGATGTGGAGGGATTGCAACAACGGCCTTGATGTTGATCAATACTTATATCCGTGCCAAGTTTAGCTGAATTTGGTTCTCTGTATGCAAGGAATCCACGGATACAAATGAACAATTTAGTTCTCTATGAAAAATGTTGTCATGTGGAAGATTTCAGAACTCTGCGTGAAATGTCTTTGACCAAGAGACACATTCCACGTGTCGCGGCTTTAGCATAATTGATTGTTACAGATGTCGACCATTCAATTGGCTTTGGAACCCAGTGGTGCGTATGTGCTCCTCAAGATATAAAGCCAGGTTGTTCCCAGTCCAACAATCAAGACTATACTTTCAGGGATCATTTCTATAGGTTGTTCTTTGAGAAATGTGTTTCTAAGGAGTGGTCTCACTATCCATGATGAAGATGCAGATGTTCCTTTCTGAGCAGGTATCTGGTGGAAAGGTGTGGCTGTGTTCACTGTCCTACCACCATTGATGACTGTTCCAAGTTTTTGAATGGAACTTGGACGAAAGGATCATGTTCTGAGTGGATTTACATTGATTGTTCAAGCAAAGTCAGTCACAGTAATGTTTGCATCTGTCTCATGATGCGCTGGAATGTGCAATATGCGACGCTGCTGGGATGTGGAGGGATTGCAATAACGGCCTTGATGTTGATCAATACTTAGATCCGTGCCAAGTTTAGCTGAATTTGGTTCTCTGTATGCAAGGAGTCCACGGATACAAATGAACAATTTAGTTGTCTATGCAACGTTTTGTCGTGGAAGATTTCAGAACTCTGCGTTAAATGTCTTTGACCAAGAGACACATTCCACGTGTCGCGGCTTTAGCATAATTGATTGTTACAGATGTCGACCATTCAATTGGCTTTGGAACCCAGTGGTGCGTATGTGCTCCTCAAGATATAAAGCCATGTTGTTCCCAGTCCAACAACCAAGACTATACTTTCAGGGATTATTTCTATAGGTTGTTCTTTGAGAAATGTGTTTCTAAGGAGTGGTCTCACTATCCATGATGAAGATGCAGATGTTCCTTTCTGAGCAGGAATCTGGTGGAAAGGTGTGGCTGTGTTTACTGTCCTACCACCATTGATGACTGTTCCAAGTTCTTGAATGGAACTTGGACGAAAGGATCATGTTCTGAGTGGATTTACATTGATTGTTCAAGCAAAGTAAGTCACAGTAATGTTTGCATCTGTCTCATGATGCGCTGGAATGTGCAATTTGCGACGCTGCTGGGATGTGGAGGGATTGCAACAACGGCCTTGATGTTGATCAATACTTATATCCGTGCCAAGTTTAGCTGAATTTGGTTCTCTGTATGCAAGGAATCCACGGATCCAAACAAACTATTTGGTTATCTATGCAACGTTTTGTCATGTGGAAGATTTCAGAACTCTGCGTGAAATGTCTTTGACCAAGAGACACATTCCACGTGTCGCGGCTTTAGCGTAATTGATTGTTACAGATGTCGACCATTCAATTGGCTTTGGAATCCAGTGGTGCGTATGTGCTCCTCAAGATATAAAGCCAGGTTGTTCCCAGTCCAACAACCAAGACTATACTTTCAGGGATCATTTCTATAGTTTATTTTTGAGAAATGTGTTTCTAAGGAGTGGTCTCACTATCCATGATGAAGATGCAGATGTTCCTTTCTGAGCAGGAATCTGGTGGAAAGGTGTGGCTGTGTTCACTGTCCTACCACCATTGATGACTGTTCCAAGTTCTTGAATGGAACTTGGACGAAAGGATCATGTTCTGAGTGGATTTACATTGATTGTTCAAGCAAAGTCAGTCACAGTAATGTTTGCATCTGTCTCATGATGCGCTGGAATGTGCAATTTGCGACGCTGCTGGGATGTGGAGGGATTGCAACAACGGCCTTGATGTTGATCAATACTTATATCCGTGCCAAGTTTAGCTGAATTTGGTTCTCTGTATGCAAGGAATCCACGGATACAAATGAACAATTTAGTTCTCTATGAAAAATGTTGTCATGTGGAAGATTTCAGAACTCTGCGTGAAATGTCTTTGACCAAGAGACACATTCCACGTGTCGCGGCTTTAGCATAATTGATTGTTACAGATGTCGACCATTCAATTGGCTTTGGAACCCAGTGGTGCGTATGTGCTCCTCAAGATATAAAGCCAGGTTGTTCCCAGTCCAACAATCAAGACTATACTTTCAGGGATCATTTCTATAGGTTGTTCTTTGAGAAATGTGTTTCTAAGGAGTGGTCTCACTATCCATGATGAAGATGCAGATGTTCCTTTCTGAGCAGGAATCTGGTGGAAAGGTGTGGCTGTGTTCACTGTCCTACCACCATTGATGACTGTTCCAAGTTTTTGAATGGAACTTGGACGAAAGGATCATGTTCTGAGTGGATTTACATTGATTGTTCAAGCAAAGTCAGTCACAGTAATGTTTGCATCTGTCTCATGATGTGCTGGAATGTGCAATTTGCGACGCTGCTGGGATGTGGAGGGATTGCAATAACGGCCTTGATGTTGATCAATACTTAGATCCGTGCCAAGTTTAGCTGAATTTGGTTCTCTGTATGCAAGGAGTCCACGGATACAAATGAACAATTTAGTTGTCTATGCAACGTTTTGTCGTGGAAGATTTCAGAACTCTGCGTTAAATGTCTTTGACCAAGAGACACATTCCACGTGTCGCGGCTTTAGCATAATTGATTGTTACAGATGTCGACCATTCAATTGGCTTTGGAACCCAGTGGTGCGTATGTGCTCCTCAAGATATAAAGCCATGTTGTTCCCAGTCCAACAACCAAGACTATACTTTCAGGGATCATTTCTATTGGTTGTTCTTTGAGAAATGTTTTTCTAAGGAGTGGTCTCACTATCCATGATGAAGATGCAGATGTTCCTTTCTGAGCAGGAATCTGGTGGAAAGGTGTGGCTGTGTTTACTGTCCTACCACCATTGATGACTGTTCCAAGTTCTTGAATGGAACTTGGACGAAAGGATCATGTTCTGAGTGGATTTACATTGATTGTTCAAGCAAAGTAAGTCACAGTAATGTTTGCATCTGTCTCATGATGCGCTGGAATGTGCAATTTGCGACGCTGCTGGGATGTGGAGGGATTGCAACAACGGCCTTGATGTTGATCAATACTTATATCCGTGCCAAGTTTAGCTGAATTTGGTTCTCTGTATGCAAGGAATCCACGGATCCAAACAAACTATTTGGTTATCTATGCAACGTTTTGTCATGTGGAAGATTTCAGAACTCTGCGTGAAATGTCTTTGACCAAGAGACACATTCCACGTGTCGCGGCTTTAGCATAATTGATTGTTACAGATGTCGACCATTCAATTGGCTTTGGAATCCAGTGGTGCGTATGTGCTCCTCAAGATATAAAGCCAGGTTGTTCCCAGTCCAACAACCAAGACTATACTTTCAGGGATCATTTCTATAGTTTATTTTTGAGAAATGTGTTTCTAAGGAGTGGTCTCACTATCCATGATGAAGATGCAGATGTTCCTTTCTGAGCAGGAATCTGGTGGAAAGGTGTGGCTGTGTTCACTGTCCTACCACCATTGATGACTGTTCCAAGTTCTTGAATGGAACTTGGACGAAAGGATCATGTTCTGAGTGGATTTACATTGATTGTTCAAGCAAAGTCAGTCACAGTAATGTTTGCATCTGTCTCATGATGCGCTGGAATGTGCAATTTGCGACGCTGCTGGGATGTGGAGGGATTGCAACAACGGCCTTGATGTTGATCAATACTTATATCCGTGCCAAGTTTAGCTGAATTTGGTTCTCTGTATGCAAGGAATCCACGGATACAAATGAACAATTTAGTTCTCTATGAAAAATGTTGTCATGTGGAAGATTTCAGAACTCTGCGTGAAATGTCTTTGACCAAGAGACACATTCCACGTGTCGCGGCTTTAGCATAATTGATTGTTACAGATGTCGACCATTCAATTGGCTTTGGAACCCAGTGGTGCGTATGTGCTCCTCAAGATATAAAGCCAGGTTGTTCCCAGTCCAACAATCAAGACTATACTTTCAGGGATCATTTCTATAGGTTGTTCTTTGAGAAATGTGTTTCTAAGGAGTGGTCTCACTATCCATGATGAAGATGCAGATGTTCCTTTCTGAGCAGGAATCTGGTGGAAAGGTGTGGCTGTGTTCACTGTCCTACCACCATTGATGACTGTTCCAAGTTTTTGAATGGAACTTGGACGAAAGGATCATGTTCTGAGTGGATTTACATTGATTGTTCAAGCAAAGTCAGTCACAGTAATGTTTGCATCTGTCTCATGATGCGCTGGAATGTGCAATATGCGACGCTGCTGGGATGTGGAGGGATTGCAATAACGGCCTTGATGTTGATCAATACTTAGATCCGTGCCAAGTTTAGCTGAATTTGGTTCTCTGTATGCAAGGAGTCCACGGATACAAATGAACAATTTAGTTCTCTATGCAACGTTTTGTCATGTGGAAGATTTCAGAACCCTGCGTTAAATGTCTTTGACCAAGAGACACATTCCACGTGTCGCGGCTTTAGCATAATTGATTGTTACAGATGTCGACCATTCAATTGGCTTTGGAACCCAGTGGTGCGTATGTGCTCCTCAAGATATAAAGCCAGGTTGTTCCCAGTCCAACAACCAAGACTATACTTTCAGGGATCATTTCTATAGTTTATTTTTGAGAAATGTGTTTCTAAGGAGTGGTCTCACTATCCATGATGAAGATGCAGATGTTCCTTTCTGAGCAGGAAGCTGGTGGAAAGGTGTGGCTGTGTTTACTGTCCTACCACCATTGATGACTGTTCCAAGTTCTTGAATGGAACTTGGACGAAAGGATCATGTTCTGAGTGGATTTACATTGATAGTTCAAGCAAAGTCAGTCACAGTAATGTTTGCATCTGTCTTATGATGCGCTGGAATGTGCAATTTGCGACGCTGCTGGGATGTGGAGGGATTGCAACAACGGCCTTGATGTTGATCAATACTTATATCCGTGCCAAGTTTAGCTGAATTTGGTTCTCTGTATGCAAGGAATCCACGGATACAAATAAACAATTTAGTTCTCTATGCAAAATTTGGTCATGTGGAAGATTTCAGAACTCTGCGTGAAATGTCTTTGACCAAGAGACACATTCCACGTGTCGCGGCTTTAGCATAATTGATTGTTACAGATGTCGACCATTCAATTGGCTTTGGAACCCAGTGGTGCGTATGTGCTCCTCAAGATATAAAGCCAGGTTGTTCCCAGTCCAACAACCAAGACTATACTTTCAGGGATCATTTCTATAGGTTTTTTTTTGAGAAATGTGTTTCTAAGGAGTGGTCTCACTATCCATGATGAAGATGCAGATGTTCCTTTCTGAGCAGGAATCTGGTGGAAAGGTGTGGCTGTGTTCACTGTCCTACCACCATTGATGACTGTTCCAAGTTTTTGAATGGAACTTGGACGAAAGGATCATGTTCTGAGTGGATTTACATTGATTGTTCAAGCAAAGTCAGTCACAGTAATGTTTGCATCTGTCTCATGATGCGCTGGAATGTGCAATATGCGATGCTGCTGGGATGTGGAGGGATTGCAATAACGGCCTTGATGTTGATCAATACTTAGATCCGTGCCAAGTTTAGCTGAATTTGGTTCTCTGTATGCAAGGAATCCACGGATACAAATGAACAATTTAGTTCTCTATGCAAAATTTGGTCATGTGGAAGATTTCAGAACTGTGCGTGAAATGTCTTTGACCAAGAGACACATTCCACGTGTTGCGGCTTTAGCATAATTGATTGTTACAGATGTCGACCATTCAATTGGCTTTGGAACCCAGTGGTGCGTATGTGCTCCTCAAGATATAAAGCCAGGTTGTTCCCAGTCCAACAACCAAGACTATACTTTCAGGGATCATTTCTATAGTTTATTTTTGAGAAATGTGTTTCTAAGGAGTGGTCTCACTATCCATGATGAAGATGCAGATGTTCCTTTCTGAGCAGGAATCTGGTGGAAAGGTGTGGCTGTGTTTACTGTCCTACCACCATTGATGACTGTTCCAAGTTCTTGAATGGAACTTGGACGAAAGGATAATGTTCTGAGTGGATTTACATTGATTGTTAATGCAAAGTCAGTCACAGTAATGTTTGCATCTGTCTCATGATGCGCTGGAATGTGCAATTTGCGACGCTGCTGGGATGTGGAGGGATTGCAACAACGGCCTTGATGTTGATCAATACTTGTATCCGTGCCAAGTTTAGCTGAATTTGGTTCTCTGTATGCAAGGAGTCCACGGATACAAATGAACAATTTAGTTGTCTATGCAACGTTTTGTCGTGGAAGATTTCAGAACTCTGCGTTAAATGTCTTTGACCAAGAGACACATTCCACGTGTCGCGGCTTTAGCATAATTGATTGTTACAGATGTTGACCATTCAATTGGCTTTGGAACCCAGTGGTGCGTATGTGCTCCTCAAGATATAAAGCCATGTTGTTCCCAGTCCAACAACCAAGACTATACTTTCAGGGATTATTTCTATAGGTTGTTCTTTGAGAAATGTGTTTCTAAGGAGTGGTCTCACTATCCATGATGAAGATGCAGATGTTCCTTTCTGAGCAGGAATCTGGTGGAAAGGTGTGGCTGTGTTTACTGTCCTACCACCATTGATGACTGTTCCAAGTTCTTGAATGGAACTTGGACGAAAGGATCATGTTCTGAGTGGATTTACATTGATTGTTCAAGCAAAGTAAGTCACAGTAATGTTTGCATCTGTCTCATGATGCGCTGGAATGTGCAATTTGCGACGCTGCTGGGATGTGGAGGGATTGCAATAACGGCCTTGATGTTGATCAATACTTAGATCCGTGCCAAGTTTAGCTGAATTTGGTTCTCTGTATGCAAGGAATCCACGGATACAAATGAACAATTTAGTTCTCTATGCAACGTTTTGTCATGTGGAAGATTTCAGAACCCTGCGTTAAATGTCTTTGACCAAGAGACACATTCCACGTGTCGCGGCTTTAGCATAATTGATTGTTACAGATGTCGACCATTCAATTGGCTTTGGAACCCAGTGGTGCGTATGTGCTCCTCAAGATATAAAGCCAGGTTGTTCCCAGTCCAACAACCAAGACTATACTTTCAGGGATCATTTCTATAGTTTATTTTTGAGAAATGTGTTTCTAAGGAGTGGTCTCACTATCCATGATGAAGATGCAGATGTTCCTTTCTGAGCAGGAAGCTGGTGGAAAGGTGTGGCTGTGTTTACTGTCCTACCACCATTGATGACTGTTCCAAGTTCTTGAATGGAACTTGGACGAAAGGATCATGTTCTGAGTGGATTTACATTGATAGTTCAAGCAAAGTCAGTCACAGTAATGTTTGCATCTGTCTTATGATGCGCTGGAATGTGCAATTTGCGACGCTGCTGGGATGTGGAGGGATTGCAACAACGGCCTTGATGTTGATCAATACTTATATCCGTGCCAAGTTTAGCTGAATTTGGTTCTCTGTATGCAAGGAATCCACGGATACAAATAAACAATTTAGTTCTCTATGCAAAATTTGGTCATGTGGAAGATTTCAGAACTCTGCGTGAAATGTCTTTGACCAAGAGACACATTCCACGTGTCGCGGCTTTAGCATAATTGATTGTTACAGATGTTGACCATTCAATTGGCTTTGGAACCCAGTGGTGCGTATGTGCTCCTCAAGATATAAAGCCATGTTGTTCCCAGTCCAACAACCAAGACTATACTTTCAGGGATTATTTCTATAGGTTGTTCTTTGAGAAATGTGTTTCTAAGGAGTGGTCTCACTATCCATGATGAAGATGCAGATGTTCCTTTCTGAGCAGGAATCTGGTGGAAAGGTGTGGCTGTGTTTACTGTCCTACCACCATTGATGACTGTTCCAAGTTCTTGAATGGAACTTGGACGAAAGGATCATGTTCTGAGTGGATTTACATTGATTGTTCAAGCAAAGTAAGTCACAGTAATGTTTGCATCTGTCTCATGATGCGCTGGAATGTGCAATTTGCGACGCTGCTGGGATGTGGAGGGATTGCAATAACGGCCTTGATGTTGATCAATACTTAGATCCGTGCCAAGTTTAGCTGAATTTGGTTCTCTGTATGCAAGGAATTCACGGATACAAATGAACAATTTAGTTCTCTATGCAACGTTTTGTCATGTGGAAGATTTCAGAACCCTGCGTTAAATGTCTTTGACCAAGAGACACATTCCACGTGTCGCGGCTTTAGCATAATTGATTGTTACAGATGTCGACCATTCAATTGGCTTTGGAACCCAGTGGTGCGTATGTGCTCCTCAAGATATAAAGCCAGGTTGTTCCCAGTCCAACAACCAAGACTATACTTTCAGGGATCATTTCTATAGTTTATTTTTGAGAAATGTGTTTCTAAGGAGTGGTCTCACTATCCATGATGAAGATGCAGATGTTCCTTTCTGAGCAGGAAGCTGGTGGAAAGGTGTGGCTGTGTTTACTGTCCTACCACCATTGATGACTGTTCCAAGTTCTTGAATGGAACTTGGACGAAAGGATCATGTTCTGAGTGGATTTACATTGATAGTTCAAGCAAAGTCAGTCACAGTAATGTTTGCATCTGTCTTATGATGCGCTGGAATGTGCAATTTGCGACGCTGCTGGGATGTGGAGGGATTGCAACAACGGCCTTGATGTTGATCAATACTTATATCCGTGCCAAGTTTAGCTGAATTTGGTTCTCTGTATGCAAGGAATCCACGGATACAAATAAACAATTTAGTTCTCTATGCAAAATTTGGTCATGTGGAAGATTTCAGAACTCTGCGTGAAATGTCTTTGACCAAGAGACACATTCCACGTGTCGCGGCTTTAGCATAATTGATTGTTACAGATGTCGACCATTCAATTGGCTTTGGAACCCAGTGGTGCGTATGTGCTCCTCAAGATATAAAGCCAGGTTGTTCCCAGTCCAACAACCAAGACTATACTTTCAGGGATCATTTCTATAGGTTTTTTTTTGAGAAATGTGTTTCTAAGGAGTGGTCTCACTATCCATGATGAAGATGCATATGTTCCTTTCTGAGCAGGAATCTGGTGGAAAGGTGTGGCTGTGTTTACTGTCCTACCACCATTGATGACTGTTCCAAGTTCTTGAATGGAACTTGGACGAAAGGATCATGTTCTGAGTGGATTTACATTGATTGTTCAAGCAAAGTAAGTCACAGTAATGTTTGCATCTATCTCATGATGCGCTGGAATGTGCAATTTGCGACGCTGCTGGGATGTGGAGGGATTGCAATAACGGCCTTGATGTTGATCAATACTTAGATCCGTGCCAAGTTTAGCTGAATTTGGTTCTCTGTATGCAAGGAATCCACGGATACAAATGAACAATTTAGTTCTCTATGCAACGTTTTGTCATGTGGAAGATTTCAGAACTCTGCGTTAAATGTCTTTGACCAAGAGACACATTCCACGTGTCGCGGCTTTAGCATAATTGATTGTTACAGATGTCGACCATTCAATTGGATTTGGAACCCAGTGGTGCGTATGTGCTCCTCAAGATATAAAGCCAGGTTGTTCCCAGTCCAACAACCAAGACTATACTTTCAGGGATCATTTCTATAGTTTATTTTTGAGAAATGTGTTTCTAAGGAGTGGTCTCACTATCCATGATGAAGATGCAGATGTTCCTTTCTGAGCAGGAATCTGGTGGAAAGGTGTGGCTGTGTTTACTGTCCTACCACCATTGATGACTGTTCCAAGTTCTTGAATGGAACTTGGACGAAAGGATCATGTTCTGAGTGGATTTACATTGATTGTTCAAGCAAAGTCAGTCACAGTAATGTTTGCATCTGTCTCATGATGCGCTGGAATGTGCAATTTGCGACGCTGCTGGGATGTGGAGGGATTGCAATAACGGCCTTGATGTTGATCAATACTTAGATCCGTGCCAAGTTTAGCTGAATTTGGTTCTCTGTATGCAAGGAATCCACGGATACAAATGAACAATTTAGTTCTCTATGAAAAATGTTGTCATGTGGAAGATTTCAGAACTCTGCGTGAAATGTCTTTGACCAAGAGACGCATTCCACGTGTCGCGGCTTCAGCATAATTGATTGTTACAGATGTCGACCATTCAATTGGCTTTGGAATCCAGTGGTGCGTATGTGCTCCTCAAGATATAAAGCCAGGTTGTTCCCAGTCCAACAACCAAGACTATACTTTCAGGGATCATTTCTATAGTTTATTTTTGAGAAATGTGTTTCTAAGGAGTGGTCTCACTATCCATGATGAAGATGCAGATGTTCCTTTCTGAGCAGGAATCTGGTGGAAAGGTGTGGCTGTGTTCACTGTCCTACCACCATTGATGACTGTTCCAAGTTCTTGAATGGAACTTGGACGAAAGGATCATGTTCTGAGTGGATTTACATTGATTGTTCAAGCAAAGTCAGTCACAGTAATGTTTGCATCTGTCTCATGATGCGCTGGAATGTGCAATTTGCGACGCTGCTGGGATGTGGAGGGATTGCAACAACGGCCTTGATGTTGATCAATACTTATATCCGTGCCAAGTTTAGCTGAATTTGGTTCTCTGTATGCAAGGAATCCACGGATACAAATGAACAATTTAGTTCTCTATGAAAAATGTTGTCATGTGGAAGATTTCAGAACTCTGCGTGAAATGTCTTTGACCAAGAGACACATTCCACGTGTCGCGGCTTTAGCATAATTGATTGTTACAGATGTCGACCATTCAATTGGCTTTGGAACCCAGTGGTGCGTATGTGCTCCTCAAGATATAAAGCCAGGTTGTTCCCAGTCCAACAACCAAGACTATACTTTCAGGGATCATTTCTATAGGTTTTTTTTTGAGAAATGTGTTTCTAAGGAGTGGTCTCACTATCCATGATGAAGATGCATATGTTCCTTTCTGAGCAGGAATCTGGTGGAAAGGTGTGGCTGTGTTTACTGTCCTACCACCATTGATGACTGTTCCAAGTTCTTGAATGGAACTTGGACGAAAGGATCATGTTCTGAGTGGATTTACATTGATTGTTCAAGCAAAGTAAGTCACAGTAATGTTTGCATCTGTCTCATGATGCGCTGGAATGTGCAATTTGCGACGCTGCTGGGATGTGGAGGGATTGCAATAACGGCCTTGATGTTGATCAATACTTAGATCCGTGCCAAGTTTAGCTGAATTTGGTTCTCTGTATGCAAGGAATCCACGGATACAAATGAACAATTTAGTTCTCTATGCAACGTTTTGTCATGTGGAAGATTTCAGAACTCTGCGTTAAATGTCTTTGACCAAGAGACACATTCCACGTGTCGCGGCTTTAGCATAATTGATTGTTACAGATGTCGACCATTCAATTGGATTTGGAACCCAGTGGTGCGTATGTGCTCCTCAAGATATAAAGCCAGGTTGTTCCCAGTCCAACAACCAAGACTATACTTTCAGGGATCATTTCTATAGTTTATTTTTGAGAAATGTGTTTCTAAGGAGTGGTCTCACTATCCATGATGAAGATGCAGATGTTCCTTTCTGAGCAGGAATCTGGTGGAAAGGTGTGGCTGTGTTTACTGTCCTACCACCATTGATGACTGTTCCAAGTTCTTGAATGGAACTTGGACCAAAGGATCATGTTCTGAGTGGATTTACATTGATTGTTCAAGCAAAGTCAGTCACAGTAATGTTTGCATCTGTCTCATGATGCGCTGGAATGTGCAATTTGCGACGCTGCTGGGATGTGGAGGGATTGCAATAACGGCCTTGATGTTGATCAATACTTAGATCCGTGCCAAGTTTAGCTGAATTTGGTTCTCTGTATGCAAGGAATCCACGGATACAAATGAACAATTTAGTTCTCTATGAAAAATGTTGTCATGTGGAAGATTTCAGAACTCTGCGTGAAATGTCTTTGACCAAGAGACGCATTCCACGTGTCGCGGCTTCAGCATAATTGATTGTTACAGATGTCGACCATTCAATTGGCTTTGGAACCCAGTGGTACGTCTGTGCTCCTCAAGATATAAAGCCAGGTTGTTCCCAGTCCAACAACCAAGACTATACTTTCAGGGATCATTTCTATAGTTTATTTTTGAGAAATGTGTTTCTAAGGAGTGGTCTCACTATCCATGATGAAGATGCAGATGTTCCTTTCTGAGCAGGAATCTGGTGGAAAGGTGTGGCTGTGTTTACTGTCCTACCACCATTGATGACTGTTCCAAGTTCTTGAATGGAACTTGGACGAAAGGATCATGTTCTGAGTGGATTTACATTGATTGTTCAAGCAAAGTAAGTCACAGTAATTTTTGCATCTGTCTCATGATGTGCTGGAATGTGCAATTTGCGACGCTGCTGGGATGTGGAGGGATTGCAATAACGGCCTTGATGTTGATCAATACTTAGATCCGTGCCAAGTTTAGCTGAATTTGGTTCTCTGTATGCAAGGAATCCACGGATACAAATGAACAATTTAGTTCTCTATGAAAAATGTTGTCATGTGGAAGATTTCAGAACTCTGCGTGAAATGTCTTTGACCAAGAGACACATTCCACGTGTCGCGGCTTTAGCATAATTGATTGTTACAGATGTCGACCATTCAATTGGCTTTGGAACCCAGTGGTGCGTATGTGCTCCTCAAGATATAAAGCCAGGTTGTTCCCAGTCCAACAACCAAGACTATACTTTCAGGGATCATTTCTATAGTTTATTTTTGAGAAATGTGTTTCTAAGGAGTGGTCTCACTATCCATGATGAAGATGCAGATGTTCCTTTCTGAGCAGGAATCTGGTGGAAAGGTGTGGCTGTGTTTACTGTCCTACCACCATTGATGACTGTTCCAAGTTCTTGAATGGAACTTGGACGAAAGGATCATGTTCTGAGTGGATTTACATTGATTGTTCAAGCAAAGTCAGTCACAGTAATGTTTGCATCTGTCTCATGATGCGCTGGAATGTGCAATTTGCGACGCTGCTGGGATGTGGAGGGATTGCAATAACGGCCTTGATGTTGATCAATACTTAGATCCGTGCCAAGTTTAGCTGAATTTGGTTCTCTGTATGCAAGGAATCCACGGATACAAATGAACAATTTAGTTCTCTATGAAAAATGTTGTCATGTGGAAGATTTCAGAACTCTGCGTGAAATGTCTTTGACCAAGAGACGCATTCCACGTGTCGCGGCTTCAGCATAATTGATTGTTACAGATGTCGACCATTCAATTGGCTTTGGAACCCAGTGGTACGTCTGTGCTCCTCAAGATATAAAGCCAGGTTGTTCCCAGTCCAACAACCAAGACTATACTTTCAGGGATCATTTCTATAGTTTATTTTTGAGAAATGTGTTTCTAAGGAGTGGTCTCACTATCCATGATGAAGATGCAGATGTTCCTTTCTGAGCAGGAATCTGGTGGAAAGGTGTGGCTGTGTTTACTGTCCTACCACCATTGATGACTGTTCCAAGTTCTTGAATGGAACTTGGACGAAAGGATCATGTTCTGAGTGGATTTACATTGATTGTTCAAGCAAAGTAAGTCACAGTAATTTTTGCATCTGTCTCATGATGTGCTGGAATGTGCAATTTGCGACGCTGCTGGGATGTGGAGGGATTGCAATAACGGCCTTGATGTTGATCAATACTTAGATCCGTGCCAAGTTTAGCTGAATTTGGTTCTCTGTATGCAAGGAATCCACGGATACAAATGAACAATTTAGTTCTCTATGAAAAATGTTGTCATGTGGAAGATTTCAGAACTCTGCGTGAAATGTCTTTGACCAAGAGACGCATTCCACGTGTCGCGGCTTCAGCATAATTGATTGTTACAGATGTCGACCATTCAATTGGCTTTGGAACCCAGTGGTACGTATGTGCTCCTCAAGATATAAAGCCAGGTTGTTCCCAGTCCAACAACCAAGACTATACTTTCAGGGATCATTTCTATAGTTTATTTTTGAGAAATGTGTTTCTAAGGAGTGGTCTCACTATCCATGATGAAGATGCAGATGTTCCTTTCTGAGCAGGAATCTGGTGGAAAGGTGTGGCTGTGTTTACTGTCCTACCACCATTGATGACTGTTCCAAGTTCTTGAATGGAACTTGGACGAAAGGATCATGTTCTGAGTGGATTTACATTGATTGTTCAAGCAAAGTCAGTCACAGTAATGTTTGCATCTGTCTTATGATGCGCTGGAATGTGCAATTTGCGACGCTGCTGGGATGTGGAGGGATTGCAACAACGGACTTGATGTTAATCAATACTTATATCCGTGCCAAGTTTAGCTGAATTTGGTTCTCTGTATGCAAGGAATCCACGGATACAAATGAACAATTTAGTTCTCTATGCAAAATTTGGTCATGTGGAAGATTTCAGAACTCTGCGTGAAATGTCTTTGACCAAGAGACACATTCCACGTGTCGCGGCTTTAGCATAATTGATTGTTACAGATGTCGACCATTCAATTGGCTTTGGAACCCAGTGGTGCATATGTTCTCCTCAAGATATAAGGCCATGTTGTTCCCAGTCCAACAACCAAGACTATACTTTCAGGGATCGTTTCTATAGGTTGTTCTTTGAAAAATGTGTTTCTAAGGAGTGGTCTCACTATCCATGATGAAGATGCAGATGTTCCTTTCTGAGCAGGAATCTGGTGGAAAGGTGTGGCTGTGTTTACTGTCCTACCACCATTGATGACTGTTCCAAGTTCTTGAATGGAACTTGGACGAAAGGATCATGTTCTGAGTGGATTTACATTGATTGTTCAAGCAAAGTCAGTCACAGTAATGTTTGCATCTGTCTTATGATGCGCTGGAATGTGCAATTTGCGACGCTGCTGGGATGTGGAGGGATTGCAACAACGGCCTTGATGTTAATCAATACTTATATCCGTGCCAAGTTTAGCTGAATTTGGTTCTCTGTATGCAAGGAATCCACGGATACAAATGAACAATTTAGTTCTCTATGCAAAATTTGGTCATGTGGAAGATTTCAGAACTCTGTGTGAAATGTCTTTGACCAAGAGACACATTCCACGTGTCGCGGCTTTAGCATAATTGATTGTTACAGATGTCGACCATTCAATTGGCTTTGGAACCCAGTGGTGCGTATGTGCTCCTCAAGATATAAAGCCAGGTTGTTCCCAGTCCAACAATCAAGACTATACTTTCAGGGATCATTTCTATAGGTTGTTCTTTGAGAAATGTGTTTCTAAGGAGTGGTCTCACTATCCATGATGAAGATGCAGATGTTCCTTTCTGAGCAGGAATCTGGTGGAAAGGTGTGGCTGTGTTCACTGTCCTACCACCATTGATGACTGTTCCAAGTTTTTGAATGGAACTTGGACGAAAGGATCATGTTCTGAGTGGATTTACATTGATTGTTCAAGCAAAGTCAGTCACAGTAATGTTTGCATCTGTCTCATGATGCGCTGGAATGTGCAATATGCGATGCTGCTGGGATGTGGAGGGATTGCAATAACGGCCTTGATGTTGATCAATACTTAGATCCGTGCCAAGTTTAGCTGAATTTGGTTCTCTGTATGCAAGGAGTCCACGGATACAAATGAACAATTTAGTTCTCTATGCAACGTTTTGTCATGTGGAAGATTTCAGAACTCTGCGTTAAATGTCTTTGACCAAGAGACACATTCCACGTGTCGCGGCTTTAGCATAATTGATTGTTACAGATGTCGACCATTCAATTGGCTTTGGAACCCAGTGGTGCGTATGTGCTCCTCAAGATATAAAGCCAGGTTGTTCCCAGTCCAACAACCAAGACTATACTTTCAGGGATCATTTCTATAGTTTATTTTTGAGAAATGTGTTTCTAAGGAGTGGTCTCACTATCCATGATGAAGATGCAGATGTTCCTTTCTGAGCAGGAATCTGGTGGAAAGGTGTGGCTGTGTTTACTGTCCTACCACCATTGATGACTGTTCCAAGTTCTTGAATGGAACTTGGACGAAAGGATAATGTTCTGAGTGGATTTACATTGATTGTTAAAGCAAAGTCAGTCACAGTAATGTTTGCATCTGTCTCATGATGCGCTGGAATGTGCAATTTGCGACGCTGCTGGGATGTGGAGGGATTGCAACAACGGCCTTGATGTTGATCAATACTTGTATCCGTGCCAAGTTTAGCTGAATTTGGTTCTCTGTATGCAAGGAATCCACGGATACAAATGAACAATTTAGTTCTCTATGAAAAATGTTGTCATGTGGAAGATTTCAGAACTCTGCGTGAAATGTCTTTGACCAAGAGACGCATTCCACGTGTCGCGGCTTCAGCATAATTGATTGTTACAGATGTCGACCATTCAATTGGCTTTGGAACCCAGTGGTACGTATGTGCTCCTCAAGATATAAAGCCAGGTTGTTCCCAGTCCAACAACCAAGACTATACTTTCAGGGATCATTTCTATAGTTTATTTTTGAGAAATGTGTTTCTAAGGAGTGGTCTCACTATCCATGATGAAGATGCAGATGTTCCTTTCTGAGCAGGAATCTGGTGGAAAGGTGTGGCTGTGTTTACTGTCCTACCACCATTGATGACTGTTCCAAGTTCTTGAAAGGAACTTGGACGAAAGGATCATGTTCTGAGTGGATTTACATTGATTGTTCAAGCAAAGTCAGTCACAGTAATGTTTGCATCTGTCTTATGATGCGCTGGAATGTGCAATTTGCGACGCTGCTGGGATGTGGAGGGATTGCAACAACGGCCTTGATGTTAATCAATACTTATATCCGTGCCAAGTTTAGCTGAATTTGGTTCTCTGTATGCAAGGAATCCACGGATACAAATGAACAATTTAGTTCTCTATGCAAAATTTGGTCATGTGGAAGATTTCAGAACTGTGCGTGAAATGTCTTTGACCAAGAGACACATTCCACGTGTCGCGGCTTTAGCATAATTGATTGTTACAGATGTCGACGATTCAATTGGCTTTGGAACCCAGTGGTGCATATGTTCTCCTCAAGATATAAAGCCAGGTTGTTCCCAGTCCAACAACCAAGACTATACTTTCAGGGATCATTTCTATAGTTTATTTTTGAGAAATGTGTTTCTAAGGAGTGGTCTCACTATCTATGATGAAGATGCAGATGTTCCTTTCTGAACAGGAATCTGGTGGAAAGGTGTGGCTGTGTTCACTGTCCTACCACCATTGATGACTGTTACAAGTTCTTGAATGGAACTTGGACGAAAGGATCATGTTCTGAGTGGATTTACATTGATTGTTCAAGCAAAGTAAGTCACAGTAATGTTTGCATCTGTCTCATGATTTGCTGGAATGTGCAATTTGCGACGCTGCTGGGATGTGGAGGGATTGCAATAACGGCCTTGATGTTGATCAATACTTAGATCCGTGCCAAGTTTAGCTGAATTTGGTTCTCTGTATGCAAGGAATCCACGGATACAAATTAACAATTTAGTTCTCTATGAAAAATGTTGTCATGTGGAAGATTTCAGAACTCTGCGTGAAATGTCTTTGACCAAGAGACACATTCCACGTGTCGCGGCTTTAGCATAATTGATTGTTACAGATGTCGACCATTCAATTGGCTTTGGAACCCAGTGGTGCGTATGTGCTCCTCAAGATATAAAGCCAGGTTGTTCCCAGTCCAACAACAAAGACTATACTTTCAGGGATCATTTCTATAGGTTGTTCTTTGAGAAATGTGTTTCTAAGGAGTGTTCTCACTATCCATGATGAAGATGCAGATGTTCTTTTCTGAGCAGGAATCTGGTGGAAAGGTGTGGCTGTGTTCACTGTCCTACCACCGTTGATGACTGTTCCAAGTTCTTGAATGTAACTTGGACGAAAGGATCATGTTCTGAGTGGATTTACATTGATTGTTCAAGCAAAGTAAGTCACAGTAATGTTTGCATCTGTCTCATGATGCGCTGGAATGTGCAATTTGCGACGCTGCTGGGATGTGGAGGGATTGCAACAACGGCCTTGATGTTGATCAATACTTATATCCGTGCCAAGTTTAGCTGAATTTGGTTCTCTGTATGCAAGGAATCCACGGATCCAAACAAACTATTTGGTTATCTATGCAACGTTTTGTCATGTGGAAGATTTCAGAACTCTGCGTGAAATGTCTTTGACCAAGAGACACATTCCACGTGTCGCGGCTTTAGCATAATTGATTGTTACAGATGTCGACCATTCAATTGGCTTTGGAACCCAGTGGTACGTATGTGCTCCTCAAGATATAAAGCCAGGTTGTTCCCAGTCCAACAACCAAGACTATACTTTCAGGTATCATTTCTATCGTTTTTTTTTGAGAAATGTGTTTCTAAGGAGTGGTCTCACTATCCATGATGAAGATGCAGATGTTCCTTTCTGAGCAGGAATCTGGTGGAAAGGTGTGGCTGTGTTTACTGTCCTACCACCATTGATGACTGTTCCAAGTTCTTGAATGGAACTTGGACGAAAGGATCATGTTCTGAGTGGATTTACATTGATTGTTCAAGCAAAGTCAGTCACAGTAATGTTTGCATCTGTCTTATGATGCGCTGGAATGTGCAATTTGCGACGCTGCTGGGATGTGGAGGGATTGCAACAACAGCCTTGATGTTAATCAATACTTATATCCGTGCCAAGTTTAGCTGAATTTGGTTCTCTGTATGCAAGGAATCCACGGATACAAATGAACAATTTAGTTCTCTATGCAAAATTTGGTCATGTGGAAGATTTCAGAACTCTGCGTGAAATGTCTTTGACCAAGAGACGCATTCCACGTGTCGCGGCTTTAGCATAATTGATTGTTACAGATGTCGACCATTCAATTGGCTTTGGAACCCAGTGGTGCGTATGTGCTCCTCAAGATATAAAACCATGTTGTTCCCAGTCCAACAACCAAGACTATACTTTCAGGGATCTTTTCTATAGGTTGTTCTTTGAAAAATGTGTTTCTAAGGAGTGGTCTCACTATCCATGATGAAGATGCAGATGTTCCTTTCTGAGCAGGAATCTGGTGGAAAGGTGTGGCTGTGTTTACTGTCCTACCACCATTGATGACTGTTCCAAGTTCTTGAATGGAACTTGGACGAAAGGATCATGTTCTGAGTGGATTTACATTGATTGTTCAAGCAAAGTCAGTCACAGTAATGTTTGCATCTGTCTTATGATGCGCTGGAATGTGCAATTTGCGACGCTGCTGGGATGTGGAGGGATTGCAACAACGGCCTTGATGTTAATCAATACTTATATCCGTGCCAAGTTTAGCTGAATTTGGTTCTCTGTATGCAAGGAATCCACGGATACAAATGAACAATTTAGTTCTCTATGCAAAATTTGGTCATGTGGAAGATTTCAGAACTCTGCGTGAAATGTCTTTGACCAAGAGACGCATTCCACGTGTCGCGGCTTTAGCATAATTGATTGTTACAGATGTCGACCATTCAATTGGCTTTGGAACCCAGTGGTGCGTATGTGCTCCTCAAGATATAAAGCCATGTTGTTCCCAGTCCAACAACCAAGACTATACTTTCAGGGATCTTTTCTATAGGTTGTTCTTTGAAAAATGTGTTTCTAAGGAGTGGTCTCACTATCTATGATGAAGATGCAGATGTTCCTTTCTGAACAGGAATCTGGTGGAAAGGTGTGGCTGTGTTCACTGTCCTACCACCATTGATGACTGTTCCAAGTTCTTGAATGGAACTTGGACGAAAGGATCATGTTCTGAGTGGATTTACATTGATTGTTCAAGCGAAGTAAGTCACAGTAATGTTTGCATCTGTCTCATGATGCGCTGGAATGTGCAATTTGCGACGCTGCTGGGATGTGGAGGGATTGCAACAACGGCCTTGATGTTGATCAATACTTATATCCGTGCCAAGTTTAGCTGAATTTGGTTCTCTGTATGCAAGGAATCCACGGATACAAATGAACAATTTAGTTCTCTATGCAACGTTTTGTCATGTGGAAGATTTCAGAACTCTGCGTTAAATGTCTTTGACCAAGAGACACATTCCACGTGTCGCGGCTTTAGCATAATTGATTGTTACAGATGTCGACCATTCAATTGGCTTTGGAACCCAGTGGTGCGTATGTGCTCCTCAAGATATAAAGCCATGTTGTTCCCAGTCCAACAACCAAGATTATACTTTCAGGGATCATTTCTATAGGTTGTTCTTTGAGAAATGTGTTTCTAAGGAGTGGTCTCACTATTCATGATGAAGATGCAGATGTTCCTTTCTGAGCAGGAATCTGGTGGAAAGGTGTGGCTGTGTTCACTGTCCTACCACCATTGATGACTGTTCCAAGTTCTTGAATGGAACTTGGACGAAAGGATCATGTTCTGAGTGGATTTACATTGATTGTTCAAGCAAAGTCAGTCACAGTAATGTTTGCATCTGTCTCATGATGCGCTGGAATGTGCAATTTGCGACACTGCTGGGATGTGGAGGGATTGCAATAACGGCCTTGATGTTGATCAATACTTATATCCGTGCCAAGTTTAGCTGAATTTTGTTCTCTGTATGCAAGGAATCCACGGATCCAAACAAACTATTTGGTTCTCTATGCAACGTTTTGTCATGTGGAAGATTTCAGAACTCTGCGTGAAATGTCTTTGACCAAGAGACACATTCCACGTGTCGCGGCTTTAGCATAATTGATTGTTACAGGTGTCGACCGTTCAATTGGCTTTGGATCCCAGTGGTGCGTATGCGCTCCTCGAGATATAAAGCCAGGTTGTTCCCAGTCCAACAACCAAGACTATACTTTCAGGGATTATTTCTATAGTTTGTTTTTGAGAAATGTGTTTCTAAGGAGTGGTCTCACTATCCATGATGAAGATGCAGATGTTCCTTTCTGAGCAGGAATCTGGTGGAGAGGTGTGGCTGTGTTCACTGTCCTACCAGCATTGATGACTGTTCCAAGTTCTTGAATGGAACTTGGACGAAAGGATCATGTTCTGAGTGGATTTACATTGATTGTTCAAGCAAAGTCAGTCACAGTAATGTTTGCATCTGTCTCATGATGCGCCGGACTGTGCGATTTGCAACACTGCTGGGTTGTGGAGGGATTGCAACAACGGCCTTGATGTTGATCAATACTTAGATCCGTGCCAAGTTTAGCTGAATTTGGTTCTCTGTATGCAAGGAGTCCACGGATACAAATGAACAATTTAGTTCTCTATGCAACGTTTTGTCATGTGGAAGATTTCAGAACTCTGCGTGAAATGTCTTTGACCAAGACACACATTCCACGTGTCGCGGCTTTAGCATAATTGATTGTTACAGATGTCGACCATTCAATTGGCTTTGGAACCCAGTGGTGCGTATGTGCTCCTCAAGATATAAAGCCAGGTTGTTCCCAGTCCAACAACAAAGACTATACTTTCAGGGATCATTTCTATAGGTTGTTCTATGAGAAATGTGTTTCTAAGGAGTGTTCTCACTATCCATGATGAAGATGCAGATGTTCCTTTCTGAGCAGGAATCTGGTGGAAAGGTGTGGCTGTGTTCACTGTCCTACCCCCGTTGATGACTGTTCCAAGTTCTTGAATGTAACTTGGACAAAAGGATCATGTTCTGAGTGGATTTACATTGATTGTTCAAGCAAAGTCAGTCACAGTAATGTTTGCATCTGTCTCATGATGCGCTGGAATGTGCAATTTGCGACGCTGCTGGGATGTGGAGGGATTGCAATAACGGCCTTGATGTTGATCAATACTTAGATCCGTGCCAAGTTTAGCTGAATTTGGTTCTCTGTATGCAAGGAATCCACGTATACAAATGAACAATTTAGTTCTCTATGCAAAATTTTGTCATGTGGAAGATTTCAGAACTCTGCGTGAAATGTCTTTGACCAAGAGACACATTCCACGTGTCGCGGCTTTAGCATAATTGATTGTTACAGATGTCGACCATTCAATTGGCTTTGGAACCCAGTGGTGCGTATGTGCTCCTCAAGATATAAAGCCAGGTTGTTCCCAGTCCAACAACCAAGACTATACTTTCAGGGATCATTTCTATAGTTTATTTTTGAGAAATGTGTTTCTAAGGAGTGGTCTCACTATCCATGATAAAGATGCAGATGTTCCTTTCTGAGCAGGAATCTGGTGGAAAGGTGTGGCTGTGTTTACTGTCCTACCACCATTGATGACTGTTCCAAGTTCTTGAATGGAACTTGGACGAAAGGATAATGTTCTGAGTGGATTTACATTGATTGTTAAAGCAAAGTCAGTCACAGTAATGTTTGCATCTGTCTCATGATGCGCTGGAATGTGCAATTTGCGATGCTGCTGGGATGTGGAGGGATTGCAACAACGGCCTTGATGTTGATCAATACTTGTATCCGTGCCAAGTTTAGCTGAATTTGGTTCTCTGTATGCAAGGAATCCACGGATACAAATGAACAATTTAGTTCTCTATGAAAAATGTTGTCATGTGGAAGATTTCAGAACTCTGCGTGAAATGTCTTTGACCAAGAGACGCATTCCACGTGTCGCGGCTTCAGCATAATTGATTGTTACAGATGTCGACCATTCAATTGGCTTTGGAACCCAGTGGTACGTATGTGCTCCTCAAGATATAAAGCCAGGTTGTTCCCAGTCCAACAACCAAGACTATACTTTCAGGGATCATTTCTATAGTTTATTTTTGAGAAATGTGTTTCTAAGGAGTGGTCTCACTATCCATGATGAAGATGCAGATGTTCCTTTCTGAGCAGGAATCTGGTGGAAAGGTGTGGCTGTGTTTACTGTCCTACCACCATTGATGACTGTTCCAAGTTCTTGAAAGGAACTTGGACGAAAGGATCATGTTCTGAGTGGATTTACATTGATTGTTCAAGCAAAGTCAGTCACAGTAATGTTTGCATCTGTCTTATGATGCGCTGGAATGTGCAATTTGCGACGCTGCTGGGATGTGGAGGGATTGCAACAACGGCCTTGATGTTAATCAATACTTATATCCGTGCCAAGTTTAGCTGAATTTGGTTCTCTGTATGCAAGGAATCCACGGATACAAATGAACAATTTAGTTCTCTATGCAAAATTTGGTCATGTGGAAGATTTCAGAACTCTGCGTGAAATGTCTTTGACCAAGAGACACATTCCACGTGTCGCGGCTTTAGCATAATTGATTGTTACAGATGTCGACGATTCAATTGGCTTTGGAACCCAGTGGTGCATATGTTCTCCTCAAGATATAAGGCCATGTTGTTCCCAGTCCAACAACCAAGACTATACTTTCAGGGATCGTTTCTATAGGTTGTTCTTTGAGAAATGTGTTTCTAAGGAGTGGTCTCACTATCTATGATGAAGATGCAGATGTTCCTTTCTGAACAGGAATCTGGTGGAAAGGTGTGGCTGTGTTCACTGTCCTACCACCATTGATGACTGTTCCAAGTTCTTGAATGGAACTTGGACGAAAGGATCATGTTCTGAGTGGATTTACCCAGCATGCAGTGCGGCATGTTAAAAAAACAACAGCTACGCAAGGGATTTCAGTTGTTGTGTTCGTTCAGTTAGATGTTTGTAATGTTATTGGCCGGGTTTCCCAGATTCGTTAAGAAGCTCTTAACGCTAAGAGCTTCTTAGGAGCGTTCTAAGAGCGTTCTAGAGCGTTCTTAGAACGCTCTTAAGAAGCTCTTAGCGTTAAGAGCTTCTTAACGAATCTGGGAAACCCGGCCAATAGCTGTTGTTTTTTTAACATGCCGCACTGCATGCTGGGTACCCAAGAGCGCTGACGCTGATTATCTAGCTGTGCTCCGACTGCGTGATATGACGAGATGCTAGTGGTGCGCTGAGGTCTCAGAGTCTCCTGCCCGAGTTCAAGTTCTGCCCGATTAGCAAGCTATTTTTACTAATGTTTTGTTAGCAATTGAATGGTAATGCAAGCTAGCTAAAAACAATGTTAGTTAGCTTGGCTAAACTGGTTTTCATAGCAACAGAAATCAACAAATCAGATCAGTCGAACTTTATTCAGAAATGGGGGGATGGCGGGAACATTAAAGGTGTAGGTACAGTAAAAGTGAAATGGAACGCGTCTTTCTGCCTTGAAGCTGCGTGCGCATCAACAAGACCCCATCTATATGTAAAGATAACATCCAAGCTAACAATTTCGCCAAATCTGACTGCAGCATTGTATACCATATGTACCGTGTTATGGTTGTTTGAGTTAAACAACTTGCTAAATGAATTAAATGTCAAATCCAACTATAAATGTATAAAAGAGAGTTCCAATCAAATCTGAATTTGTTTTAAACCTAGAGGTTTAAAAGGTTACCTTTGCCTAAACTGACATGCACCAACTCAGTTTCAACAGCCATTTACACATTTAGTCTCTATTTGTTACTCTATTCTTAACCCTTGTGTTATCTTCGGGTCATTCTGACCCATCAGTCATTGTGACCCACCGTCGTATTGCGACAGATTTACCGCATACAAAGACAAAGTGAAGCATTTTCTTTTAACCGTTGGGCTGTCTCAGACCCCCCACATTGCAAAGGTTAAAAGAAAATTATTTTAATTTGTTTTTGTATTGGGTAAAATTGGGTAAACACAACGATGGTTCGTTATGAACCTTTGGGTCATGTGACCCGAAGGCAGCACGAGGGTTAAGGCATGTTTAACTTAATGTCTGCACCTCTCTGTCACCAACTGTCTCTGCAGTGGGGGCTTCACAGGGTGTCTACAGGTATAAACAAGTTAAATGTAAGACCTTTTAATACCACTTCCAAATGAAATTAAAGACCAAACTTACGATGGAAATACAAATCAAAAGTGGAAATATACAGTCATCTTTCCAAGTAAACACTGATGTCTGTTCAATATGAACAGTATGGTAAAATGACAATAATCGGTTGAGTTTAAGAACATTGACTAAATGTGTGTAATGCGGAAGGATAACACAAAAATGTAATTGCTGTCCTAAATTATACTTATTATTACACTAGGGTGGAAATGGTGGAGCAGAAACTAACAATTCAATGAATCCCATGGAAACAAAGGCAAATGTGTGAGATGTACTGATGTGGAGCACAAATGCTCCAAGAAGCAGTACTTTTCTTGAGTGGTTTTTATTCAGATGAATAATCATTGGATTCAGGTCAAAAGTCTATCACTTGAACTAGTTTCATCACTTAAGACACAAAGTCAGCAGCTTGGCATACTGGCACATGGAAAGGATTAAACATTTAGACTTTCATCAAAGTAATGCTGGCTTGTCCTTTTTCATCAATGTCCTCAAAAAAGCAGGCTGCAGAGCTACTGTGTCTGTGAGGTGACTGTCTCTGGAGGGCTGGCAGGCAGGGGCAAGCAGGGCCTGCAGGCAGGCAGGCCAGCTGGATCAAGCTGTTCTGGGGTCAGGGCTGAAGAGAAGCTGTCCAGCTAGAGAGGGGTAGTCCAGCAAGGGGTCTGTGTGGATCTCACCATCCTCGAGTCTGTTGCATCCTCTGTTGAACTCTGTTGAGCAGGCCTCTGCATGACCCTCCAGACCTGTCAAAGTGAAGAAAGGGTCCATGTCAGTTGTGAAAAATGAAGCTTTTCCCATCTACACTTGATACAGACTTCAGTTTTGACTGTGAAATGCAGTGTCATTACTTGAACTTGAATCCAAATGTGTTGACGTCATGGAGACCCATGCAGTCACTCAAAACACAGGTTCGATTCCAGGCTCTGGCAAGAGTATTTACCTCTAAACTGGTCAATATATACACATCTGACAAAAGACCAGCTCGACCTTTGCTTGTAAACAGTGATTCTGACTGTAAGAGACCTTTAAATAGCCTGACTTACCGAAATTGGCAAAACTAGCCTGGCTAACGTAGGTCGCTTTCTCAGGGCATATGACGAATGAAACAGGCTCGCCTTGAAAAAGTCTCCCTGCCGCATAGGCTTATTACAAAGACTTTCACGCCAAAAATCACCATTATGAGCCGACAGGTCTGTGGGGAATTGCTTTTTCTCCTAAAGGCTGCTCTCCTCGACCTTTTTGATGAACAATTCGCCGAGATGCAAAATGACTCACTAATTAAAAACACAGAGGAAAAAAGCTAGAGCTACAGTAGCTACTTTTCGAGTTTGGTTTTCCGTCACTTCAGAATCACGATCTATAAGGTCTAAAAGTGCTAAACCTTCACCATAATTCAAGAGTAGTGTACTTTCACAAACCCAATCATTAATTCTAGCTTAAAATGTGTAAAACCAGGACTTACCGAAAGTGGCTGCCTCCAACACGGCTTTCACGGGAGACGACTTTCACGGGACACGGGAAACAACAATGGCCGCCGAAAAATAATTTGTATTCGTAACAGCGAGCTGCGATTGGAAGCGAAATGAAACAGGGGCTAAAAAACGAGGGTGGGGGCTTGGTCAGCACACATTTTCAAGAAAGCATGCGTGTGTCAAGGGGCTCTGGCCCCTTGTGTGTGAGAGAATGTGGAGCACGCGCGCACAGGAGCAAAGGGAGAGAGGATTTGGGGAAACAGCCCTAGAAATTAGCCAAGCATGCATGTTTCAAATATTCACTAAAAATCGAGTTTTCATGTTACAGTCAACTTTTTCTCAGATTTGTGTACTCAACATTCTCAAGAGTCTTCATATGAACTAGTGATTGAATCAGAGTATCAGTTTTTGGCCGGCGGATGTGTAAAGCATTATTTTAGCATTAGCAATAAATTCAATTTGCTTTATATCAATCATTTTTAGAGGTATGAAGTTGCCTTTGCACATGTTAACATGTTGTAGTGTCTTCCACGTGACATACCAAGTTTGGTGTTGATATCTCAAAGATTTGCTGAGATTTGACCAAACGTCCTGTTTGGTTGCTTTGTTGCAGATTTTGATTGGCTCTACCGGACAAACGGTTTTGAAAATCAGAAATCCCTACGATAACTTTTGTGAGGCTCAGTCTGGATATCATCTATGGCAATTTTGAAGAAAATTCGACCAAAAATGTAGGAGGAGTAGGGAAAAAACGCGTTTCCTTAATCTTTATTGTACAGACAAATCCAATATGGTGGCCGTTATAGCTTCTTGAGGCTTTTTTATTCCTCATGAGAAATAAGGCATATGTAATGAATTTCAGAATTTTGGGACTTATGGCCTGCAAATGGCATCAATTTGAAAATTGACATATTGGGGCGTGGCCTGTAGAGCCACCTATTGTCTCACATGGCCCATGTTTGGTATGGTAGTTACTAATGGTCTGCAGTTTCAACATGCCAAATTTCACAACTTTTTACGGTACTGGTCTAGGGGCTGCCATTGACTCCCATGGGTAAAAAATAATAATACCACCAATAACAATAGGGTTCTCCTACCGGAGGAACCCTAAATATAGCTGCAGGCAGCAATGGCGGGTTCCTCCTCAGCATTGCAAACCATTACAAAATTAACATGACACAGACATGTATTTCATACATGTACACAACATTTCAAGACAATTGGATCAATGGCTGATTTGAAGTCATTTTTTGAAATTCTTCACAAATTGTCACTGTAGAGAAATATCCATGCTGCCGACATTATGGGTTCTTGAGACTTCTTTGTTCCCCATTGGCAATAAGGCATGCGTACCAACTTTTAGACATTTTGGACTGACAGGGTTAAAATGCCACCCTTTTGAAAGTGACAACTTTGAAGCGTGTTCTGTCAGGCCACCTGTGCTCTGGTCAGGCCCATCATGCAGAGATCCATTCTTTAAAAGCTTTGATTACAACATTAACTTCATGAAAGTGAGGATACACTTCACTAAAGGAAGTGTGTAGGTTATGTACTACTACTGCTTGCTCTGCCCACACACTTTCCCCATCCATGCTGTTTCCCTCTTTCCCAGCGCAGGTCATGCCAAGGCATAAATGCGGCAGCCGTATGAGTATTAGAAGTAGCCCAAAAAACATACCATACACAGTCACACTGTTTTCAAAACTGAAACTGGTTAGAAGACCATGGCTATTAGAACTCTACCTGAATGAGCTCTCTCTAGAGTCTCAGTCAAACAACTGTCAAGAGTCATGTAGGGAACTGGACCAAGGTATAGCTAATGTCCAGCTGTTAGCAAGTGTACCTTGTGATGGTACAGCAGCTTAACAATACTTTGTCATGGTCAGACTCTCTGATCCCATTAAACTACACAACATGGTGTAGGGTGACCAACAGTATTATCTTAAGTAAAAAACAATAACATTACACACATTTAAGTGAACGAACACAACAACTGAAATCCCTTGCACAGCTGTTGTAACCAAACTATTTTCCACAACTATTTGCGTTTTTGGTGTGCACTGCATGCTGGGTACCCAAGGGCGCTGACGCTACAATATTTATTATCTAGCTGTCTTCCTGCTGTGTAATATGACGAGATGCTAGCGATGCAAACATGAAAGCTTGTCTCGGGGGGTCATGCATGTGATCTCACTACAAGCTTTTGATTACACGTGAGGACTGTTAGCAAAGTATTTCTATTCGTGTTTTGTTAGTGATTGAATGGTAATGTCAGCTGTCTAAAAACAATGTTAGTTAGCTTGGCTAAAATGGTTTTCATAGCAACAGATATCAACAAATCAGATCCATCTAACTTTATTCAGAAGGGGGGGGGGGTGGGAACATATACACTAGAGGTGAAATGGTAGGCATTGTTCTGCCTTGAAGCTGCGTGCGCATCCTCATTGTTTGTAACCACCAACCCATCTATATGTAAAGATAACATCCAAGCTAGCAATTTCGCCAAATTTGATTGCAGATTTTTTACACCATATGTACTTCGTTATGGTTTTTGAGTCAAACAACTTGCTAAATGATTAAATGTCTGTTAAATGTCAAATCCAACTTTAAATGTATAAAAGAGAGAATTAAACCTAGAGGTTGAAAAGGCTACATTTGTCTAAACTGACATGCACAAACTCAGAGCACTGAGTTTCAACATCCATGTACACATTTTGTCTCTATTTTTTACTCTACTCTTTAACGCATGACTATGTTTAACTTAATGTCAGCACCTCTCTGTCATCAATTGTCTCTGGAGTGGGGGATGGGGGCTTCTTATCCAACAAATTACATCCCTGAACTTTTAAAACATATCAATGGCCTACTACAATTGTAAACATCCTTTGGCCTTCCCATGCTGGGAAGAAAACTACAGTTTTTCTTTGATTAAACGTTGACCTTGAATAAACGCTGCACCAAAAATGAACATTGTGTAATAAATGGCACCTTCGATTAAACGCCTCCCCCAAAAAGTCAGAAAACGGTTATTTAATTGGTTAAATTAAAACACAGTATTTATTACACAAGTAATTTACAAGTGTAGCATACTATTATCCCATGAAACACTGGCAGGCACAAGTGTCTTTCTTGCTACAGATTTATTTGAAGCTTTTTCTCCAAATCCACCGTTAAAACTAAACTCACGCTGTAATGAGAAAATAAAGACCACATTAGCTTAATATGAACATGCAATGACATGCGCAGCATGTAAATAACATTCACCAAAGTCAAATACAGACACAAAACAACATACTTTGTTGGCTGCATGCTGTAGCCTACACAAGGGAATAGAGGTTTCCTTAGATTGCTAACAACCTCTATAACAACCTTAAACTTATCACTTAGAGTGAATGTGCATAAAGCTCCAGGACCTGACAACATCCCTGGCTGTGTTCTCAAGGCCTGTGCTCCTGAACTGGCAGAGGTGTTCACTGACATCTTTAACCTCTCCCTGTCGCAGTCTGTCGTCCCCAATAGGTTCAAGGGGGCCACCATCATCCCAGTCTCTAAGAAACCATCAGTGAGCTGTCTCAATGATTACCGCCCTGTTGTGATGAAATGCTTTGAGACGTTAGTCAAAGACCACATTACATCCTGCCTGTCACCTGCATTAGACCCACTCCAGTTTGCATATAGGCCGAACAGGTCTACAGATGATGTTGTAGCTTTGGCCTTGAACACTGCTCTCTTTCACTTGGATCAGGACAACATATACGTGCGGATGCTCTTCATCGACTTCAGCTCCGTTTTCAACACCATAGTACCATCCAGGCTCATCATAAAACTACAGGACCGGAACATCAGTCCTTCCATGTGCAGCTGGACAGGACACAGGCAGTACGGCTAGGTAACATCACCCCACCAGTCTAACACTCAGCACTGGTGCCCCACAGAGTTGTGTGTTAAGCCCACTGTTGTACTCTCTGTTCACCTATGGTTGTGCAGCCACAAAAAGGTCCAACACTATCATTATGTTTGCTGATGACACCACCATTATCGGCTGCATCAAGAATGGTGATGAGTCTGCCTACAGAGCAGAGGTGGCAACAATGACATCCTGGTGTCAGCATAACAGCCTGTTGCTTAATGTAGCAAAAACCAAGGAGTTGATAGTGGACTACAGGCGGCTGCAGGGAGAACATGCACCCATTCACATCGCGGGCACAGCTGTGGAGAGTCAAAAGTTTCAGATTTTTTGGTATCAACATCAGTGAGGATCTGAGCTGGACCACCATATTGGTGTGGTTACAAGGACAGCGAAACAGAGGCTCTTTTTTCAGCGGCGACTGTGGAAATTTGGCATGGACTGCACTATACTGACCAATTTTTACCGGTGCACCATTGAGAGCATACTGACTGGTGGCATTACAACATGGTTTGGCAACAGCACTGCCCAGGACAGGAAGACACTACAAAGAGTGGTCATATCTGCACAGCGTATTACAAGGACTGCATTACCATCCATTCAGGACCTTTACAGCCAGCGGTGCAGGAGAAAGGCCAAGTGGATCATTTCTGACCCTAGTCATCCCTGCCACAGTCTTTTCTCCCTCCTGCCTTCTGGAAGGCGATACAAGAGTATAAGGTCCTGTACCAGCAGATACAGGGATAGTTTTCTCACACATGCCATCAGGATGCTGAACTGTCCTTGAAATATCTTTTTGCACTACAATTTTTCTTATTTTTTCTACCCTTTTTCCCCATTCTTTAGTATTTAATTTTTTTATTCTGCAAGTTGAACGGACATTGAGCACAAAGAATTTTATTACTTATAAATGCTGTTTATGAGTATATGATAATAAACTTGAACTTGAAACTTTTATCAGAGCTTTAAATTGTCTGTGCTTCGCTTGCTGTTAGGTTGTCGACTCTCTCACTCATGAGCGTCCCAAAAGGCCTTCAAAATAAAGTCACGTAATAATTCTGAATACAATTATATAATTCTAAATTAAGACATTGCTTGAAAAAAAATTATACATTATTATAATGCAATTGCGACAATTGCATTCAGGCCTATAGATAGTTATACATATTGTATACAATATGGCGAGGTAGCTGACTTAACCATTCCTTAATGTGCTTTTCATCAACACCAAGTTTGCGTGCTATAGATCTGTTGCTGGTGGTGAGTGCTTTCTGCACAGGTTTCTGTTTGAAAGCTAAAGTGTAAGAATGTTACGGCATGCTGCGTCAGATTTGTACACAAAGTAGAGACACGCGCGGCATACATTTTACACTGGGCTTTTGTTTGACTTCCTTGTCTATTCTGTGTTTGTCTATGGCTGCACTGCAGCTACAATTCACTGAATCTCTCTTACCAATTAAACGCTGCACCACTAACTGCTCTATTAAAAGGGTTCACTATGAAGCAAACCATTCTAACAAAATAATAACAACATTTACAATGATTTCAACAAGAAGTCTCTCTGACTTGACAACTCTCTAAACAAGCAACTTTCCAAAGCAATCTCTGAAACAGCTGACCAGTGTGGTAATTTTATGTTGACAACTAAACCGCTGATTGGAAGTGCGCGGCTGATTGCCAATCACGAGATAGGGAGACTGATAGCCAACCGCCAACAAACGCTGACTAGACCATACCTGCATGCAGCGAATAGAAAGAAAGAGGGGAGAAAAGAAAAAACACACAACCACAACTATACAGACTGAATTAGGACATTTTAAACATGGGTCCGTAACAAAGACGTTGTTAAAAATGCTCATTCACATTCATTTTTCTCAATTAATCTTATCACTTAAACACACTGGTTTAGCATTTTTTCCCACAAGGAAGTCTAACCTCAACAGTGGATCCTTGGTCCCTGGATCTCTTGCTGGAACATGGCATCTAAAAAACACATAGAAAAACCATCAAAAACTATGAAATGTAACATACCACACTACTGCTTAACAATTTCATAGTCTTACATTATCATTACTTCATACTCAACAGTTCTAGTATACATACCTTTAAGAAAATATTGAAATGGTTAGGATTCTCAAAACACCAATCTCTGTACTTAAAAAAAATATTTAGACATCCATTATTTAACTTTATTCAATTTACACTGTCTACATTCAAATTTAAGTCTGTAAAATGTAAACAGAGAAACGGACTCGACTATAAATACAAATTAAGACCAATTGAGAACAATTTATCTTGCAAATGGTTTTTACTTTAAATTCATGTTTCACCAAAAGAATCATCACAGTTTAACACAAATAACCAAACCTTACTGTTAAAATACTGCCAAGCCACTGACTCACATTAGAAAATTAAAACAAATAAACATAGCCTAGAAGATGTACCTGTAGGTCAATTACATAATCAAGAGCATGGAGTAGGAATGGATGGATGACAAAATACCCCGCCGAGCCCAATCCATTAAATATTTCCTACCCATAAGTTAATTTCCTGAAATGCAATAATTCACCAACATTTTGACAATTTCATGCTCCAAACTTTGTGGGAACAGTTTGGAGATGGCCCCTTCCTGTTCTAACATGACTGTGCAACAGTGCACAAAGCAAGGCCCATAAACACATGGATGAGCGAGATTGGTGTGGACGAACTTGAGTGGCCTGCACACAGTCCTGACCTCAACCCAATACAACACCTTTGGGATGAATTAGAGCAGGGACTGCGAGCCAAACCTTCTTGTTCCACATCAATGTTGGACCTCACAAATGCACTTCTGGAAGAATGGTAAAACATTTCCATAAACCTCTTAAACCTTGTGGAAAGCCTTCCTAGACGAGTTGAAACTATTATAGCTACAAAGGGTGGTCCGACATCATATCCTATGGTTTAAGAATGAGATGTCACTCACGTTCATGAGCGTGTAAAGGCAACCGAGCGAATACTTAGGCAATTTAGTGTATAAAATATATACAAATATAAAATGTTATCAAGAGATAGGAAATCGTGCAGCATGGTACAAAATGCCGATTACAAACGTATTGTAGGTCTATAGGCTTTCAATGGAACTCCTAAACGATCAAACCATGAACCCAAACAAAGCTAGCAAGCAAAACAACCATGGTACCATTGCTACTTGCTTATGCTAGGTAGCTCTAACTGTGCAGCAAACTAGGCTACCTAGCTACAGTTTCAAAAAGAATAACTTACGATGTGAAGACCGTCAGAAAAACTTGGAACGAACAAACAAAATTACATCAACAATGACATGTAGCTAAAGATAGAATAACCCAACCGTAGGTACGTACAGTACATACATTTGAAACGCCGTCCACAAAAGCAAGAACTAGCCTTAAGGGTTATAGCTTGCTCGGCATTTGTTTGACCTCCTTGTCTATTTGTTTGTGTATGGCCGCACTGCAACTACAATTCACTGAATCTGTCTTACTAATTAAACGTTGCCTTCGAATAAACGCCGCACCACAAATGATCATTGTGTAATACACGCTGCAGTGTTTAATCGAAAGACACATTTGGAACTCACCGTACTAATTTAAATTACATCAACAATGACATGTAAAAATAGAACAACCCAACCGCATAGTTACGCACAGTATACAAATTTCAAACGCGTCTCACAGAAGCAAGTATAATGTTAAAGATTTTACGACTTGCTAGCCTGTAATACTGTCTGTACAAAGAGATATCCTTAGCTCAGCTAGCCTAGATAGATTAGCTGCTATCCTGTTTACGACAGTATAAAAGTCTTCAAGTTATCATACGAATACAAACGCTAAAATACATGTTTTGTACTGCCATTGTAGGATCTTATTACTCACTGTCAAATGTAACAATGAAAATCTCTGAGGGCTGCAGGAGTTCTCCAACGATAAAATAAAATGGTCGTCTTCTTGTGCGTGTACCAAGCTCGCGCGTGTGTCAAGGGGCTCTGGCCCCTTGTGTGTGTGAGAATGTGGAGCACGCGCGCACAGGAGCAAAGGGAGAGAGGATTTGGGGAAACAGCCCTAGAAATTAGCCAAGCATGCATGTTTCAAATATTCACTAAAAATCGAGTTTTCATGTTACAGTCAACTTTTTCTCAGATTTGTGTACTCAACATTCTCAAGAGTCTTCATATGAACTAGTGATTGAATCAGAGTATCAGTTTTTGGCCGGCGGATGTGTAAAGCATTATTTTAGCATTAGCAATAAATTCAATTTGCTTTATATCAATCATTTTTAGAGGTATGAAGTTGCCTTTGCACCTTTGTAACATGTTGTAGTGTCCTCCACGTGACATACCAAGTTTGGTGTTGATATCTCAAAGATTTGCTGAGATTTGACCAAACGTCCTGTTTGGTTGCTTTGTTGCAGATTTTGATTGGCTCTACCGGACAAACGGTTTTGAAAATCAGAAATCCCTACGATAACTTTTGTGAGGCTCAGTCTGGATATCATCTATGGCAATTTTGAAGAAAATTCGACCAAAAATGTAGGAGTAGTAGGGAAAAAACGCGTTTCCTTAATCTTTATTGTACAGACAAATTCAATATGGCGGCCGTTATAGCTTCTTGAGGCTTTTTTATTCCTCATGAGAAATAAGGCATATGTAATGAATTTCAGAATTTTGGGACTTATGGCCTGCAAATGGCATCAATTTGAAAATTGACATATTGGGGCGTGGCCTGTAGCGCCACCTATTGTCTCACATGGCCCATGTTTGGTATGGTAGTTACTAATGGTCTGCAGTTTCAACATGCCAAAATTCACAACTTTTTACGGTACTGGTCTAGGGGCTGCCATTGACTCCCATGGGTAAAACATAATAATAATACCACCAAATATAGCTGCAGGCAGCAATGGCGGGTTCCTCCTCAGCATTGCAAACCATTACAAAATTGACATGACACAGACATGTATTTCATACATGTACACAACATTTCAATACAATTGGATCAATGGCTGATTTGAAGTCATTTTTTGAAATTCTTCACAAATTGTCACTGTAGAGAAATATCCATGCTGCCGACATTATGGGTTCTTGAGACTTCTTTGTTCCCCATTGGCAATAAGGCATGCGTACCAACTTTTAGACATTTTGGACTGACAGGGTTAAAATGCCACCCTTTTGAAAGTGACAACTTTGAAGCGTGTTCTGTCAGGCCACCTGTGCTCTGGTCAGGCCCATCATGCAGAGATCCATTCTTTAAAAGCTTTGATTACAACAATAACTTTATGAAAGTCAGAATACACTTTAGTAAAGGACGTGTGTAGTTTATGTACTACTACTGCTTGCTCTGCCCACACACTTTCCCCATCCATGCTGTTTCCCTCTTTGCCAGTGCGGGTGGTGCGGTGGCCGCATGAGGTTTAGGTGTAGTCCAAAAGTTGCCTCCCACAATCAAAACATATTAACCGCAACATTGTTTTCAAACTTTCTCAAAGATGGCTTGAAAACCACAGATATTGACTCTCTTCTTGAGTAGATCTCTTTCCAGAATCTCAGTCAATCCAGAATCAAGATTAGCCTCATAGGCAATTGGTCTGGTCTAGGGCACAGCCCACGTTCAGCTCCTTGCAAGTATAGCCTGTGATAGTAAAATGGCCGACTCTCTGTTCCCATTAAACTACACAGCATGCACACTCAAGGTGACCAACAAGATTATATTAACTAACAAACAATGGCCGGGTTTCCCAGATTCGTTAAGAAGCTCTTAACGCTAAGAGCGTTCTAAGAGCGTTCTAGAGCGTTCTTAGGGCCCTGCTTGCCCCTGCCTGCCAGCCCTCCAGAGACAGTCACCCCACAGACACAGTAGCTCTGCAGCCTGCTTTTTTGAGGACATTGATGAAAAAGGACAAGCCAGCATTACTTTGATGAAAGTCTAAATGTTTAATCCTTTCCATGTGCCAGTATGCCAAGCTGCTGACTTTGTGTCTTAAGTGATGAAACTAGTTCAAGTGATAGACTTTTGACCTGAATCCAATGATTATTCATCTGAATAAAAACCACTCAAGAGCAGTGGCGGAGCCAGGGAATTTCCATTGGGGTGGCCAGGATGGGGCCAGTGATAATTTTTGGGTGGCAAGCATGTGTCTCACCAGGCGATGCAGAGCTATTTTAGACACATATAGGAAACATCTCAACATTATTCGGAATTCAGGTGAAAAAAAAGAATACACTTATTCTGTATTCATACTTGCCCTTTCAACCTGACCTGTATATGAATAGACACACTTTAAGCCAATTGTAAATAAGATAACATCATATCAAGCTGTACTATATGTGAGTCTCTATACTGTATACCTGGAGGTCCATTTAAGTTGCTGCTCTCTGGGGGCTCCTCATCCTCACTCTCTGCCTGTTTTTTCTCCATCTCATCCTCATTCTTTGCCTTAGCTGTCTTCTTTCCACTTGCCCTGAAGAAGGACGCTATGTCTGCCTTCTTCCTCTTCATTATTTTTCCCTCTTTAATGACACCTATCCAAAATGCATACTGTATATACCTGACACAATCATAACACGTTCTGGCAACGTAGTTATCAAATACAGCATAGCATATAGCAATTTTAACAGTTTACTATGTTCTCCTCCGATCTAGCTTGCTTCTAAACTTCGCAAAATAGATAGTCATGGGTGGGATAGTCACAGTTATTAGAAGACAAAAACAACATCCATTATGATATCATACCTTTCTGTTTTGCGTTTCTTCACTTAGCCGCAGGTGCCGGTCGAAGCGTCAGGTGGTAACAGGCATTCTCAGGCCATGCTTGAGCCGTTTAATTCAAATACAGGATGTGTGCGCGCTGCGCGTGGCTAAAGGGTCCGACAGTGTACTAGCGGTGCGAGAAAGGTTCCGCATTTTTCCACAGCCGTCAAAACTTTTAACCGCTCTGATGTGGTGCTTGGGGTGGCCAATGGGGTGGCCGAGATTCTACGGGGGGTGGCCGTGGCCACCCCCGGCCACCCCCTGGCTCCGCCATTGCTCAAGAGAAGTACTGCTTCTTGGAGCATTTGTGCTCCACATCAGTACATCTCACACATTTGCCTTTGTTTCCATGGGATTCATGGAATTGTTAGTTTCTGCTCCACCATTTCCACCCTAGTGTAATAATAAGTATAATTTAGGACAGCAATTACATTTTTGTGTTATCCTTCCGCATTACACACATTTAGTCAATGTTCTTAAACTCAACCGATTATTGTCATTTTACCATACTGTTCATATTGAACAGACATCAGTGTTTACTTGGAAAGATGACTGTATATTTCCACTTTTGATTTGTATTTCCATCGTAAGTTTGGTCTTTAATTTCATTTGGAAGTGGTATTAAAAGGTCTTACATTTAACTTGTTTATACCTGTAGACACCCTGTGAAGCCCCCACTGCAGAGACAGTTGGTGACAGAGAGGTGCAGACATTAAGTTAAACATGCCTTAAGAATAGAGTAACAAATAGAGACTAAATGTGTAAATGGCTGTTGAAACTCAGTTCTCTGAGTTGGTGCATGTCAGTTTAGGCAAAGGTAACCTTTTAAACCTCTAGGTTTAAAACAAATTCAGATTTGATTGGAACTCTCTTTTATACATTTATAGTTGGATTTGACATTTAATTCATTTAGCAAGTTGTTTAACTCAAACAACCATAACACGGTACATATGGTATACAATGCTGCAGTCAGATTTGGCGAAATTGTTAGCTTGGATGTTATCTTTACATATAGATGGGGTCTTGTTGATGCGCACGCAGCTTCAAAGCAGAAAGACGCGTTCCATTTCACTTTTACTGTACCTACACCTTTAATGTTCCCGCCATCCCCCCATTTCTGAATAAAGTTCGACTGATCTGATTTGTTGATTTCTGTTGCTATGAAAACCAGTTTAGCCAAGCTAACTAACATTGTTTTTAGCTAGCTTGCATTACCATTCAATTGCTAACAAAACATTAGTAAAAATAGCTTGCTAATCGGGCAGAACTTGAACTCGGGCAGGAGACTCTGAGACCTCAGCGCACCACTAGCATCTCGTCATATCACGCAGTCGGAGCACAGCTAGATAATCAGCGTCAGCGCTCTTGGGTACCCAGCATGCAGTGCGGCATGTTAAAAAAACAACAGCTACGCAAGGGATTTCAGTTGTTGTGTTCGTTCAGTTAGATGTTTGTAATGTTATTGGCCGGGTTTCCCAGATTCGTTAAGAAGCTCTTAACGCTAAGAGCTTCTTAGGAGCGTTCTAAGAGCGTTCTAGAGCGTTCTTAGAACGCTCTTAAGAAGCTCTTAGCGTTAAGAGCTTCTTAACGAATCTGGGAAACCCGGCCATTGTTTGTTAGTTAATATAATCTTGTTGGTCACCTTGAGTGTGCATGCTGTGTAGTTTAATGGGAACAGAGAGTCGGCCATTTTACTATCACAGGCTATACTTGCAAGGAGCTGAACGTGGGCTGTGCCCTAGACCAGACCAATTGCCTATGAGGCTAATCTTGATTCTGGATTGACTGAGATTCTGGAAAGAGATCTACTCAAGAAGAGAGTCAATATCTGTGGTTTTCAAGCCATCTTTGAGAAAGTTTGAAAACAATGTTGCGGTTAATATGTTTTGATTGTGGGAGGCAACTTTTGGACTACACCTAAACCTCATGCGGCCACCGCACCACCCGCACTGGCAAAGAGGGAAACAGCATGGATGGGGAAAGTGTGTGGGCAGAGCAAGCAGTAGTAGTACATAAACTACACACGTCCTTTACTAAAGTGTATTCTGACTTTCATAAAGTTATTGTTGTAATCAAAGCTTTTAAAGAATGGATCTCTGCATGATGGGCCTGACCAGAGCACAGGTGGCCTGACAGAACACGCTTCAAAGTTGTCACTTTCAAAAGGGTGGCATTTTAACCCTGTCAGTCCAAAATGTCTAAAAGTTGGTACGCATGCCTTATTGCCAATGGGGAACAAAGAAGTCTCAAGAACCCATAATGTCGGCAGCATGGATATTTCTCTACAGTGACAATTTGTGAAGAATTTCAAAAAATGACTTCAAATCAGCCATTGATCCAATTGTATTGAAATGTTGTGTACATGTATGAAATACATGTCTGTGTCATGTCAATTTTGTAATGGTTTGCAATGCTGAGGAGGAACCCGCCATTGCTGCCTGCAGCTATATTTATTATTATTATACTTCTTAAGACTGGGTGTCTATGGCAGGCCCTAGAAGCGCTTGGTCGAAAGTTGTGAAATTTGGCACACTCATTAGGGACAGTCCCCTGGTCCAATTCACAAAGTTTCATGTCCCATACTTGGGCACTCTAGCGCCACCAATGGGTCAAAGTTGGACTTGTGTTTACACACGCAACTTTTGAACCGTATGACCCATTTTCAAAAATGAGGTACCATTGGATTCCCTGGACCAAGACGAGTTCAACGCACCCTATGGGGTCAATTTCCGGTTATATAGATTTTCCGCTATTTCCGGTTTTATCAAAAACCTTTGAAAGCCTACTCCTCCTACAATCTTTGTCAAATCTTCTTCAAAATTACCAGATATGCTCTTCAGACCAAGCCGCACAAAAGTTATGGTAGAGCATTTTGATACCCACAACCGTTTGTCCGTGACAGCCAATCAAAATCAGCAGAAAAGCCACCAAACAGGAAGTGAAGTCATATCTCAGCAGTTGTTTGAGGCAGTGAAACTAAATTTGGTACGCCGCCTCGGAACCTTATTCTGAGGATGTCCTCCAAAGATTGTGTCATGTGACTAAAAGGGGGCGTGGCCGGAAGCATAAACGTGTTTACGCTAATAACTGTTGAAGTGTTTACCTTAATAAAGTAATTTCTTTGTCTGTTGATGTCTTGTGAGATATCAAGCCTGACTATTAATAACTTTTCATAAAATTCGAACGGACGTGGCCGCCATTTTGGATTTCATGGAAAAGTGTAAAAACCTTTTGCACGCCACAATTTTTGTCCAATGTTTACCAAATTTGGCAAAGATGATCTTTAGACCCAGTTTCACAAAAGCAATCAGATGAATTTTCAATTTTCAAAAACGTTTGTTCGGTAGAGACGATCAAAAGTGGTGGCGAAGCCGCCAAACGAGGCGCAAGGGCATATCTCAGCAACCATTTGCGCGATTGTCACCAAACTTGGGTTTCATCGTTCCCATGAGGAGCAGAGGAGGCCTGCAGTGTTATACCAGAAAAATAACTTTGAACTCTCAGTACTCTTGAACACAAACATATATTTCAACCAAACTTGGTGTGTTGCATGAGTGCAACAGGTTGTTGTGACTTAATTGTTGCACAAGTGCTATGGAGGCCATGTCCTGCTCTGGACTGCTTGGCCCCTCCATTGCTGCTTGCAGCTATATTTAGGGGCCAAGCAGCGAAGCTGCGAGGCACCTATTGTTATTGTTAGTATTATTATTATTATTATTATACTTCTTAAGACTGGGTGTCTATGGCAGGCCCTAGAAGCGCTTGGTCGAAAGTTGTGAAATTTGGCACACTCATTGGGGACAGTCCCCTGGTCCAATTCACAAAGTGTCATGTCCCATACTTGGGCACTCTAGCGCCACCAATGCGTCAAAGTTGGACTTGTGTTTACACACGCAACTTTTGAACCGTATGACCCATTTTCAAAAATGAGGTACCATTGGATTCCCTGGACGAAGACGAGTTCAACCCACCCTATGACGTCAATTTCCGGTTATATAGATTTTCCGCTATTTCCGGTTTTATCAAAAACCTTTGAAAGCCTACTCCTCCTACAATCTTTGTCAAATCTTCTTCAAAATTACCAGATATGATCTTCAGACCAAGCCTCACAAAAGTTATCGAAAAGAATTTTGATCCTCACAACCGTTTTTCCGGTACAGCCAATCAAATTCTGCAGAAAAGCCGCCAAACAGGAAGTGAAACCATATCTCAGCAGTTCTTTGAGGCAGTGACACCAAAGTTGGTACGCCTACTCGGAACTTTATTCTAAGGATGTCCTCCAAGAATTGTGTCATGTGACTAAAAGGGGGCGTGGCCGGAAGCATAAACGTGTTTTGGCTAATAACTGTTGAAGTGTTTACCTTAATAAAGTAATTTCTTTGTCTGTTGATGTCTTGTGAGATATCAAGCCTGACTATTAATAACTTTTCATAAAATTCGAACGGACGTGGCCGCCATTTTGGATTTCATGGAAAAGTGTAAAAACCTTTTGCACGCCCCAATTTTTGTCCAATGTTTACCAAATTTGGCAAAGATGATCTTTAGACCCAGTTTCACAAAAGCAATCAGATGAATTTTCAATTTTCAAAAACGTTTGTTCGGTAGAGACGATCAAAAGCGGTGGCGAAGCCGCCAAACGAGGCGCAAGAGCATATCTCAGCAACCATTTGCGCGATTGTCACCAAACTTGGGTTCCATCGTTCCCATGAGGAGCAGAGGAGGCCTGCGGTGTTATACCAGAAAAATAACTTTGAACTCTCAGTACTCTTGAACGCAAACATATATTTCAACCAAACTTGGTGTGTTGCATGAGTGCAACAGGTTGTTGTGACTTAATTGTTGCGCAAGTGCTATGGAGGCCATGTCCTGCTCTGGACTGCTTGGCCCCTCCATTGCTGCTTGCAGCTATATTTATTATTATTGGGTGTGCTCAAGCCTTCGGCGAGAGCACAACCTTTGTTCTCTCACATATATATTATTATTTTTATTTATTTATTTTCTTTTTGCCCCCCTAAAACTCAGTCAATATTTGGCCTACATAGACAACGTAGGTGTCAAAAGTTTCGTCTTGGTAGCGATTAAGTTGCTTGTATTGGAATTTACGTTCCGTTGCATGGTTTGGGCTTAAGTTTTTGTGGCGAAAAGTGAAGCTAACGGTGGCTAATTTGCTAGCCACAGTCACTGACGTTACCAACGTCACTACGTCACTAACGTCACGAAAACACGCGTGACTACCTTTGGCAGAACATTCGTTTCGCATCTGTTAACTTGGGGGATAGCTAGGCTAACTATAGCTTTACTGCAAGGCAGCTGCAGAAACGCCACAATCAAAGAGGCCAGGGTGATAAATATTTACTCATTTTACTTTGTGATATGACACACAATTGTGATGTGTAATGTACAGTATAAGTTGATATTATTAAGGAAGTACATCTACTTTCGGAAACAGTAGTCTACTATTTCACTGAAGTATTAGCATCATGACATTAGCCTGTGTTGCCCGGGCAACACATACTACAGTGGTCTATGATGCATCTGTTTTCAATCGTTAAAATAAACATTCCTCACAAATACATTTTCGTTTCGGCGACAGAACATGTTCGGCACTCCCCTTACTTAAACCAAAAGTCTATCTAACTACTAACCTTAACTTCATTGCCACAGCCTAAACTTTGTCAATCTGTTCATGAAAATAATTAATTTCAGCCTAAACCGTACAACGGAACGTTAAATCCAATTCAACCAACGCAATCGCTACCAAGACGAACGAACACAGGAGTAGTCTAGTACTGTACCGTAGTACCGGGGCAGCTTCTCCACACAGGGCTATATCGCACTTGGCGTTGTTACTGACAATGATCGCTACCACTGAGCTTTTTATGAAAGCGATTTTCCACTAAATAAATGTCAAGCTTATTTACGTTTTTGGGGGCATATTTTCAGTTAGCAGATGGTACTGTTTGAATCGCGATTCCATCTTCTACTGCCGGTAACGTCGTAGAATAATCTTCAAAGGGGGTTCTTTATTCATGAATGAATGCAATATGAGTAGACTAAATTCCTTAAAATATCACGAGAAGGGAAAAACTTAAAAGGACGTTTAAGTCATAGAGATTAGGTCAATTTTTACACCGCTCTGCCAAATGTATTCGTTTTGATTCAACGATGAGGCTGCCTCTTGCAGGGGAAATGAGAAGACATCTATTTCATTCTACACTTCACTCGTATTTTCAGTTGTAAATGAGCAGCAAAAAAAAAAGCTTTTAAATCTATGTAATCTTTATAAATAATAAGTATGCATTTTTATATAAAATATACAGAAATATAAAAGCCCTTGTGGATCTTGATGGTATTGCATTTCAGATTTGGTATCCCATTGGTAAGTCTACAGCATGGATGTTTCTATACAGTGACAATTTGTGAAGAATATACATTTTTCAATGGTTCGCAATGTTAGGAGGAATCCGCCATTGCTGCTTGCAGCTATATTTATTAGGGGCCAAGCAGCGAAGCTGTAATTGGTAGTATTATTATTATTATTGGGTGTGCTTTGCCTTCGGCAAGGGCACAACCTTTGTTCTCTCACATATATATTTATTTATTATTGTTTATTTTCGCCCCCCTAAGGATCAGTCAATATTTGGACTACATACACAACGGCGGTGTCAAAAGGTTAGTCTTGTTAGCGATTGCGTTGGTTGTATTTTTATTTACGTTCCGTTGCATGGTTTAAGTAGAAATAGCGTTTTTGTGGTGAAAAGTGAAGCTAACGGTGGCTAATTTGCTAGCCACAGTCACTGACGTTACTAACGTCACTAACGTCACGAAAACACGCGTGACTACCTGTAGCAGAACATTCGTTTAGCATCTGTTAACTTGGGGGATAGCTAGGCTAACTATAGCTTTACTGCAAGGCAGCTGCAGAAACGCCACAAGCAAAGAGGCCAGGGTGATAACTATTTACTCATTTTACTTTGTGATGTGAAACACAATTATGAAATGTAATGTACAATATTAGCTGATATTATTAAGGAAGTAGGCCCACATCGATAGGCTGTCCGTGACAGCCAATCAAAATCAGCACAAAAGCCACCAAACAGGAAGTGAAGTCATATCTCAGCAGTTGTTTGAGGCACTGAAACTAAATTTGGTACGCTGCCCGGAACCTTATTCTGAGGATGTCCTCCAAAGATTGTGTCATGTGACTAAAAGGGGGCGTGGCCGGAAGCATAAACGTGTTTTGGCTAATAACTGTTGAAGTGTTTACCTTAATAAAGTAATGTCTTTGTCTGTTGATGTCTTGTGAGATATCAAGCCTGAGTATTAATAACTTTTCATAAAATTCGAACGGACGTGGCCGCCATTTTGGATTTCATGGAAAAGTGTAAAAACCTTTTGCACGCCCCAATTTTTGTCCAATGTTTACCAAATTTGGCAAAGATGATCTTTAGACCCAGTTTCACAAAAGCAATCAGATGAATTTTCCATTTTCAAAAACGTTTGTTCAGTAGAGACGATCAAAAGCGGTGGCAAAGCCGCCAAACGAGGCGCAAGAGCATATCTCAGCAACCATTTGCACGATTGTCACCAAACTTGGGTTCCATCGTTCCCATGAGGAGCAGAGGAGGCCTGCAGTGTTATACCAGAAAAATAACTTTGAACTCTCAGTACTCTTGAACGCAAACACATATTTCAACCAATCTTGGTGTGTTGCATGAGCGCAACAGGTTGTTGTGACTTAATTGTTGCACAAGTGCTATGGAGGCCATGGCCTGCTCTGGACTGCTTGGCCCCTCCATTGCTGCTTGCAGCTATATTTATTATTATTCTAGTTCCATGGGAGTCAATGGCAGCCCCTAGAACCCTTGGATAACCTTTTGTGAAATTTGGCACACTCATTAAGGACAGTTCCTTCTATACCTACACCAAGTTTCATGTATCCCATTAGACCACTCTAGCGCCACCAATGGGTCAAAGTTGAAGGTGTGTTTACACACGTTACCTTTGAACCATATGCCGCATTTTCCAAAATGAGGTATCATTGGATTCCCTGGATCAAGACAAGTTCAACACACTCTATGACGTCATACGCAGTCATATAGATTCTCCGCCATTTTGAATGTTAACGAAAAGCGTTTTTTCGCTACTCCTCCTACAATTCTTGACAAATCTTCTTCAAAATTGCCACAGATGATCTTCAGACCAAGCCTCACAAAAGTTATCCCCTGGAGCTTTGATTTTCGCAACCGTTTTTTAGTTACAGCCAATCAAATTGATGTGGCACAGATCATCTTCAGACCAAGCCTCACAAAAGATCACATGTTGACACATGACGTGTTTTTTGATTATCTAAACCTTTTGACTGGAACAGCCAATCAAAGTCGTCAACCAAGCCACCATAAAAGAAGTGAGGTCATATCTCAGCACCTCTTTACTGCATTGACACCAAATTTGGTATAAGGACTAGGGACTCTGTTCTAAAGAGGTCCAAAATAGGTCATGCCATTTCACCTCTAGGTGGCGCTGCAATAAGCAAAAATTTGGCACCATTTATCTTCAGATCAAGCCTCACAAACCTTTTCACATTCCGGTAAAGCTGATCAAAGTCGGCGATGAAGATCATATCTCAGGAAATATTCGCTGAATTGACATCAAACTTGGTACAGGTGCTCGGGACCCTGTTTCAAAGAGGTCCATAAAAGATTGTGTCATCTAACCTCTAGGGGGCGATCCCGTGTCTGACACATGTTAAATTGTGATACCAGCTGAATTGATGTGGCCGCCATTTTGGATGAATGAATAAAACGTTTTTGGTGCATACCAAATATTCACCTAATTTGGCACAGATTATCTTCAGACCACAGTCACCTTGACATGTCAAAATAGAACTGAATTACAGCTGTTTAAACTTGGGACAAATCTGACAACCGCTTGCCACAGGAAAAATTCCTTATATTTTTACGCAGTCACTGAAATCTGAGAATAGCTCACTAGTAAAAATTGGTGTCCTGGCTACGTCAACGTCAGAGGTTCAAATCCAGCCAAAGCTGACAAGCTTGTCATTTCTCTGTTTAGCGAGACTATAAGCCACTGCAAAGGAAGCCAGTTACACCGCAGTCACTAGATGTCGAAAGTTTCTTCTGGTTTATCTGACCTGCTTGGCCACCACATTGCTGCTTGCAGCTATATTTTAATTGTAATTGTTGAAAAAGATGTTTAAAATAACTAGTTTAAAAAGAAAACGACATTTCCCAGATCGCCGCCAACAAGTTTGAATAATAACTATTGTTATTGTTAGTTTTACGCCAAATCCCTATTTTGCGTGCAGTTTATACGCAAAATCTTCCCATTCATGTCTATCAACAGAAAGTGCATCAATATTAGACGCAGAACTTCATAAACGCTTATCATTTTACGTCATCACCCAGAGTCGGATTTTGCTACTTACTAATCGATATTGTCGTGTGGTAGCCTAAATATTGAGATGATAGTTGTCTCGAGTTAAACAGAGTTAAATCAGAAAACATTGTTTTAAATCTCCACAGCCCACCCTTCCATAGCTGGCAAAAACCTGTAGGCTACAGCTTATCTTTTTTCTTATTTATATTTGCAAGAATGCTGCTTGGTGTTGGTGTCAAATAAAAATGACTGTTATTTAAAAGTGTTTGAGGTGAAAATTCCCCCACAAAAACGTTTAAAAAATAAATTTGGAAGCTTCTATAACGTGAATCTCCGTAAAATCCGAGTCTGGATGATGACGTTTAATGGATAAAGAGTTGATGAAGTTCTGCGTGTGATATAGACGCATTTCCTGCCGATAGAAATTAATGGGAGGAATTCGCGTATAAACTGCACGCAAAACAGCTATTTGGCGTATATATGGCACGCAAAATAGATGTGTGTCATAGATACGCAGAACTATGAGACTGGGTTGATATTTCCACACCACATTTATTTCCACATCACATTTATTTTTGTGCTGTATTTATTTCCGATCTCACATGCAAACGAGAGGGGCGTGGTTATCTTCAGACCAACGCAGCTCCACACAAGATCGAAGGCAGATAGGGACACCTAGATTCGGTAGATGATGGAAGACATTAGTCGTGTCAGAGATCGCATGCTGGCCTTATAGATCAAATTGATGCATGGCTTGTCAGAATGTATTATTTTGGCAAACATTGTAGATTTTGTAGAGGTACATGGGCGGGCGGCTAAGTGCTCTACAGAACATAGATATTGAAGTCTTAAATACCACCTAGGAAGACGTAGTGGTGGCAGTGATTGTTAGCTTTGCAGACGAGTTACACGTCAGTGTAAAAAATGTGCCGCTGTCAGTTCTCTATGGGCCGGGCCGACCAAAAAAACAAAAAATACAATGGGCCGCTGTCAGTTCTTTATGGGCCGGCCCGACAAAAACAAAAAAAATACAATGGGCTGGTGTCAGTTCTTTATGGGCCGGCCCGAAAAGACAAAAAATATATATCGGCGATTCGGCCCAAAAGTGCGTCGGCCCACCGGGCAAATGCCCGGTATGCCAGATGGCCAGTCCAGCCCTGGTTGTAGGAGCTAGTGGTCTTGTAGTGTGATCACTTGGTCTGGCTTATCTTGCTTTGATTTCAGAAAATGTCTTGTGAATTTTACTTACCATTTAAAAAAGGCAATTAGCTGCAGTTGAGTGCTGGGGAAACCACACAGGAAAGCAACTTCTCATTTTGCCTCACTAAGCTCATTTGACATGATCACAAGAGGTATTGTAACCGATGTCCTTCTTCAAAGGCCCAAATGGGGGGAGTAGCAGAGGCACTAGCAGGACCACACTAACAGAATTGACAGGAAGTGTCAATCATTGAAAGACAGGTACGACTTACATGTGTTAAGGGATGGTAACCTTTGAATAATGAAAATAGTGTTACAACAGTTTTAAAAATATATAATCAAAGGGTGTGAAATGGCCATTCATACAAATGGATATTTCAAATAAAGATTTACTATACAAATATATAGTAAATGTATTCGTCTTAGTGTTGAATAATAGATTATTGAATAATAAATATAAACTCAACAGCAATCGTGGAAAACTCGCTGCCCTACAATACCATTCTAAAAAGTACACAAATAGACAGACAGAAATTACTGGCATTATAAGAGAGATATTTCGGTTATCTGCCACAGAAAGCAATTGCTGAACTTATACAAGGACATGAAATGCTTAAGTGGAAAAGCATAAAATCTTCAAGTTACTAATTTACAATAAAACGTTCTTCCTGTAATGTAAAATGTATTGTGAAAATGTAAATTACCGTGTCTTTTCTGTCCACATTTTTTATTACACCTGTACCTTTCAACACAGTGAGAAGATTTGAGAATATTAAATATTAGATTAGGAAGCAATGTTAGATTTAATATAATAATAATAACTAGAGAGGGTACAATTTCTGGGGAAATTGTAGGGTGTGCTTGCTTGCGTCGGTTGCACAGGGGTCCGTTTTTGAATGACATTTTTAAAACTGATATTTCTGTATATTTTATATAAAAATGCATACTTATTATTTATAAAGATTACATAGATTTAAAAGCATTTTTTTTTTGCTGCTCATTTACAACTGAAAATACGAGTGAAGTGTAGAATGAAATAGATCTTCTCATTTCCCCTGCAAAAGGCATCCTCATCGTTGAATCAAAACGAATACATTTGGCAGACCGGTGTAAAAATTGACCTAATCTCTATGACGTAAACGTCCTTTTAAGTTTTTCCCTTCTCGTGATATTTTAAGGCATTTAGCCTACTCATATTGCATTCATTCATGAATAAAGAACCCCCTTTGAAGATTATTCTACGACGTTACCGGCAGTAGAAGATTGAATCGCGATTCAAACAGTACCATCTTCTAACTGAAAATATGCCCCCAAAAACGTAAATAAGCTTGACATTTATTTAGTGGAAAATCGCTTTCATAAAAAGCTCACTGGTAGCGATCATTGTCAGTAACAACGCAAAGTGCGATATAGCCCTGTGTGGAGAAGCTGCCCCGGTAAATTGTACTACTACAGTACAGTAGACTACTGCTGTGTTCGTCTTGGTAGCGATTGCGTTGGTTGAATTGGATTTAACGTTCCGTTGTACGGTTTAGGCTGAAATTAATTATTTTCATGAACAGATTGACAAAGTTTAGGCTGTGGCAATGAAGTTAAGGTTAGCAGTTAGATAGACTTTTGATTTAAGTAAGGGGAGTGCCGAACATGTTCTGTCGCCGTTTGACTTCCACAGCTGTGTAGATGTTTTTCTAGTGTCTCGCGTAGGCTACAGCGTTGCAGTGAGCAACACTGGTTTGAAACCACAGGTAATGATAATTTCACCCACAAATCGTTTACTTGTAATGTAATGTCATAATAAATCCTACAACGAAAATGTATTTGTGAGGAATGTTTATTTTAAAGATTGAAAACAGATGCATCATAGACCACTGTAGTATGTGTTGCCCGGGCAACAGAGGCTAATGTCATGATGCTAATGCTTCAGTGAAATAGTAGACTACCGTTTCCAAAAGTAGATGTGGGCCTACTTCCTTAATAATATCTGCTAATATTGTACATTACATTTCATAATTGTGTTTCACATCACAAAGTAAAATGAGTAAATAGTTATCACCCTGGCCTCTTTGCTTGTGGCGTTCCTGCAGCTGCCTTGCAGTAAAGATATAGTTAGCCTAGCTATCCCCCAAGTTAACAGATGTGAAACGAATGTTCTGCTACAGGTAGTCACGAGTGTTTTCGTGACGTTAGTGACGTAGTAACGTCAGTGACTGTGGCTAGCAAATTAGCCACCGTTAGCTTCACTTTTCACCACAAAAACGCAATTTCTACTTAAACCATGCAACGGAACGTAAATAAAAATACAACCAACGCAATCGCTACCAAGACGAACCTTTTGACACCGCCATTGTGTATGTAGTCCAAATATTGACTGATCCTTAGGGGGCGAAAATAAACAATAATAAATAATAAATATATATGTGAGAGAACAAAGGTTGTGCCCTTGCCGAAGGCAAAGCACACCCAATTATATTAAGATATTTTACATTTATAAAGTATTAAGTATTTTCACATTTCTTTCACATCCAGTATTACCTATGATCTTTGTAGCCTAATACAGTAAAAATGTATCTTTATTCATTTAATAATAAGCATCTTAATAGTCTTTGCACTGGCCTAATCCTTTAGAAATGTCGATATTTTGCAATTATTGTCTTTGTTATTTTCAATAAACCTTGAAAGTGAATTATTGCGTAATGTAGAACATTGTGTCCTGGCTTGTTATATAAAGGGAACTATATTTCAAGATCACATTTACCCAAAACTCAAACCTTGCCATGAGTTGAAGAAACCTACATGTTTATTTCCACATTTTGCTCACACAACTTATCTTAAATCATGTAGACATGCCTTTTACTTCCAACCATAAATCAATAAATGACCAACAGAAGTGGTCTCTGTCAGCGATCACGTACAGTGAGTAGATAACTTAATCATGCAGAAGAACACAGCTGATTTTGCAAGTCATAAAAGAGTAACAGCGGGACTAGGGACCACTTTTATCTTTAGAAAATTGGATTTTAGCAAAGGGGTTATGGTGTAGACACAAGTTACATGATGGTATTGATTATGTCATCATGTTCAGACTCTTTCAAAAATATAAATTATTACTGTGTTAAGATTGCTGCTTATCATAAATTATTTATTTTGGGGTTACAAGTGCATATTTAACATGACAGTAGCTGGAAGTCTTCTTAAGTCACAGTGTATTTCAAAAGTATTCTCTACAGTACATACAATAAATAAATAAATGCATTTTTTCAACAGCTTTAATTCAATATTGAAATGAATGGATTGTTTCATACCTGTCTGCAAAACATACCATATCTTGACAAAGAAACACAAAATATTTTAACTTTTCACAAATTTACAGACAATAAATAAATAACATCAAACATTCAGAAAGAAGAAACACTTACTTGTAGAGACTTGTAATGATGTCTGCAGTACAATTACACTTAATTTAATCTTGTACACCAAAAAAATGTCCATAAGATAACAATTTTTTAATCACCAGACGGGAAGATTTGCGTATGCAATTAGTCTTGTTGGCCACTAAAAAGTATAGTGGCTTACACTGTGTTAGTCTATTCAATAAGATAGACCTCAGTATTATACTATATATTACATTATTTTGTATATATCACAATAACATGGATACAACATACATTAAAGGATATAATTAAATGCAGTATAGAAGATGTTGAAAATGTAATAGTCAGTAATGAATAATAATTATTAATCATTCTCAGTTGTAGACAACCAGAAAACAGATGTTCTCTCAATAATATACAATAAACACCAGAGTGAAATGAAACAAAATATTGATTGTGATCTGATTTTGACTGGTATTCGCAACATGACAAAGGGAATCATGAGTTTGAAACAAATGCTAATCTAATGCAATCGCAGTCCAATCCAGTGCTGACTGACAAGTCTTATAAGGGTTTGTGAAATGGCGTACCTTTGGCCTGCCACAAGGACTGTCTGAACTTTGGAATTAGTTTAACACATTTGCAACTCTGATTAGTCTCACAAAGTGAGATGTGGGAACTATAAAAAGGCTAAATTCATTACAAGGACTCAGTCTTCACTTAGCGTAGACTCCCTTTCTCCAAAGGCTTTCAGAGTTATATCCAACCCATCATGGGGGATACTAAGCTCTGCCTTTTGCTGCTGCTAAGCACCTATGCCTTGGCCCGTAAGTACTACTCAACTTAAACTAAATTGACACTTTTGTGACTATTAATGAAGTTTTACATATTTTAATTGAATATTAATGTTATTTATTCATGTATTTTATATCAAATATGTGTATCTGTTAATAAATGACAATAATTTAACAGCTCACAGTTATTAATCTATCCCGTTTTTATGATGGTTGATGTTCTGTACCATGGTCTTCATATCAGACACAATCAATTAATGGCATTAATCGAAACTACCAACAGCCTTTGTATTTGTATGTTCTTTTAACTGTTCATGACCCTATCATTTACAGAGCAAGTAGATTCCAAAGGGGGCTCTCCAACATGTCTTTGTAAGTGTTTAATACTAAACTTTAATTTGAATTGTGAAGCAAGATATATAAAGTAATTAACAAAATGTCAAAATATATATATATTTTTTTTACTTAAGTACAGTACAACTGTAAGTAACTAGTAGTAGGTGAAACACACTCCGAATGTTTATAGTTGAACATACAGTACTGTAATTTACTGTACTGTATAAAAAACTGTGTCAGCTAAATGGATCAAATGAAAAGACAAAAAGCCATGTTAAAATAATAGAAACAGAAAATCATCATCAAGGGACCTATTTTAATTGTTTCAGTGACCAAAGTGTGTACAAAATAACTGAACAGATACAGACACTGGCAAAATTAACCTACTCACCTTGTGCCACTCTTAGCTGAAAAGTTTACCTTTGAACCCTTACCAAGAATACTATTTCATATCAGTTTGTCAAGTTCTCTGAGTCAACACTATCCTGTTTATTGTGTAAAATGCTATATCAGAGTCCAGAGCTACTTATCTAGGAGATAAGATGTCTTTGGACTGACCTGAACTTAATGATCTTTATTTTAATTACACAATGTCTCATTCCTTTTAACTTTTTAGTGGACAAGAGGTTCCAGAACTTCAGGAGATATGTGTATAACTATGACGCTGAGACCCATAACGGTGTGCATGGGGCAACCAGCCTCAAGAATGGCCCCAAAGTGTACTGTAAAGTAAGTGTCATGACTAACAGAAATATTAACTAACTCCTCACAAAAACATTCTCACAACATAGAATAGCCTGACCAATCCCTATCTCCATCTTACAGGTTGAGATTGATGTTGTCCAGACCTGCAACTTCATTGTGCGTACCTCAGAGTGCTCTTTAAGTGAGGTATCAGCTGTAGACTCTGTGGGTTCTCCTGTGTATGAGCCTTCTGCCAATGCTGAGACCTTCCAGTTTGCCATGGAAAAGTATGTCATTATATAACTTTGTCCTAAAAGGTCTTGAACCAGTTCCCTGTACTTAAATGTGATTAAGTCAGACAATGTGTGTTAAAAACATTAGTAGAACCACACAATTAATAACACCAAGTTCGCTTTTTGTACCAGGAACCCCCTGAAGGTCATGGTTGAGGGAGAGACAGGTGTGAAACTTTTCCCTGAGGAGAATGAGCCAGCCACCATCCTCAACATCAAGAGGGGAATTGTTTCTGCTCTTCTCGTGCCTTCATTGAAAGTGGAGAAAAACGTGAAAATGGTACGAGTTTTAGATCTCTCAATCCTTTATTGCTGAAGTATGTGTCATCAAGGTTGTTTGTGATGCAGATTAAATCAATAATAACAGGTTAGATAATACAGTGATAAGAAGCCCCAATCTGGGGTGATAAATGCTGCACCAAACATTGTGTCCTTAAAGTGACTGTCCTCATTGCCAGGTCAAAGTTCATAAAAACAACTTTATCTGTAGGTGTGGATTCACATGTTGTGTCAATTGGGAATTTCCATCTTAGTATCACAGCCTTATTAAGATAATCAGCAAATCAAACTGTAAACAGTTAATTATATTCTTGTAAATCTTTCCTTTCCTGGAATTGAATCACGTGGTCTGAGCTCATTTTTTATTGTAACTCTTTACATTTTCAGGCCACACTGCATGGAGTCTGTGACACTGATAACACTGTCAATGCCAGGGAAAATGATGTCACCGACCTCACCCTCACCAGGGATCTGTCCAGATGTGACAGTTTTACTGCCCAGAAGGACCACACCAGCCCTCTGGCCCTAATCTCTGGCATGGTAGGTGTCTACATGATGACCTTCAAACTGTATAATACATGATACCAAGACGATCATTATTTTGTGTGAAAAGAACACCATAAACTCAACTAAACTCAACATTTGAGTTGAGTTTACGATGAGTTGAATTGCTCCACTAATCCTAACCTGATGATGTATAATAATGCACTATTTCCCTCTCAACAGCACTTCCCTCTGTCCAAACTAATCAGCAGCACTCAGACTTGCAACTACCAGTTTTCCAATGAGGAAAGTCATATACTTTCAGGAGCCTGCACTGAGAAGCACATCTTCCTTCCTTTCTCTCACCAGTAAGTCTAGAAAAAGCAGTAGCCAGAGTTTTACAGAATACTTTACAGAGCATGGCCAGTTTGTCATTTCTTTTATGTTCTTTTCTGATTACAGGAATGAGTATGGAGTTTCAACAGTGGTGAAACAGATTATGACTCTGGTGGAGTCTGAGAATATTAACGACAGGGTCTTTGACCCAAGTAAGTAACCAAGACTAATAAAAAAAAATTGTAGCAGACTGCTGATATCAGTTGATAAATAGTTTTCTACTTCTCTAAAGTTGAGGCCAACCTCAAGTTCCTGCCCATGGAGACTGTTGAAGAGAAGAACCCTGTCCAGACTAAGGATAGCATTATTGCCACCATGGGTGAGCTCACCTCCCTGTCCCAGACAAATCAGGGTCACCAGCGTGCCAGCACTTTCCAGAAACTCGTAATGCAGCTCCGTGGGTTAAAGGCTGAGGTTATGAGCGATGCCGTGGTTCACATGATGGATATGTCTGGTTCCCTGACCTGGCAAGCGCTGGCCCAGTGCGGCACCCCAGAGTGCAGCAGTACCATGCTCCAGGTCCTGAGGACCTTCGATGTTGACGCCATAGAGGTCGATGCTGCCGTATATGCTTTGGGCCTGTTACCTAATCCATCCCGTCTTCTTGTCAAGGACATGCTGGCTATGGCTCAGTACAAGCAGAGCAAGCCCATCATGTATGCTCTTAGCAACGTCGTCAGAAAGTAAGTAAAATGTTTTTACATTCAGAGTTTTCCTCTCAGAAGCTTAATATGAAAACTACATCAAAATTACATTTTCATGTTTTCAAGTGTTCATTACTGTCCCCTCCTGTGTTGCCAGGCTATACCAGGCCAAGGGCAATGTCACCCCTGAGATCACTGCTGTGTCTGAGTTCATGGCCTCAATTCTGGGCAGTGACTGTGCAGGTGAAAAGGAGCTGACTTTCTTGACCCTGAGGGTATGGGACCTCTTTCTACATTCTTAATTTTTGCGTTCCATATTGTCGCAATACACAAACCTCCAAGGTCTTGTTTCTTTGCTAACTGTGAATATGTTATTTTTCAATGTGTCCAGGTTGTTGGTAACATGGGAGAGGCCATGGAGGCTGCAGATGCCAGTGTAAAGACTACCCTAGTAAAGTGCATGAGACAGCCAGCCACAACCCTGTCTGTCCAGCTGGCAGCCATCCAGGCCTTTAGACACATGTCTGTGACTAATGAGGTCAGCTACATGCATTTGCACTTTCCTTTAGAGATAGCTTTACAAACTGTATTTATGTAAACAACACTAATTCTACAAAGTCTGGCATACTGGGTCAAACACGTAAAATAACATCACAACGGCTATACGACACATTTGGGACTTCCATGGTCAATAGACTTTCTTGTCTTCTTTAGGTGCGCTCGAACCTCCAGAGGGTCAGCCAGTATGCCAAGGGAGCCGTGCAAAAGCGCCTAGCCGCCTATCTCATTCTGATGAGAGCACCTGAGGACAGTGACCTAGAACTGGTAAAGAAGGTGCTGACCCAGGATCAGAACATGCAGGTCAAGGCCTTTGTGGCCTCCCACATCTACAACATTATTTCCTCTAAGGACTCAGAAACCCAAAAGTAAGGACAATATTCCCACTTGAACGGATTTACTGTCCAATTAAGCAACATGAGTCACACAATCTAATCTTGTAACCTAATTGTCCATGATTTGTCTTCTTCCTTAGGATGGGAAAGAAGATTTTGGATGTCATGGGAGAAAATGATGTGACTACTGATTTTGACTACACAAAATCCCGCAACTACAAGATGGAGACTGGTGCCAATTACATGCAAACTGACATTAGGGGCAACATGGTATTTGATCCAACCAGCCAATTGCCTAGAGAAGTCATGCTTGAGATGACACTGAATGCCTTTGGCTATTCAATGGATATGTGGGAGGTATGTTTAAAAATAAATCCAGAAGTCCATGATAGAAAGGTCCCTTCTAGGTTTTATTCACTATCATATCCCCCGACATTCATAAATGATTTAAATTGTTTAAAGGTTGGCATGGAGGGAAAAGGCTTTGAACCAACCATTGAGGCTCTGTTTGGAAAGAATGGGTTCTTCCCAGACACGTTGTCCAAGACCATGTACTGGGCTGAAGATAAAATGCCAAACAAGATCAATGAGGTTTTAGAGAAATGGATTGAGCCTTTGATGAGTGAGAAGCTGAAGAGACAGGTGAGACTTGACTGTACATTTATTTTGTGTTTACCTGCAACAATAATTGCATTTGAGTTGCTTTATAACACTTTAGCATTAGCTGTGCCACTGTCATAATTATGAACTAAACCTTCATTTTAGGTCCCTGAGAACATTGTGAGAGAAATTGTCCGTAACTTTAACAAGCTAGCCAAGGAGCTGCAGACTCAGGAATCCCCTGAGGCCACAGCTTATCTGAGGATTATGGGAGCTGAGCTTGGCTACATCAAGGGCACCGATCTGAAGGGCATCGTCGATACAGCAGTGATGTATGCTGAAATCCTCTTCAAGACCATCCCCACAAAGGTACATCTCATTCTGGGATGAACACTTGTGTTAGTTTCTTCCTACCAAGATGATTGATGTTCCTCATAACATGGGTTTTCTTTTCCAGACCTTGCAACAACTGATGTCAAGCACTGATAATGAACTTTTCGCCCATTACATCTTCATGGACAACAGTTTTAGCCTACCAACTGCTGCTGGATTGCCTCTGAAGTTCGCTCTGTCTGGGACTTTTGTTCCTGGAGTTAAAGGGGGACTGCACATTGCACCAAACATGGTAAATAGCCCACTCTTTGTTGTACATTCCTCCATTAAAAGCATAGAAAGTATTTTAAGTAATTTCATCATGAACTTTTAATCTTTACTTCTTCTTACAACAGCAGGAAGTATCCTTCATGCCCTCTCTGGGGGTGGAGTTTGTGACACAGATGGGAGTACACATGCCTGAATTTGTTGTCTCCGCCATTGAGATGCACACAAACATGTACCATGAGAGTACTTTTAATGCCAAGGTCACCATGGAACAAAACCAGGTCAAGCTGGCCATACCTGCCCCTCAGGGAACCACACAGCTCTTCAGAGTTAGGTAAAGAAACATCTGAACTCCAAACGCAAACACATATTAATAATTATTCATAATATTAATGTTTGGGAAAATTACCAAAGGCACCACTGTGTATAGTTAATTTTGTATCCTCTGCACTTCCCATTAATAGCAACAGAGTTCTGACAGTGACCACTGGTCATGTTTCCCTGGTCCCTCCCATGGAGGACTACTCCAGGACTAATGTTGTCAACTGCAGTCCTCTCTTCTCTGGAGTTAAGTACTGCACCACAGTCCGTTACTCCATAGCTGGTGTCAACGCTGCTGCTCCCTACTTCCCACTTAATGGAGAGACTAAGTAAGTAATTTCAGTAAAGACATAAATGTTTTGGATATGTGGCGTGCTTGATTATACTTTAACACCGTATCATCTGTCTCTGAAGGTTTGCTGTGGACATCCAGCCCACTGGAGAGGTGACTGAATACACAGCCACCTTTTCCTATGAGCTCCTCAGTGAGGGAAAAGATGGACGCCAGAAGGTTGATTCTCTGAAGATGATTATGAAAGCAGAAGGTATGAGCATTTCCATACATACTCCAATCGATTCCACCTTGATTCCCTTTTATTTTGAAATAATTTTGTTTAAACGAGCAGCTTCTCAATCACTCTTCCTGCTTTTAGGTTCCGAACCCACTGAGGCCACAGCCACAATGAAGTACAACAGGAACAAGAACGTCTTCACCACCAATGTCCAGATTCCTGACTATGATGTGGAGGCTGGAGTCAGGGTGGGCCTCACTGACAGCAGCACCAAGGGCAAGTCCATCACCATCGAAATCTCCAACAAGAACATTCCCCAGCTGTCTCTGATTGGTCGCGCCAAGTAAGTTAACATGGGCACACATTCAGAGGGAACATTTTTAATTGGCCAAACTTTTTCTATCCTTGAGTACATTTAGTTCTGTATCTTTGTTTAATTGAAAATGTCTTTCCTACAGGCTTGAGGCCATGACTGATGGGATGCTCCAGGTGCAACTGGTGGTGCCCTCACTTCAGACAGATGCAGCTGTCACTGCCACACTGAGGAATGTAGAAGGACTCACTCTGGAGATTAAGAGTGACGTCAAACTCCCAGAGACCTCCTCTGTGCAGGGAGTCATCTTCAAATATGGTACACCAACATTTTATTTCAACAACTTTTTGGGAGAAAGCCTAGTTTATGTCCATTCTAAGGCTGTCATTATGAAGTGAAATGTTCAACGTTTGACAATACCCATTTTTAGGAGAGGACCAGGTTCAGGTACAACTGATGTCTGACATGAACTCTGAAATCCATAAGCTCTTACCTTACACTGAAGACGTCCAGAACTGGCTCATACTGCTTTCTGAGGACATCATGGACCATAAGGTGGCCAAGACTGACATGAAATTGCGTCATATTTACACAAAGGCTCTTGAGGTAAAACTTTGTCAATTTTTCAGCTTTCTAATTTTCATGAGAATAAGACTTACAAGATCTTAAAATGTACAGGCAAGCAGCATGTGGCTGGACAAGATCACAACTGATGTCCCTGCCTTTGAGACACTTAAGAACAACATGCCAGAGATAGTAATGCCCTCCATGCCTGAGAAGCTGTTCCTGAAATCGTAAGTATAAATGAAGAAGTTCAAGTTCAAGTCTTTTATTGTCAGATGGATAGAACAACACAGACTGGGCACTGAAATTCTTAGGACAGGACAATGCAAAGCAACCTGGCATAACATAACATATAAGTACACAGAACATAGATTACATCTATGATAAGCTCAAATATAGTAAATATCCTCCTAATATACAAATAATATACAATATTCAATACAGTATACTAAACCTCTAAATACACATAATAACCTATACTAACCTTATAAACCTATACTAACCTAAGACAAGTGAAGTACAATAGTGCAGTATTGCTGATAGTGCAACTGTCAGGCCAAATAGTGTCCTAGGGCCAAATAGTGTCCTACCTGACGTCACAATGCCATTCCGATGCAAGGACGCGTCCGTCGCTATGCCGACCTTAAATTCCTGAGATATCTATGCGTGCTAGCAGGAAACTGTCATGGTTTCTACACTGGTTACTAGGTACAAAGTTTTGTATTTAGGCTTATTTAAACCAGTTTATTCTACTCTAAAATTTAAAGTTTTCACTCCTTCGATAGCTAGTGCTAGCTAGCTAGTTGTTTTCGTCAAAAAAAATACTTATTTAGCATAAATTTGAACAGACCGGGAAGGCAACACGTATAGTATTCTACTTGCGCGCGTTGCTGTCTCGGGAATGTCGAACGAGTGAAAACTTTAAATGAAAACTTCGTACCTAGGTCATTTGGAGTAGATAAACATCTAAAAACATGCATGGCTACAGTAGACCCAGGGACCAGGATCAATGACCAGGATTGAGAGAGGCTGATATAGAGGGAGTATAAGAGAAGCTGATAAAGTTGAATGCGCTTTCCCTACTTACAACGCGGATACTCAAGTCTTCAGAAAGGGCGTTGTTACTGACAACGTTGTTAGAATCAGCTTGTTTCAAAGGGAGTTCTTTATTAATGAAATGCAATTTGAGTAAATGTTTAAAAGTATCACTAGGACGAAAAAACTTGATGGAAAGTTTAAATCATAAAATAGGTTAGGACCATTTTTACACAGGATTGCCCAATTTCTTCATTTTGATGCAACTGCCACATAGCCTACCATTCCCTCTTGCACTAAGGTAATGACAAGAGAACCCTGTTTCATTCTACACTTCACTCTTAGTATTCGTTCGTCCTCGTTCATGATCTGCTGCTTGTCCGGGGGTCGGGTCGCGGGGGCAGCAACCTAAGCAGGGAGGCCCAGACTTCCCTCTCCCCGGCCACTTCCACCAGCTCTTCCTGGGGGACCCCGAGGCGTTCCCAGGCCAGCCGAGAGACATAGTACCTCCAGCGTGTCCTGGGTCTTCCCCGGGCCTCTTCCCAGTGGGACGTGCCCAGAACACCTCACCAGGGAGGCGTCCAGGAGGCATCCTTATCAGATGCCCGAGCCACCTCAGCTGGCTCCTCTCGACGCGGAGGAGCAGCGGTTCTGCTCTGAGCCCCTCCCGGATGACCGAGCTTCTCACCCTATCTCTAAGGGAGAGCCCGGACACCCTGCGGAGAAAGCTCATTTCGGCCGCTTGTATTCGCGATCTCGTTCTTTCGGTAACTACCCACAGTTCGTGACCATAGGTGAGGGTAGGAACGTAGATCGACTGGTAAATAGAGAGCTTCGCCTTTTGACTCAGCTCCTTCTTCACCACGACGGACCGATGCAGAGCCCGCATCACTGCGGACGCCGCACCGATCCGCCTGTCGATCTTGCGCTCCATTCTTCCCTCACTCGTGAACAAGACCCCGAGATACTTGAACTCCTCCGCTTGGGTCAAGATCTCCTCCCCGACCCGGAGATTGCGGTCCGATGAAGCCAACAAGACCACATCATCTGCAAAAAGCAGCGACCCAATCCTGGGGTCACCAAACCGGACCCCATCAACGCCCTGGCTGCGCCTAGAAATTCTGTCCATATAAGTTATGAACAGAATCGGTGACAAAGGGCAGCCCTGGCGGAGTCCAACCCTCACCGGGAACAAGTTCGACTTACTACCGGCAATGTGGACCAAACTCTGGCACCGGTCGTACAGGGACCGGACAGCCCAGATCAGGGAATCCGGTACCCCGTACTCTTGGAGCACCCCCCACATGAGCCCCCGAGGGACACGGTCGAACGCCTTTTCCAAATCCACAAAACATGTGTGTACTGGTTGGGCGAACTCCCATGTACCCTCCAGGACTCTGCCGAGGGTATAGAGCTGGTCCACTGTTCCACGGCCAGGACGAAAACCACATTGCTCCTCCTGAATCCGAGGTTTGACAATTCGACGGACCCTCCTCTCCAGGACCCCTGAATAGACTTTCCCAGGGAGGCTGAGGAGTGTGATCCCCCTAAAGTTGGAGCACACCCTCTGGTCCCCCTTTTTAAAGAGGGGAACCACCACCCCGGTCTGCCAGTCCAGAGGCACTGTCCCCGATGTCCACGCGATGTTGCAGAGTCGTGTCAACCAAGAAAGCCCTACAACATCCAGAGCCTTAAGGAACTCCGGGCGGACCTCATCCACCCCAGTGGCCCTGCCACCGCGGAGCTTTTCAACCACCTCGGCGACCTCAGCCCCAGAGATAGAAGGGCCCCCCCCCGATGTCCCCAGACTCTGCCTCCATGTCGGAAAGCGTGTTGGTGGAATTAAGGAGGTCTTCGAAGTATTCCTTCCACCGATCCAGGACGTCCCCTGTCAGGTCAGCAGCGCACCATCCCCACCATATACAGTGTTGACAGTGCACTGCTTCCCCCTCCTTAGTCGCCGGATGGTGGTCCAGAACCTTTTCGAAGCCGTTTGGAAGTCATTCTCCATGGCCTCGCCGAACTCCTCCCATGCCCGGGTTTTTGCCTCCACGACCGCTAAATCCGCGTTGCGCTTGGCCTGCCGTTACACATCAGCTGCCTCTGGAGTCCTACCAGACAATAAAGTCCGATAGGCCTCCTTCTTCAGCTTGACGGAAACCCTCACCTCCGGAGTCCACCACCGGGTTCGAGGGTTACCGCCGCGTCATGCACCGACCGCCTTGCGGCCGCAGCTCCGGTCAGCCGCTTCACTCTTAGTATTTTGAAGTGTAAATAAGCAGCAACAAATGTATGCTTTTTAATCTATGCAATCTTATATAATAGGTATAATAATCTTATATAATAAGTAGGCATACTTATTTATAATATACAGAAATATCAGTCATAAAATGTAAGTAAAAAAACTGACCCATCTGCCACCGATGCAACCCTCTCTTGTTATTATTATTGGGGCCAAGCAGAAAAGATACGAAGCCAACTATTGTGTTTCTACCTTTTCATATTATTATTACGCATCTTCTTTTGCCATTGGAGTCTATGGCAGCCCCTAGAACCGTATGGTCAAAAGTTGTGACATTTTGCACATTCTTTGGGGACAGACCCCTTATCATTTTCACCAAGTTTCATGTATCCTATTGGAGAACTCTAGCACCACCAATAGGTATAATTTGGAGGTGCGTTTACACATAACGTTGGAACTGTATGTCCAATTTTCAAAAAGGAGATCATGTTCAGAACAAGCCTCAAATGAATAATCAACAGATTTTAGATTTTTGAAACCATTTGTTTGGTACAGAAAATCAAAATCAGTAGTAAAGCAACCAAACAGGAAGTTGGGTCATATCTCATCAACTCTTTGAGAACACAAAGAACACCAAACTTTGTACCAGGGGTCCGTACTTTGTACGTCGCTTATGACATCCGAGATCGAAATGACACATCCAAGATGACATCATCTTGCTAATCAGGATCTGGCTAATTAGGTTCTTCGAACACCCCTGTTGTTTATGATTAGTATAGCTGGATTGAATTGTCTGGGATAATTGCGAGTTCATGCGTTTGTTTAAAAGGGGGTATGTACCGTTTTTTTCCGCAACAGAGCCAACAGAGCAAGAGCTTGCTCAAAGGTTACTCCAAATTTGAAGATTTAATCAGAACGCCAGGGAACACCTCAAAGACTGCAAAATCCAGGAGAGAGGGCTGGCAAAAAGTAGCAGACAAATTAAATGTATAGTGACCACATTAGATGTTTTATCGCCTATTACAGTAGGCTAGGCCTATATGTTTTTGTATTTTCTGATTTTCATAATTACTTTGTTTATCATCTTCAATGTCATATAATTTAATGTGGTTACAACAAATTAATGATGTAAATGACACCTCACGAGAAAACCGATATCTCTCCAAACGTATAGTAGCCTATCGCGCTGTGCTAAAGGATCACGCAATGTGCGATTAATTCGGGTTCATGTTCAATTCTGCTAATTATTCTTGCACCTTCCGCAACAGAAGTCCAGAATGAGCGTTGAAGAACCAAACAATCCAAGATCATCATGACAAATCGTCAATAATCAAATCCAGCTAACTGAGTTAGCGACGTACGAAGAACGGACCCCTGGACTCTGAACCCTCTTCTGAGGATGCCTAAACAATTTGGTGTCATGTGACCACTGGGAAGGGCCGCAGGAAGCAAAAATGTGTTTTGGCCAATAACTGTTGATTTGTTTGCCTTATTTAACCCTTGTGTTATCTTCGGGTCATTCTGACCCATCAGTCATTGTGACCCACCGTCGTATTGCGACAGATTTACCGCATACAAAGACAAAGTGAAGCATTTTCTTTTAACAGCTAGGCTGTCTCAGACCCCCCACATTGCGAAGGTTAAAAGAAAATTATTTTAATTTGTTTTTGTATTGGGTAAAATTGGGTAAACACAACGATGGTTCGTTATGAACCTTTGGGTCATGTGACCCGAAGGCAGCACGAGGGTTAAGTGATTCCTTTGTCTCGTGATATGTTGGTAGATCCCATGTCCGACATGTTAACCAGCTGAATTGATGCGGCCGTCATTTGGAACTCATGAAATAATTTGTCCAATCTTCACCAAATCTGGCACATATTATCTTCAGACCAAGCCTTACAAAAGGTTTCACATGGATTTATGATTTTCTAAACCATTTCTCCTTTACAGTCTATCAAAATCGTAAGCCTAGCCGTTAAACAGGAAGTTGGGTCGTATCTCTGAAAATCTTTGATGGATTCACACAAAACTTTCTATATGTACTCGAGGATGTCAAAAAAAAGTTTTGGGGGTCATTTGACCAGTTTGGCCCCTCATTGCGGCTTGCAGCTATATTTTCTTTTGAATTTGTTATCAAAATAACGTATTTTTACTTTTAGACTAAATTTTCTGTCATTCATTCACCAGTGAGAGCACATTCAGATACCAGTTCAACAAGGACCGTGTCATCATCATCATCCCCATACCTCTTGGAGGAAAGTCATCTGAGGAACTCAGGATCCCAGCCCTGCTGACCACACCACACCTGGCAGTGCCCCAGATGGGTCTAGACCTTCCCTCTAAGGAGATCCAGGTCCCCACCTTCTCCATCCCCTCCAACTATGATCTTACTCTGCCACTCATGGGAATGGTGGAAGTATCTGCTAAGGTCAACAGCAACTATTACAACTGGGAAGCCATGATCTCAGCTGGCAACAACAGTATAGAGGATCCAAGCTACATGGTCCAGTACAAAGTGATGGCTGACAGTCCCATCGAGCTGTTCTCCTACACAACTGAAGGTAACTACCTCTCTCATAAACGTAGCAATGAGGTAATCTTGATATTATTTGACATTCGATTTAGGTTAAAGAATTAAGCTCAAGTGTCTGGCATTAAACTAACAGGACATTTCATGCATCAGCTCTGATGTCTGCTCTAGAGGACATTTAGGAAGTTTAATTTACCTTGTCCATCTTATTACAGGAACTGCGCTGATTACTGACATCCCAGAGGACACAATGAAGGCCATTGTTAATGCTTCCCTTAGCCACAAGCTTATTGACACAAGTTTTGGGATCATGGAGAGTGTCAGTGTTTCAGACAAAGTTAAAGCAACAGGCAACTACAAGATCCAGGCATTTAGCCCCCTGGGATTGCAGACATCCCTGGACATCACCTCCCAGTGTTCCCTGGCCGCCGACATTTTCATTGGTGACGCCAACATTGACGGAAGTCTGACCGTGGGATCCCTGACTGCCAGCACCACCTACTCCCAGTCATTCTCTGTTGAGCCAATGAAGAAAGAAGCAAGAGCTGAGTCTACATTGAGGATGGATGCTCCAATGCTAGAATTTGTCAATAAGATCAAGGCAGGATATGCTGATGAGCAGCTTCTCATCGAGTCCAACACCAACATGAACAACGACCCAATGAAGCACACCACCAAGTTCAGCATTGGCTACAAGGAAGCTCAGCTCACTATTCAGTCTGACTCTGTGACCAAGGCTGATGAAAGAATGCTCCGTAGCCAGGTCGACTTCACTGCGACCAGAAACGAGGCCAGCATAAGGATGGAGAACCAGGCAGATGATACCCAGAATCGTGTATATTCCTTGGTCTCCGCATCCCTGAATCCGTCTAGCCTTGAGATTAATGCGGATGCCTCTATTAATGTATTTGCTAGCCGTGCCTCCCACAAAGCCACATTGACCCTGAATAAGGACAGCCTGGCCACCAGCTGCACCACAACTGCACAGAGTAGCCCAGTGACCTTCGAGAACATTATTCATGGTGGATTTGACACCACCGGGGCCAGTATGAGCATCAACACTAAGGGCGCCATCCAAGAGAACACAGCTGAGTTAAATGTGGAGGGGAAAGTCAGCACCTCTGAGCTATACATGAACAGCATGTACAAAGGTAACCTATTTGATGCCAACACCAGAAATAGAGTAAATCTCAGAATGAATGAAGATGGTTTGATCATCTCTAATAGCCTGGTAGCCTCTCTGCAGGACATGAAAACTGACAACAAACACTCCATGACTCTTACTCTTGGATCTCTGGCTGTCCGCTCCAAAACTGATAACTTCCTTAGTGACAGTAATTCCTACAAGCATGACATTACCATTGACATTGAACGTTTCACTGCCTTTGTGGTTGTAAACAATGACCTAAAGATTATGGATGTCCACTTTGTCAATGAAGCCGAGTTCAAGGCAGAGCCTTACAATATGGACCTGACTGGCAGTGTAAAGGGCACCTACTCAGAAGACGAGCTGAAGCACACCTACGAGATTAGCTTTACTGATATGACATCCACTGCTAAGTGCAACACCAATGGAAAACTCATGGGGTCACAGATGTCTCATAACACAGACATGGAACTTTCTGGTCTGACCATGAAGTTCAACAGCTTGGCAAACTTCAACTCTCCGTTGCTTCGTCTGGATAGCACTATCCACACTGTTGCTGAACCGTTCACTCTGAATGTTGATGCAATCTTCAACTCAAATTCTGAGCTGAATTTCTATGGAAAGCAGACTGGTGAAGTGTACAGCAAGTTCCTCCTGAAGGCAGAGCCCCTGTCTTTCTCCTACTCCCATGAATGCAGAGCCTCAACTACCCACAAGCTGGAAAGTGGCACCTCTATTGAGACAAATATGGACAACAAGTTCAACAGCTTGATAACCACTAAAGAGCAGAGTGTCACATTCAAGACTACATCCAAACTGAACAAACATGCATTTGACCAGGAAATTACGGCCTACAACAAACCTGAGAAGCTTGGAGTTGAAATGACTGGAACTTTCTCCACCACTGTGTTGAGCAAAGCTAGTGAGAACCAGGACTACTCCATCTCCGGATTTGTAAAGTATGACAAGAACAGTGACAGCCATCTCCTCCAGATCCCTTTCATTGAGCATCTGCCTGCAGTCATTGAGCAAGTGAAGGCTACAATTATGGGAGTTATGGACAATAGCATTGAGTTGCTGAAGGACATTGACTCAAAGTATGAAATCAGGGTCAACCTTCAGGCGAAAGTAAATGGACTAAAACAAGTCATTGCCACTTTTGACATTAATTTGTTCATTCAAGACTTGAAACACTTCATCAACTCCATGGTAAATCACATGACAGGTCTGATGTCAAAGCTTCCTCATGCAGAATTCAAAAATTTGATCAAATCAGTTAAGGACACCATTTCCGACTTCTTCGTGGAATTTAATATACCAAATACCAAACTTGAGGAGCTTCTTACCAACTATGAGGTTGACAAGATGATTGAGAGTGTTATGGATGAAGCTGTGGAAATCATGAAGCACCTTCAGCTCAGGGAACACATTCAGTCAGCAATTGCTGCTCTCAAGTCTATTGACATCCAACCATTCCTAAACAAAGTCATGACACCAGTGGAGGAGTTTGTGAATCAACTAAGCACATTTGACTTCAAGCACATGTTCGAAGACATGAATGTCTATTTTTCACGATTGGTCCAGAAGATCAAATCTTTTGATTATGAAACATTCACTGAGGAGCTTAAAGAAAAAATCACTGACATGAGCAAGATTCCTTGTTTTGGAAAACTTAATGGTGAGTTCAGACTCATCTCACCTGACTACAGCCTCAGAACGACTGCAGAGCTGCAGAACTCTACCACTGCCTCTGAGTCTCCAGAGCTCACTGTCAACCTCAACTCTCAGGCCACATCTACCTTTGACCTCATTGCCTACACTCTGGATGCCACTGCACATGTTGTACGCAGAACGAGTCAGCTTTCTCTCTCTGAGACCATCAAAGTTGTGCACACCTCTTTCTCCTTTGACCACGAGGGAACAATGGGTTTCTATGGTACTTCTGCAGAGGCATCCTCCAAGACCACTGCCAAGGCTACGACCGAGCCATACAAAGCTGAACTTGTCAACAGTGCGATCTTTACAACAGGGAATGGAGTCTCAGCCACACTGGAGACTGCCTACAACCATGAGGTGAACATGCCCCTACTTGAAATCTTTAGCGAAACTTCCCACACCCAGAAGACTTTTGCCTTCCTGGAGAATGGGGTCATTACTCTGACCCTAGGTCATGAAGGCAGGGGTAAATTTGCCATTCAGGAGTATGGAGATGAGGGAACCCAGAAGAGTGACATGGAGATAACTGTTAATTTCCATGACATCAAACTGACCTTCACTGGAGAAACAAACACAAATCACGTTCAGATGAAGCAAAATGTTCAGGCTGAGTTCTGCATTTATGGTCAAATCAACATTGAGGCATCTGCTGAGACAAAAACACCCTTCATCACAAGCAGTGTTGCTGAGCTGAAAGGAGAGGCTAAGGTACAGGATATGAAAATTGAGATAACTGCTTCCCATAACACTGAGCTGGTAGGCAATGTTGAGGGAACTATCTCCAACTCTCTCACTGCATTGATAACACCGTATGAGCTCATGTTTGACATCAAGAACAAGGAAAATACCAAGGTGAAACTACCTTTCAAGTTGTCTGGAAAGATTGATCTTCAGAATGACTTTGCCGTTACCCTCAATTCTGGAGTGCAGCAGTGCAGTTGGGTGGGTCATGCTCGATTCAATCAGTACAAGTACTCCCATTACTTCACGATGGACAATGGTGAAAAGGAAATTCACATATTTGCACAGATTAATGGAGAAGCCAACCTTGATGTGTTGAAGGAGCCCATCACCATTCCTGAAATGTCTGTGCCATTCCTCAGTGTGAAGACATCCGCAGTTGAGGACTACTCTCTGTGGGAGGACACCGGCCTGAGCATGCTCTTGACAACAACTCAGCAGACCTTTGACATGGAGTCCAAAATTGTTTATAAAAAGAACCCTGATATGTTAACCATTGACCTTGACTTGCAGCCTGTTGTCAGTGCCATCAATAAGAATACCAGAATGCTGAACAAAAACATAATCATTGGTAAGGATAAGGTTGTTGCCTTACTCACAATCTCCTTGGATCAAGCAAAGGCAGAATATGAGAAATACAATATTGAGCTGCCAAAAACCCTCACAGTTCCAGCATACAAAGTTCCAGTGATGAATATAGAGGTGTCTTCTTTCACCATCCCTCTGCCTGACGCCAGTCTCATCACCATGCCGGCTCTGCATGTTCCATCTGCCCTCAGCAAGCTGACTCTTCCAAAAATCACTCTGCCCAAAATGCAGAGGAGCATCAAGATCCCTGTCATGGGTGACCTGACATATGAGTTTTCCATGAAGACACCTGTGGTCACACTTAAAACTGATGCTAGCATCATCAATCAGCATGAAATCGTAATCAAACTTGATGCCACCTCCACCTCTGACTTTAAGGTCCTGACAGGCAAGATCGAGGGTACCAGCACTTTAAACAGAGATAACGGAGTGAAACTGTCATCTGTCCTGTCTGTGAAGCACATGATCATTGACAGCAATCACGACAGCACCATCATCTTCAGTAACGAGGCTGTGGATGCTTCTATCACCAATTCAGCTAAGGTTGGCATGTCCGCCCTGATGATCGAAGCCAACCAGGAATTGTTCGCAAATGCACAGGATGGGCTCATTGTATCTCTGTCCAGTCCATCTTCTGGTCTCCTTGGACTCCAGTTGTTGACAAAGCGCCCAGCTCAAGTGAAAGGAAGGCTCTACAGCCGCTATCCGGTAAGACCTATATATATTTTGTGTAATATCTGTTGTTGCATGTTCTCAGGTAGAATCTAAATAGGGTCTAGCTTGGTTGTAATTGACAGAATTGGGCTGACTTAAAGCACACCTTACCACACCCTGACAGAATAATTTAGAAAAATATCTGACAATGATATATAATGTGCATGGCAGTAAATACCTTCTTTTTTTTTTACTTTTTCCTGAAACATAATTCTTTCTCTCTCATGTAGTCTGATCCAACAAATGATGTGGATATCATGTCCATCAAGATGTCTGTGATCGACTCAGCTATGCTTAACATTCAGACAACCTGGAATATGGAGGTTCCCAATGAGATGATGTTGGGACTAAAGGAGAACATACCGACCATTGTGTCCACAGTTACTCTGCAGGATATTGTGAACAATCCCATTTGTAAAGCATATAATGAAATCACCAGGCTAGCCAGCAATCTTGAGGGTCCACTTGAGCAGATTAAGGAAGAGGGCAGAATAATGTTCAAGAGGGCTGCTGACAATTTTGAAGCTTTAGGTCTTGCTGACTTGACCGAAAAGGTCTCAGAGAGCATGATCTATGTCCTCAAAGAGTATGAGGAGAAGATTCAGATTCTTCTCAATGCTGTCATTGAGTTCCTGAGGGAAACACAGTTCCAACTCCCTGGATTTGAAGACAAACTGTCTGGGCTTGAAGTCTACCGTAAATTCACTAGCTTCATTACTGATGTAACTGAAGAGGCTATCACAAAGGTTCCAGAATTTGTTGCTGCCCGCAGTGAAACTGTTCATAGATTTATTACAAATATCCAAATTCCCATTCCTGATTTCAGAAAGGAAGGATTTGTGTCCTCCATCACATTTGAAGAACTCCAACGTATTCTCATTGACATTGTTCAGACAATCAGGACTATAACACTGGAGGACATTGTGGAAATTGTGAATAAATCAAATCGTTTTTGTATTCAGAAACTGGAGGGGCTCAATTGGATGAGCGACATTTATACTGATTTTGTTAACTCTCGTGGATTGTCTTCTATTAACACCCAGGTTGAAAACTTTAGGAACATGGCTGAGGCCTACTTCAGTGATATCCATACCAATTTCCAGGCTATTTTTGCTGACATGTCTATTGAGCAGCTGAACGCTGACATCCAGTCATGGATTGGCTCAGTGGTCAAGCGCCTGAATGCTTTCCACAACATGGTTATAGAGTTCCTTAAGGAGATATCCAAGCATGCAGAGTCGTATGTGAGAGTGTCTGATAGAAGGATAGAAATTGACATTCCATTTTCTGACCAGGCAGATTGAACCAGTAACCTGTAACCAATGCTATTCAGTCAAAGAATGTTTTTAAATCACTTAAGTATGTCTGAAACAGCTAGACATGGAAAACAACTAAACCTACATTGTTGTCATTCTGTATGCAACAGTCCTAGTTATTCAGGCAAAGGCATGTTTCCATGTTTTTCCCCACATTTTTTTTGTAAATTGCTTATTTTGTTTTAGTATTAATTATTCAGATGTCTACCACCTCAGCTGATATTACTATGTCCCCCTTGTGTCTGTATTTAAAAACCTAAACACATAAATAAAGACCATTTGGAATGCAAGTTTAATTTTTCTAACTCCTTCTACACACTTTAGTGTTACAGTCATTCTCTTTGAATTAACAAAAGTTGAAATTAAGTTCCACATGAAATGAAATATTTTAGTAACCCTTGTACTTACTAAGTGTTCAACAACAGAGAAGATCATCAAGTAAGATTATACACGTAAGCCTCACAGCAACAGAAATGAAGACATTTTCCAAATTCATTGTTACTCACTGCAAAACTTGCTTTACTTGATCAAATGTATGTACTCTACTTAAACTGTATTTTGTTTATGGACAGAATAAAGAAAACACCCTTTATAAATTTAGCATTGTGTCATTTTCATCTCTCAAGCTAAATACAGAGCAGGCTAAAGTGTCCCTCCCCTTAAAAATGTTCCACAGTCCACAGCATGACATCAGCTATTAACAAAGTAATTCATGACAACAGAAAGCAAAGGCATTCTTGGTTGCTGACTTTCTGTTGGCAGAGCGTAAGCACATCCTTTGATGGAGATAAAAGGTAGGCATCTATGAATGGGTACCAAAGCACAACAGAACATGACAGGATATTTCACATTTAAAGTCTATTTTAATAGCTCTCAAAACGTGTATGCACAGACATGAAATACTGCTTCTGGATTAGTGAGGCCTATACAAATTTAATGAGGCATGAAACTGCCCTATTAATTAGGGGTGTAACGATACACTCAGCTCACTATTCGATACGTATCACGATACTGGGTGTAAAATACAATACGTATCACGATATTTTGAACAACATTTTAAATTCAACTGAAATTCACTTAACAGATTTATTTCCAAAACATTAAACATAATAATTTTCTTTGTTGTACATACAATTTAGTTAACTCCGTTCAAGCGATTTCTGTGAATGCAATGAATGCACACATAACGCAGGTGCAGAGTAGGTCGCGTGCTGGTAGCTCAACCAATAGGATCAAACGGACGTCATATTGTAAAAATATTGCCATAACTCTACGATACATATTGTAAAAATGTTGTATTGTGATATATTGTTCCACGATATATTGTTCCACCCCTACTATTAATAGTTCCGCTTGGTTGTGAAAATGGAAAACAGAAAGCCAGTGATGGAGAAATGTATGGATTTATTTATTGATTTGACTGCTGTTGGCTGTATTCTGCATCGCTTTTCTATTTAAAACTTTCCATTTGTTTCCCTCTCAGTGTAATTCCAAGATACATAGTCCACTCGAATGACTTCACTGTGGTTTCAGTTGACCCCTTCTATAGTGCCATTATCCTGAATGTATGAGAAAATATTAAATAACACTGTTTAGTTTCTATCAATACTTTTTCTGGCTTAATGTCCATTTTCTGCAGTATAACACACAAACAACACAGTGTACTAAAACTTTTGTATGACACAAAATGACACAAGATTGATTGCACAGATGTGATGAGAGAGAGAGAGAGAGAGAGAGGGAACATGTAGTTCCTGTCAACAAACAGCCCAGCAACAGACATTTAGAAAGAATGTGCCTTTTAAATGATTGAACCCAAATCAAGACCGAGCTCTTTACATCCCAAAGAAATCCCCTATTGGTAAGGGACCAAAGGAAATCAATTGTAACAATGACGTTAAATGCTGTCATGAAACACTGTCCATTACATAACACGAATGCAACATGTTTGCATTAAATTAGACAAACATAATCTGTAGTTAAAGCCCTTGATATGAAATCCAACTTTGTACTTCCAGTTACTTTTTGTGTTGGTGGGCTGTGACAAAAAACAGTCTTCCTGATTTCCTGTTTGCCCAGTCCATAATATAGTACAGTGCTTTATGTGTGCTTTCTGTGTTTTGGGTTAGTTTCCTCTTATTGTGCTGCAATCCTATTTACACAGTTTCTGTAAAAATACACTTCATATCCACTTTACTGTTGAAAAAACAAATATAAACATGCTCTATCTGTAACTAATATACACCAAATACTTCCTCATAGTTGACATAGTAATAATCAGGTTATTAAGAGTTTTATTTAGAAACCAAGTTGTAAGATCCTGGGCTAAGTAGAATACAGTAAATATGGTGGTTTCATTGATGCCATCGGGACTTTACTAAACATTTTTACGTTATTGCACTTTTGGGATCATCAAGGCATTCAACGTGACTAAACAGGCTGTAATAAAATCATAGTATCTTTTTAAAAGCACAAAATAATGTATATATTTTTTCAACTAGCAAATTCTTGAGGACATACAAATATTGCACTTTTTATGTCATATGACATTCACAATACAGTATGGGAGTCAGGTGGCAAGAGCCGTTAGGGAATCGGGCTAGTAATCAGAAGGTTGCTGGTTCTATTCCCCGGCCGTGCAAAATGATGGTGTGTCCTTGGGCAAGGCACTTCACCTTACTTGCCTTGGGGGAATGTCCCTGTACTTACTGTAAGTTGCTCTGGATAAGAGCGTCTGCTAAATGACTAAATGTCAATGTGAAGTACACATTGAAGCTGCTATACATATTCCCTGACCTGATATAGTCAAGTGCCTATGAAATACTGACACAAAGGCAGAATACACAGCCTTCTGGAGGAAGTCTTTGTGAAAGCAGCTTGACCAAAACAAAAGAACCTGTGGCAAAAGTATTCAGATACATTAAAAAACAGAACGTCTAATGAAAGATACAACCCTTTCATTGTGCAATAAAACTTGGCTTGTAAGCTTGAGTCTTTCATATAAATAAAACTTGACAACACTGGTAGATTAAGTAGTCTGTAGTAATGAAGATGCGTTGGTTTTTGTCCTTGAAACCACTCGTTTGTATTACCATCACAATTCCATTATGATGTCCATCAAATGCCGTGTGCCAATTAAGACCTGTGCAAGCCCTCTGAAGCAGCATTCTTTAGTAAACCTGTAGGATACCCTCGCATTAGAAATAATTTATTTGGCATAGGACCTCTAACTAATCTTAATGGTGGACTTGGCAGACTCAATCTAGGTCAACTGAATTGGCGAATAGGTCCATGCTATGGATCCACCGTTATTCAATGATGATTCTCAGGGAAAGAAAACCGATCTTAGTGGTGTTAACGGAGTAGTCTACAGTGGTCGTCGCTCGTCGTGGTCGTTTATTCATAACAACAGACAGCAATTGGCACAACCTGTAGATGGACTGGATCTCTTCTGTAAAGCAGCGCGTGTCGCAGTCTCAAACACTTCCCGTATACCGTCCTTAGTTTTCGCAGAGCACTCCAAATAGTCATATGCGCCAATGCGCATGGCCATGGCTCGTCCGTCCTCGGTTTTTACAGGTTCTTGCTTCATTCTGGACAACTCGTTTCTGACATTCTCATCGTTACGCAAATCCCTTTTGTTCGCTACAAGAATAATGGGCACATTTGGACAAAAGTGTTTAACCTCTGGTACCCATTTCTCAGGAATATTTTCAAGTGAATCTGGGCTATCCACTGAGAAGCACATCAAAATGACATCAGTGTCCGGATAGGACAGTGGGCGAAGGCGGTCATAGTCCTCCTGGCCGGCTGTGTCCCACAATGCTAGTTGGACTTGCTTAGTGTCCACTTCAATGTCAGCCACATAGTTCTCAAACACAGTTGGAACATACACCTCTGGAAACTCGTCTTTGCTAAATACAATAAGCAAGCAGGTTTTTCCACACGCGCCGTCGCCAACCACGACAAGTTTCTTACGTATATCTGCCATTTGTTGTTCTGGAAAAGAGAATGACGGTCTATAAACTTAATTGTGACAAAATACAAAATTCGATGAAAACTATGAATCCCAGACTATTCGCCGCTTGGTCGCAATAGGCCTATGGTGACGATTCTTGTGCACTGAACGTTGTGCTCTGCAAACACCAGTCTCTTTTTCCAAGTAGATGCAATAGTAACAGCTGAGGCGCTTCCTTTATAAAGCACACGGACGCTTTCTTAATATAGCAACCCAATCGGAAGTGGGGAGGTGAGATCACTATTTCTAAGGGAGAATGTGATTGGATCTGGACAGTCTGTTTGGTTAGTAGGGGAGGATCGTGTACCACGAGGAAAATGATTTAGGCTACACCATCTGACTCTGAATCAGCCGAATACATTCTTACAGAGACGAGGGTCTTCAGCCTCTACTGTGGACAAGGAATTAAAAGGATAACGTGACAAAGTCTAAGAGGTGAAATGTTGGTGTTGAAACGCCTATCGTGACAGACATAATGTTCTACACACATTGCATTGCCTCCTATAGTTTGCATGCTGCCTAACAGCGCCTATATTAGTCTAATTGTTTAAGATCATAATAAATCAAAGTTAGAATATTGCGGTTTCGTGGTAGGTTAAATTGCAGTTGTTGGCTAATGTTTAGGTATATAGCCTCAAAAAAAAAAAAGGTTTATTTCAATTCAGTTGTGAATGGGGGCAATCCTATGAAAGGTATGACGTATGCCTATTGGACTGGGGATTTATTTTTATATCTGGGAATATTGCCTATATTTTTGTAGACCTATAGCCTAATTTTAAAGAATGGTATAGGTTACAATTCGTATTCGGAAAGATCCCAGGCGTGTGAAATCATTCCTAATGCCGTGTAGGTTGCATTACTTAACTATCACATTGTCTCTTCTCTACTAAGGCAAAAGTTGAGGTCTAGTGAGTTTTTTTTTCTGGTTTAAATTACATAAGGGTTTCATAATGAAGACTTTCCAATATGTTGGCTTGATAGACATCTTACTGCGCAGGTCTACGGATAATATGCACACTGCAGGGAGGCACTGGCGTGATAGCTAGTCAAACTACATTGCATGTTCAATCGTAGGCTACTAGCTACAGCTAGCTAAATCATTAAAACACCGATCTCCACGGAAACAAAACATTACAAAATTTTAGGCCTGACGTTTTACAAAAACATCGACCTTCGCTTGAGATTGTGCGTGAGTATCTGCTAGAAGTCTTTACATAACTGTGCTGTGCATATTTTGGTTAAGCGTGGATTGTTGTAGCCGTGGTTTCTTAGTATTTCCCCCTTTTGTTTAGCGTGTAAGGCCCTCAGTCTGTTTGGGACTTGGAGGGGGCCCATGTTGTTAGCTCGGTGAGTGTCTTACAAACTCTGTGTTAGCTAAGCTAGTTAGCTACCCAGCAGCAATTGTGTTTTATTTGTAGCTAACGACATCTGACGACGTTCTTGTTTTATTCGATGTAATATAATTGAGTTGCTGCCGTGTGATCTCCACTGTTCTTATTAATTATTTGCTAAAAAATCATAAGTTCGATTTTTTTTCCACCGATTTTGATAGCTTGACTACTGTAGCTAGCTAGCTGAAGGGGTACAAGGCCTTTCTCCTCTCATCATATTGGTAACTGAATAGCTAGCTGCTACTAGGTAGCTAGCAGCATTGCTATCCTATGGTATCTAGGCTAGCACTAGGCTAGCTACAAGTGAGGCCGATGTCTACCGTATAGGAACAATTTAGTAGTTAACTGGTTAGCCTAATATCTGGAGACAATAATTATAGTCTGTAAATAGAAGCATCAATGCGACCTAGCAGTATAGCCCTTTTGTTTGGCTGAACGCAAAACCTTTTGTATGTTCAATTCAACAACATTACATAGCTAGACTGTAGAAGCGCTACTGTAGCTAGCTAGCAACCTAATAATAATACATGTAGTGTAGTCAGCCTAGCTAGTAGTATCGTTGGCTTGTCATAACTATCTGACGTACATGTTGCTGTACCCATTCTAGTAAATTGACTTAACCAATTATTACGTTGTATGGTTGTACAGAATATCGTTGGACTAGCCGTCCTCACAGTTAGCTAGCTACTGTAGTCTACCTCGATGATGCGTAGCTATCTCAGTAGTATTAGCATAGCTAGCGACGACCCCCCCTCCACTTTTTGAATTTGATGGCTGCCGAGCAAACATGTTGTTGTTACCTAGTACTAGTTCGTCTCAACCAACTAGCGCGTAGCTAGCTAATTTTGAGCAGTAGCCTTGCATGAGATGACACGATCTCTGCTAGTAGGGAACTATTAATTAAAAGACTATGCAAGCTAATCGATGGGTCTGATCCTATCATATTTCCTTGGCTAAAATCCTATTGTTGCCATGCTATTTTATTGACGTGGCTCACACCACAATGTAGATTGCAATGAAACGTGGGCATATATTCCTGGTCCAGAAACAAGATAGCCTGGCTATGAGTACAGTTCATACTTGTATCTAATTGGTCATCTCTGGAAGCATGTATGCTTTATTAATGATCTTAGCAATGATATTACTATTTAAATGAGTTAAATCTGATAGTAATATCACTAGCTCATTTGTAATTCAGACCAATTTTTAGCTAACCTCTCTGTCCATAATAATCAATTTCACAGGTTTCCCCGTGGAATGAGCGTTCCATGCAGCATCCTAGGTATGAATGACGTGGCCTGGCAGGAATCGAGAGGTGGGATGCTGCACACAAACGGTGCTCCTGAAGCAGGGCGGGGTCGAGTTCATGGAGGCAGTTCCCTTGCCTCCGTCGGAGGAGCAGGCCAGGGTCCTGGGGGGCCACATACTCTACAGGGCATGGACAGGGGCCCCAACCCCACCCCAGGTATCCCACAGCCTCCTCTGAGTGGCCGATCTCAGGACGATGCCACAGTGGGGTACTTTTTTCAGCGGCAGCCTGGGGAGCAGCTGGGAGGCTGTGCCCCCAGTAAGCACCGCTGGCCTACTGGTGACGGAAACCATGTTGATCAGGTACAACGCTCTTTCCTTCCTTTCTGAAGACTATCATTCACACAATTTTAACAGGCGTAGCTGATTTCTGACAGTGTGCCAAGTAATGTATGCTCTCAACGATTTTTTGTCAAATTTGTTACCAAATGTGACACGCTCTGGTGAAAAGGGGCTGTTGTCTGCATTCCATATTTTCCGCTAGGAGCCGAAAAAGCTTTTGTTTCTTTTTTTTTTTTTTTTTACAGTTTTCCTTTTCTTGCATATTACAAAAGTTAGTGTTGAATAAGTCAGTCAATATAAGAAACAACATATTTAGGATCCTTAAATACTTTACTTTCTTTTCTTCTAAGCTTCCAGTTGAGTTGTGGGCGTGATGTAATTTTATTTGCATCACGGTGCAGCCGGTTATCCCTGGGCTACTTTTAGCGCAGATAGTTGGTCAATGGTGCCCTAATGAGCGCTAGATGGCGCTTCTTACACGCATTGAAGGCAAGGTTGGAAACTGAAGTGGCCTAGGGCAATCTGTCATTAATGTCTCTGTTGATAGTCTGTTGCTATTTCATTAGAAATATTGTTGTCTAGCCCTTCAATTAGTTTTTGATTAATGATTGATTGATGAGGTGTGTTACTTGTTTGGAAATTCTCCAATTTCTTCTGAAATTCGTCCTTTTATTTATTACTGTAACATTGGGACTCCAGACCAGGTCCTAGTGTGGATCTCGGGTTACGCATGAGCAGTAGCGCATTGTGTGCAAACAACATTTGCATTAAGTTGGCAGGCAGCCTATCTACAACAACTAAAAGGACAGATGATAGACAGTGAACATTCTGTATAACAGAAGCAAACTCTACCTCTATTTCCCAACTCCATTCAGTAGGCTATCTTTCTAGCGCAGTTCCCATAGAAGTCGGATCAGCCTATAGTATCTGTAGGCTAATGTTTCGTATGTAGGCTAGGCTGTGTTTGTCTGTACAAAGTGCAACATCCCATCCCCCCCTCCAAATACCAAGTAAATCGGCAGATTTGGTCTTGAGTCAAGTACCCTTATATTTCTCTCTTCACTGCAGGGTAATGACCGGCGCTTGCCACTTCTAATGATAAACACAAAAACAAAAACAATCACACCCTGTCTGAAGGCATGAAAATGTCTAGAATCTTTCAAGGGGGATTTCTCTGCTAGGGCATTCTAGGTTTACCAACATTCAGATATGCATATCTTCAACTATTTTCAGATTTCAATGTATGACACACCATTTGAAAGCATACAATCTGCACTTTCACAATCTGTAAAAAAAAACGGAGAAATGACCTTGGCTGACAACGGCCCCTTTTCACCAGAGCGTGTCACAAATTAGCCTGTTTGTTGTAGAATCTTTTGGAGGTTATTTCACAAAGTTCTTGTTCTCTCACAAATGAAATAGGCTGTACTGAGATGATTTAGCAGTCTTAAAAAAAAAAAAAAGATTGCGCCCTTTCTTGTTTTTAACCTCTAGCACTTTTATATTTTACCTAAATATAAAGTGCGTTACAATTAAAATTATTATTATTATTATTAACCCACCTGACACCAGCTAAAATATGTATGGAATAAACCTTTTTATGTTTAAAATGCTGTACCAGGTTCGTGCTGTGGATGAGATGAACTATGATTTCCAAGCTCTGGCTTTGGAGTCTAGAGGCATGGGGGAGGTAGGCGAAGCTTTTACACTTAAAGCACAAGTACATTAATTGGGTGTGCTCAAGCCTTCGGCGAGAGCACAACCTTTGTTCTCTCACATATATATTTATTATTTATTTTTGCCCCCCTAAATCTTTGTCAATATTTGGCCTACATAGACAACCTAGGTGTCAAAAGTTTCGTCTTGGTAGCGATTGAGTTGCTTGTATTTTTATTTACGTTCCGTTGCATGGTTTAAGTGGAAATTAAGTTTTTGTGGCGAAAAGTGAAGCTATCGGTGGCTAATTTGCTAGCCACAGTCACTGACGTAACTAACGTCACTAACGTCACGAAAACACACGTGACTACCTGTAGCAGAACATTCGTTTTGCATCTGTTAACTTGGGGGATAGCTAGGCTAACTATAGCTTTACTGCAAGGCAGCTGCAGAAACGCCACAAGCAAAGAGGCCAGGGTGATAACTATTTACTCATTTTACTTTGTGATGTGAAACACAATTGTGAAATGTAATGTACAATATTAGCTGATATTATTAAGGAAGTAGGCCCACATCTACTTTCGGAAACGGTAGTCTACTATTTCACTGAAGCATTAGCATGACATTAGCCTCTGTGGCCCGGGCAACACATAGCTACTACAGTGGTCTATGATGCATCTGTTTTCAATCGTTAAAATAAACATTCCTCACAAATACATTTTCGTTGTAGGATTTATTATGACATTACATTACAAGTAAACGATTTGTTGGTGAAATTATCATTACCTGTGGTTTCAAACCAGTGTTGCTCACTGCAACGCTGTAGCTTACGCGAGACACACTACAAAAACATCTACAGTACACAGCTGTTTAGGAAGTCAAACGGCGACAGAACATGTTCCGCACTCCCCTTACTTAAATCAAAAGTCTTTCAATAGGTGAAACTATCTGACTACTAACCTGAACTTCATTGCCACAGCCTAAACTTTGTCAATCTGTTCATGAAAATAATTAATTTCAGCCTAAACCGTAAAACGGAACGTTCAATCGAATTCAACCAACGCAATCGCTACCAAGACGAACACAGCAGTAGTCTAGTACTGTACTGTAGTAGAATTTACCGGGGCAGCTTCTCCACACAGGGCTATATCGCATTTTGCGTTGTTACTGACAATGATCGCTACCAGTGAGCTTTATGAATGAGCGATTTTCCACTAAATAAATGTCAAGCTTATTTACGTTTTTGGGGGCATTTTTTCAGTTAGCAGATGGTAATGTTTGAATCGCGATTCCATCTTCTACTGCCGGTAACGTCGTAGAATAATCTTCAAAGGGGGTTCTTTATTAATGAATGAATGCAATATGAGTAGGCTAAATGCCTGAAAATATCACAAGAAGGGGAAAACTTAAAAGGACGTTTAAGTCATAGAGATTAGGTCAATTTTTACACCGGTCTGCCAAATTTATTTGTTGATTCAGCTATGAGGCTGCCTCTTGCAGGGGAAATGAGAAGACATCATATTTCATTCTACACTTAACTCGTATTTTGAGTTGTAAATGAGCAGCAAAAAAAAATGCTTTTAAATCTATGTCATCTTTATAAATAATAAGTATGAATTTTTATATAAAATACAGAAATATCAGTTGTAAAAATGTCATTAAAAAACGGACCCCTGTGCAACCGACGCAAGCAAGCACACCCTACAATTTCCCCAGAAATTGTACCCTCTCTAGTTAGTTCTATTGTTTGTCATTCAAGTCAGTTAAAGAATGCTCAGGTATTCACATATTGTTGCAATTAATGCAGAAATGTATTTCGCCTAAATATTTTTTTTGCGATATTTACAAAACACAGTAAAATAAAGATGTGAACAGTGCAATATTATATAACATCTCATCAAAATTGACGTCATCTATTGTCTTTCTCTTTTTTTCTCTTATTTATTTGTTCTTTTTTTGACAGCTATTGCCTGCAAAAAAACTCTGGGATTCTGATGAACTGGCCAAGGATGGAAGGAAAGGGCTGCTTCTTGGAGAAGAGTGGAGAGAGAATGCGTGGGGTTCTTCTCGTGAGTATTGTAGGATCGATTGATCAGTTTCCTACATAATTATTATATATTTTTTTACAATATCTTATAAGTTAATAATTTCATCTATTTATCTAAAATTAGTGACTAGATGCCTGATGCGGGTATCTATGTAATGTAATTGATTAGTTTATTTTCTGTTGATTTACCCCGTCTGTAATTGTATGGAAGTTTGTTGAGTGCAAGTTCCTACTGCTAATGCGAGACGTACACGTATTGACTTTGCACTATTGTTTTCTCTCATTTTTGCAATGATGCCACACCTGCTCCGATGATGACTAGATCACTCCGTGTCCCAGCCAATCATGGTGCAGCGAAGGCCAGGGCAGGGTTTCCATGGAAACGGAGACGCCAGCTCTGTGCTGTCCCCCCGTTCTGAAGGCGGTGGGCTGGGGGTGAGCATGGTAGAGTATGTCCTGAGCTCCTCCCCCGGAGACAAGCTGGATGGCCGCTACAGGAACGGTGGCTATGTGAGTGGAGCCCTCTGCCCTGCATTCTCAGTAGTAATCCGATATTTCTAGTCATTTCTTTTTAGTGGTCGAGTGATTAGTCTGAGCTTAGGGCCCCTGCTGTCAATTGTTCATAGAAACACACTTTGTTCATGGTCACAGTGTGTTGTGGACCCTGACCCAGACGGGAGAGAAAAGAATGACGCACAAGAGAAAACGTCTCCGTTTGAAGAGGACCAAAGCCCAGAGATGAAGGTTGGAGAAGAGACCGACACCTCCAAATCTAACGGGAGAGGCCTACTCAATGGAATGGACCGAGATGTCAAAGACTTCAAGTATGGGTCCTATATTTAGGTGGTTTTAAAAGAGACATGCTCAAATTGGAATTTTGAAACAGGATACTAAAACCATTTTCTAATGTACCATTGTAAAAATGTTGGTGGTTAGACCGGTGCTTTTTTATTTTTTACTTGCTGGATAAAAATCTTGAGGAAACAAGTTTTTTTTGTGAGGTTACTATTCTCACCCAACCAGGCATGTTTAGAATGAAGGCATTAGAGTTGCGGTTTCATGAATGGTGTTTTTGCTTAACTAGTCCCACCCCAGGCAGTCGCCAGGCATCTCCCACTGAGGCGGTGGAGAGGATGGGCCCGACCCAGGCAGGTCTGGAAATGATGGGTCAGCACCACACCCATGTCCTCCAGCCCCAGAACCCAACCCAGAACAAACCCCTGGCAGAGGACTTCCAGAACCAGGAGGCCCAGAACATGGGTGGCATGGAGCAGCAGGCTGGCGTGGAGTCCCTCCAGTTTGACTACGCTGGGAACCAGATCCAGGTGGACTCCTCTGGCACTCCGGTGGGGCTGTTTGACTACAACTCCCAGCAGCAGGTCAGTTATACTACAAAACTGCGTTTAGCGTAGGGACGGACCAAGCCTTTCTGCTCATTGACTTGAACCTGTCTGTGCCTTGGTTTTGTTTTGCAGTTGTTCCAGAGGTCCAACCATTTGGCTGTTCAGCAACTCACTGCTGCTCAGCAGCAGCAATATGCCCTTGCGGCTGCCCAGCAGCAACACCTTGGTTAGTCCTGTGTGTTTTTAGGTTGCCAAAGCACAGGGAGCTGTGTACTGTCAGAATCTAATGCCATTCACTGTCATTGACTTCAATCGTATGAGAGCTGCCTCTAACTACAACTAAGTAAACATGGTTCATAAGCTAACATTCAGCCTTACAGTTCATTCAGCTTTTCTGGACATTAATTCTGTCCACTACACATGTATTGTTTTTAGCTACCAATTGGGTCAATACAGGTTGCACACACAACATTCTGGAAGTAGCCCCCAAATATCGTCTCCATGTGAGTTTACTAATCCAAAAAACAGCTGAGTAATTAAGCATAGCAGTCTAAATTATGTAGCCTTGATGCATTTAGGCTTGACGGATGTTGACTCAGAAAACATGAAGTACTGTAAGTGTTGCAAATTTCCATCAGGATTCATCCGCTGTGCTATCTCAGAACAAACTGATCATTCGAGTCTTCACGCTGTGTGTGTGCTCTTCAGTGCCTTGGGTGATTCTATCTTGTCTAAGCTGGGAAAGTGATGTAGTCAAGGATGCAATTCTTTTAATTGTATGCTATAATAATCATGTTGTTTTTCCAGCAGGCCTTGCTCCAGCGTTTGTGCCAAACCCCTACATCATCAACGCTGCGCCCCCCGGAGCAGACCCCTACACTGCTGCTGGGCTAGCAGCAGCTGCCACTCTCGCAGGTTTGCAGTCTCACACACACATTTCCCAACCACTTATTTGTGCAATTTAATTTTCAATGTGATTTAAAAGCACAGGGGCTTCATTTCATACTATTTTTGGTGTACGTGGAAACATTAAGTTGTATTCACCCCGTCAACGTCATGAAAGTGACTAATCCGCTTCAATACCAATGTATGTGACAAGGATTTGAATTTCCCTTCAAGGGCCTACAGTAGTCCCCCCGCAGTACTACGGCGTGCCCTGGGGCGTGTACCCCGCAAACCTCTTCCAACAACAGGCCGCTGCCGCCGCCAGTCATTCCGCTAACCAGCAGGCATCCAATCAGGGGCCAGGACCTGGACAGCAACAGGTAGGGGTGTCTTAAATATTATTGTCACCATACATTGGCATGTATGGTGTCTTTGCTTTGTTTGTCCCTCCCTTTTCTAAATTAGAAATAATAACGAGTGCTTTGTGTGGACTGCCCCGCAGGTGATGCGTGCTGGCAGTAGCCAGCGTCCCCTCACCCCAGGGCAGGGCCAGCAGAGCCAGCAGGAGTCCCTGGCTGCGGCAGCAAACCCAGCCCTAGCCTACGCTGGGATGTCAGGTCAGCAGAACAGGCCATTCACCTCCAAACTCCCACTTCAAACGTGTTGCTCAGCGGGTCACACCATAAAAGACCGTATGGGGTCTGACACATTTAAATCCACAAATCTCGGGATATGACTATTAGAAAGCCATTTTGTTAAGTGACTTTAACGAGACTTGCCCCAAGCCATGGCTGATTTAATTGCCCTCCGCACTACGCAGACTAAGCGAGCCTGCGAAGTGCTGTTAAGCCATTAGTTATATTCCCACAGCTGCTGTACTGATACGTAGACAGTAGCCAGATGTCTGAGGAACTGGCTGTCTGCTCTCTTCTGGAACGTTGCCTGTGTTGTCCTCCCCAGGTTACCAGGTTCTGGCCCCTGCAGCGTACTACGACCAGACCGGGGCCCTGGTCATGGGGCCTGGGGCCCGCAGTGGCCTTGGGGGGCCTGTTCGTCTGGTCCAGACCCCCCTGCTCATCAACCCTGCAGCAGCACAGGCCGGTGAGTTCAGCCCATCTCACTTGTAGTAGGGGTGGAACGGTACATGTATTCGTACCGAACCGTATGGTACGGGCGTCACGGTTCGGTGCATGAAATTACACGGAGAATACACGGTATAAAAATAAATAAAACTTGCGTGCAAATTAATTAATGTAATTCGGAACTACTGTTAGATACTCGTGTTCTTTCGGAACATCTAATCTGTAGCTCTGAAGCTCTGATTGGCGCCGCCGTGAGTCAGAGATAGGCTAGCTAGCAGCACTAAGGAAGAGTATGGCGAGTGGTGGTGACCCACGAGAAATAGAGGACCTGCCGACCTTTTTAAGATTGCAAATTTGGGAAAACGTTGTTTTCCCATTCAGTTACAGTAGTACAGGCGAGAGAGTGGTGGATAAGACGAGCACTGTGTGTCGGCGTTGTTCAGCAGTTGTGGGCAGTGACGTGCAGTCTGGGTAGGCAAGGTAGGCACTGCCTACCCTTCCAAAATTCAAACGTAAACATTTTTATTAAATCATTTTATTTAATAAACTTGTATTTGTATTTTTACTGTTTATTGTTGTGATTTATATATGCAATATGTGTGTTATTGCAATTGTTTAGAAGTTACGATGATGAATGTAGCAGTTACGCATAATCAAATAAAATAAATTGTAGACCCTTTCCTGCCGGACAATTCAAATATGGGAAATAAAATTCCCATGTTTCCCGCCTTAATATCTTTGCTGTCCAATCACCGATTTTATTTCTGAAAACTGCCAGATACTCATGACAACTTAAGCTCAAAGCACATATCATCGGTTAAGGGGTTGCTGGGAGGGGGAAATAAATGTATCGTCAGCAACGGCAGCCATTGTTTTCCGAGGCGGAGCCAGAGCGGATACCATGGGAGATTGCCTACAGTGTTAGATTTACAGCTTCGAATTGAAATCGGAGACGATATTATGAGTAAAGACAAGTTTCTTAATATGTGTTGTCAATATTGTCAATTAAAAGTCTAAACTTTTTACTTACGAAGAACTTGTTTGTGGGAGTGACGCAAGTTTTTTCAGGAAAGAATTACGTGTCCGGCTTGGCCGTTCGTGACAGGCAGCTATGACTGTAGTAGCACTGTTTAGCCTCGATTTGAGCATATTTCTAGAAAACTTGGAAAAACAACATTAACTAGCTAGATTATGTACACCCTAAACTAAATGTACATGCCTTGTTTGGCCAATTCGGTCGATTGTGGAAGAAACTCAAACGTTTTTTAGTTATCGAGAGGTGTATCCAGCCATAGCGCTAGCTACTTTTGGGGGAGGAGAATTCCGGTTTCCCCCATGTTTCCACTAGTCACTAGAATGGTCATAACTTTTAATCAAAATATGATATTTCTAATCTGTGTTCTGTTCTACATTTCCCACAGAATTGTGGATATTCCACCTATTCAAAGTATTTCTCCATCTTGTAATTAAAGTGGTTAAAAATTAAGTTGTCTGATGAGGTATGGTGGATGGAGAAGTTTTTGTAAAAAATGGCTGCCTGAAATCACCTTGATAAAATATAATTTTCCTTAAGTAATCATATATTTATTCTAGTGGTGGGCATAGATTATTTTTTTAAATCTAGATTAATCTCACTGTAATCTTGGCGTTAATCTAGATTAAAATGGCTCATTTGAATTCTGCCGAAGGCATTCAGAATGTGTGCTACCCAAATAATTACTAAAAGTAACGGGTTTCTCAAGCCAGGTGGCACATTAGACCAGGAGCTCATCTCCTGTTTCCAAAATGCATCACAAACTGCTTGAGAAAGCTGTTCTACTATGATAATTGGTGATGAAAATAAATTATGTTCAATAAGATGTACTTGTGTTTAATAACTGTTTATTAGATTAGTTAGCTTGGCTGATAGAGCTGTGCTGACGGGCTAGCCTCGGTTGCACTCAAACATCGTAGTTTGACGACGACTCTTCCCCTGCGCTACATCAGTGCTTGGCCCGGCATCTTCCGCATTAGCTAAGGGATGCTTTGCGTTTAGGTGGTATTTGAGACTGGAAGAACTCCTACAGTAAACTAATTCCGCATAGCACAAGGTGCAAACAACCTTAGTCTTGTCGAGGTTTCTATTGGGAATCTTCTTAAAAATACATTTTCCCTGAAGCAAACCAGGCGGCTTCATAGCTGCATCCATGTTAGCATGTCATGTTTGATGTGATAATTTCATACACAAGGCATACACACAGGTTCGAAGACTCGTTCTCGCCCCCTACAGTGCAATTCGGCTAGGTATACATCCGCGCTAAAATGTCAAGGTGAAAGTCATCATAGCTTGCGTAGTATAGACCCAGCTCCCAACCCAACTTTGAGAATAGATTAACGGCGATATTTTTTTTTATCGCCGATAAGAGTCGCATCCCCTAGAATCCCCTAGTTCTCCTCTTCAATATGGTATTAACAGTTAAGGTGTATGATTTAATATGAAAATTCACAAAATATTAATATGAATATCATATTTCAACAGCATTTGGAATGTTGGCTTAGGCAGTAAAGGGATAAGCAGTGCTTTTACTGTCCGTTCACTGCGGACGACAAGCGAAAAACTCACTTGCGCACTTCGATCCTGTATTCTTCAACATGTACAGTACCAGTCAAAAGTTTGGACACATTTTCCCATTCAAGTGCCTAGCCTCTTACTGACATCACCGCACGTCACTGGTTGTGGGGTATGTGACTGGAAATACATCTAACATGCTAACACATATAACGCATCTGGCGTGTGCTAAATGACCAAAAATATCCGACGCCATTACCCAGGTGTGCCAATCACTGGAACGAGACAAAAAAAAACTCAACTTCTCCCTACAGTGCTTGACCAGCCATTAAATACACATACAAATAGGGCCAAATAAATTACTGACGCAATCGGAAATGTCATCTTCAATGCGTCGCATTCACTCTTAGAGGAACCTGGTTTGTTTTGTTTTTCCCTCCGTTGAACCGAACCGTGATTTCAGTGTACTGTTCCACCCCTAGCTTGTAGTGCACGTTATTTCTAAAGGGGACAGGCAAGTAGGGGGCTATGAGCTACTGGAAATGTGGTTCTTTGGTACTTTGTGAATTGAATGAGCTTGATCATATTGGAGCATGACAATGGCTGCTATTTGTAGTGAAAGCAAGTAAGTGGTCCAGTGTGCCAGTTACAGAAGAGTTTTTCCATTGTAACCCAACCATGCTGTTGTGTAACGCTGTCCCCCCCTGCAGGTGTGCACCTCCACAAGGTCGCTTAACGTGGTGTCACTCTCCCTCTCTGTCATGCTCTTCTTGTGTGTTCCCTCTTCCTTGCCTTATCTGTGCCTCTCCTTTTGTGTGTCTTTCTCTATACTTCTGTCTCTCCTTCTCTCTGTGTCTCTCTCCTCATCCGTGTTTCTCTCTCCTCTGTTCGTCTCTCTCTCAGCAGCTGCAGCGTCAGCGTCTGCCTCTGGCAACAACATGTCTGGCCCACCGGCCAACGGGATGTACCGCTCCATGCCCCAGCAGCCTCAGCAGCCCCAGCAGCCCCAGCAGTCCCAGAACAGCGGCCTGCCCGCCAGCTCCTTCTACGGCTCTGGCTCTGTGCCCGCCAGCTCCCAGAGCAGCTCCCTGTTCTCCCACACCAGCGCAGCCCCGCCGCCCAGCTCCTCTCTGGGCTTCAGCAGCACCGGGGGCTCCCTGGGGGTGGGGCTTGGCTCGGCACTAGGAGGCTTCGGCTCCTCAGGTCAGTCACAGAGACTAGGGTTTGTTTTCAGGAGGGACTAGTATGTGCTTTTACCAGGGACTAGTGTTTCTTTTGAGGATTTGCATTCTTTGATCCTGGTGTATTCTCTAATGGTTCTAGCCTTTATTTTCCCTCTAACCTTTCCTCATGTTTTTGCCCTTCCCTCATTCTCCTGTTTTTCCTCTATCTGTGTTTCCGTCTCTCCTCCCATCCACAGTGTCCAGCTCCAGCTCTAGCAGCGTGTCTCGCAGGGACTCCCTGTTGGCCAGCTCCGACCTGTACAAGCGTGGCGGCAGCAGCCTCACTCCCATCGGCCAGCCCTTCTACAACAGCCTGGGCTACTCCTCCTCACCCAGCCCCATTGGCCTGACCCCGGGACACTCCCCCCTCACCCCCCCGCCCTCTCTACCCTCCTCCCATGGATCTTCCTCCAGTCTTCACCTAGGTAAGCCGCATGGTTAAGGGTCCAGAGGAAGGTTTTTTTCCCCGTGCCCAGTCACACTCTGATTAAATCCCTGATGCCTCCTCCTCCCAGGCGGCTTGACAAATGGGAGTGGGCGCTACATCTCGGCCGCTCCCGGAGCCGAGGCTAAGTACCGCAGCGCTGGGGGCACCTCTAGCCTGTTCAGCTCCTCCAGCCAGCTGTTCCCACCGTCCCGCCCGCGCTACAGCCGCTCAGACGTAATGCCATCTGGACGCAGCCGGCTGCTGGAGGACTTCCGCAACAACCGCTTCCCCAACCTGCAGCTCCGTGACCTGCCGGGACACATGGTGGAGTTCTCCCAGGACCAGCACGGTTCCAGGTTCAGAACACACCCTGCTCTCTTCAACCATGTTGTCAGTCATTCACGCTCAGATACACTAGAAACCGTCCCAAGCATTGTGTCCACTCTAGGACTGATGTGTTGTGGCACAGAGCAGCAGCATTGTGGGTTGCTGGCTATACATCCGTCAGGTCCCTGGAAATAGATCACACAGAAGGGAGTTTTAGTGAAAACAGTCTTTCTTCAAAGATATATTTTTCAATTATATCACACACTGAATAACTCCTCAAAACATATGGGGGTACAGAATCCACACAAGGTCAGATATTTTCTTTTAAAAGAGAGTGTCAAATGTTCAACTTGATAGTTGAGCGCCAACATGTCCCCTTACTGCAGGTTCATCCAGCAGAAGCTGGAGAGGGCCACTCCGGCCGAGAGACAGATGGTGTTTGGGGAGATCCTGCAGGCAGCCTACCAGCTCATGACGGACGTGTTTGGGAACTACGTCATCCAGAAGTTCTTTGAGGTTGGTGCGGTAGTTAAAAAACCTGGATGACAGCAGAAAGTGGCTCCCTAAAAAAAACGTCACTCACAATACTGCCTTGCTCAGTACTATTATGCTGGTAGATTTGAGCCTTGAATAAGTAACAGTACTGTGCAAAAGTCTGATGCAATATATATTAGCAAATAATCTTGTACTGTATTTCCTGGGTGAGATTTTAGTAGGCTAGAAGGGGGGTGAGGTTTCAAGTGGAGTGAACACATGCTCTGGCCTTCCCATCTCGTCCAGTTTGGGAGTGCCGACCAGAAGCTGGCCCTGGCCACTCGTATTCGCGGCCATGTGCTACCCCTGGCCCTGCAGATGTATGGCTGCCGGGTCATCCAGAAAGCCCTGGAGTCTATTTCCTCTGACCAGCAGGTAATTGTAAGTAGGCTTTCACTTCTCTACTTATTCAGTTGTGTGACGTGGTGTTGAATGTCCTGGATTTAGTTTAATGTTTAGTTTTAATTTACAATTATAAAACCAGTGTTATGATTATCATAATGTAATTTTTTTGGTGGAGTATCACTCACTCACGGTCATTTGTAAAAGTGAAACGTTCTCAAATGAGGACAATGTTGCGTTGACGGTCTACTTTTCGGACAACTCTCCCTCAGAGTGACATAGTCCGGGAGCTGGACGGCCACGTGCTGAAGTGTGTGAAGGATCAGAACGGTAACCATGTGGTTCAGAAGTGTATCGAGTGTGTCCAACCTCAGGCCCTGCAGTTCATCATCGACGCCTTCCAAGGCCAGGTGAGTCCCTCGCTCATCTACAGACAGGAAACATCACCTGCTGGGGTACTGCCTCTGCTGATACGAGCATTACAGCAAGAGATGCACAGTTCAGCATGTTAAGCTAGTATGTTCCACAGGAGGCTTTAGGGCTACTTTATTAGGCAGTCGGTGCTCCTGTAAACCTGTGGGTTGATATTTACTTCAGAATCAGAATCTAGTTTATTGCCAAGTAAGTTTACGCATACAAGTGATTTTCTTTGGTGGGGGGGGGGGGGGGGATTTCTGATCGGCAGAAAAATTTGCTCTATGCCTGCGCCTCATCCTTTATTTTTTAGCAGGACAAATAATCCCTTCTCAGCATGATAAATACAAGGTGTTGCGTGAGAAATGCTTGAAATGCGTAGAATCACGGCGAATACATGATACCTGAGAGCTTTGTGTGTACGTGACCGGTCACTGTATCAGCTCACAGCAGGCACATACTGTGAAGTAGGCTTCTAAGTTTTGTAAAGAAATGTAAACGGGTAGCACCATAACAATTATTTGTACTTGCACAAATGCTCTCAAATATTTTGAGGTTCATCTATTTAAGTCATATTGTACATAGTGTATCTTGTCAATTTACTTATTGCGCTTGATCATTGTCTGGTACCACAGAACCCATGTGGCCACTAATTGTACCCACCCACCGCCTCATGCATCACTGTGACTCAATTAAAATGTTCAAGTTCACACGTATGTGGACCCTGGGGTATCCTATAGCCCAGGGGTACTCAATTAGAAACCTAAAAGGTCCACCAAATTTCCATTCAGTCCAGGGTCCAGAACAGTGATGGTTTATTTTTCTGGCCCTTACCTCAGAGTTCTGGGGGTAATTTTGTTCAAAGTTTCTATGCTTTGTGTCATATTGACGTTTCACACGGCATGATTTTCGTTAAGGAAGAAACGGGTACCGTTGGCAAACCGATTAGCCTGCGTTGTTGCGAATGACACACACAACCTGCATGACCCACAGAGGTTGCGGCCAACGTTGAGTGAGTTGTCATGTTACAGTTATTACAGCTCCTGATTGGACCTTCACAGCCATCAATTCCATTACCAACTCCCTGTTGGCAATAAACAAATGGATGAATGATAACTTTCTTAAATTAAATGAAGACAAAACCGAAGTCCTACTATGTGGCCCCAAATCCAAAAGAGAGATGCTTACTAAGAATCTAGGAGGCTTAACCCCCTGTCTTAAACCAGAGGTGATGAGTCTCGGTGTAATCCTGGACTCAGATTTGAATTTCAACTCTCACATTAACAAAGTGACCAAAACAGCTTTCTTTCACCTGAGGAATATAGCAAAGGTACGACCATTCATAAACCAAAATGATGCAGAGAAGTTAATTCATGCTTTTATATCCAGCCGGCTGGACTACTGTAACGCACTTTTCACTGGTCTTCCCAAGAAAACCACAGGGTTTTACTACTTTTATTAGTTATATTATTGTTTTTATAGATTTGCTATTTTAATTATTACTTTTATCACTTGTATTATTGTTTTTATTGATTTTATGTAAAGCACCTTGAGCTACAATTCTTGTATGAAATGTGCTATATAAATAAAGTCTTAATTACTTACTTACTTTGGATTGGACACGGAAGATAGAAACCACATCTAGTAGGAACAAAATAAAGGCACGCACCAATGAAAACTCGCTTGGATCATGACTAAATTAAAATGTTGAATTTGGTTTAGATCCAATTTGTATTGCGTCTGGGTCCGGATCCGGACCGCGGTCTGCCTATTGAGTACCCCCGCTATAGCCTGTATGTGAAGCCAGGGTGTGGTGGTGTGACTGCTGTGTCTCCCGTCCCCAGGTGTTTGTGCTGTCCACCCACCCGTATGGCTGCAGGGTGATCCAGAGGATCCTGGAGCACTGCACCCAGGACCAGACCCTTCCCCTCCTGGAGGAGCTGCACCAGCACTCTGAGCAACTGGGCCAGGTACGCTTCCAGCCAGCCCCCCACACCCTCCTCTGTGGGGTTCTGGAGGCTTTGTGCATGTGTGTTTTGAGAAGTGTTTGTGTCATTTGTTTAGCTCCATTGTGTTTGTGTATGTGCTCGTCTCACTGTTTGTTTGGTTGTCAAGCCTAATGTTAAGTGTAATGATGTGGTGTTTCTACATCTGACCTATGCTATGATGATTAAAAACACCCCAACCTGCCCCCCCACTTATTCCATCTAGAAATATCAAGGCGTTTCATTGGAGATGACACCCAAAACATATTATACAGTGTCCAGCGATGCACTGTTCAAGGTCAGAGAATTTGCCTCCCTCACACCCGGACATCCTCGTGTTGCCTCCCTCCCTCTCTCTTTCTTTCTTTCTCCCTCCCCTAAATGAAGATTCTGCTATAACACACAAAGACCCCCCCCCCCCACACACACACACTTTCAGACCTTTTAACTCGCAGAGCACGCCACCACATCTCACCCTCCCTCCCTCTCTGCTGCCTTTTAAAGCCTACCTCTGTCATGGAAAAGGATTCCCACAGCTCACGTCTTTTTCCTGATTAATAATACCCCCTCTTGGGTTCAGTGTGTCCTAACCCCCACCCCCCCTTCTTTTCTTCTTTCTTCAGTTTTCAGCTCAATGCTTGGTAGATGTTCTCCCCTAAAGAACCTTTCACCAGTAGTTCACCATTAAGGTTGTTTTCTCTGTCAGAAGCCATCTAACCTGTCCTTGGAACCAAAGCTATATAGTCTGTGTAATATAGCAACCAGACTGGAAAACTGATTTTCCGGTATTATAAGTTATCTAATAAGGTCAAAGTAAAGACTATAGTATACATGCATTTCAGTCAATATTCCAATAAAGGGTTTAAATGCTACCTGGTCAGGTGAGTTTTAGCCTAGCAATGTAGCTTTAGATGCTAGTACCTTCCCTTAAGTCACCCATTCTTGAAGGGGCCAAGATGTTGTTGGTTGATTGTAATGTTTGTTGATGACACTCCAGCCAACAGCATCTCTCTAGTTTGACCTGCAGGATTTATTTGGTGTAGAATTTGGATGTCATAGGCTTACCCTGTTTTATCACAGTTATTACAGTTCCCTTGTCTTAATCGGTGCATGAGTAATATGAGAACTTAATTTAATCACAGGCCCAGAAGCGAATAATTTAGCTTCTGGGCCTGTGATTTTCTCTCACTCAGGCAAATGTGGTTGTCATAATTGCATTTCCCCTTTCCACCCCCTCCCCCCTGCAGGATCAGTATGGTAACTACGTCATCCAGCATGTTCTGGAGCATGGCAGACCCGAGGACAAGAGCAAGATCGTGGCCGAGGTCCGTGGCAAGGTCCTTGTCCTGAGCCAGCACAAATTTGCAAGGTATGGTTCTTTTCAGATGTTTGTCTTTTTAGAGGTCGGTTTCATGCATGTAGTTTGGTTCACTTGTCTCAATGTTTTATGTATTATGTACGTTTCCTACTAATTGTTTTTGTTGCCTTCTCAAATACCCTTGTTTTTTAATGTTCAACTTTAGAGCCGTTTTGTTTCAAGAGTTTGTTTAGGATGTTCACGCATGCACAGATTCAACCAGATCTTTATACTGAAGCCTCCCCTCTCGTCCTCAGCAACGTAGTGGAGAAGTGTGTGATCCACTCGTCTCGTGCGGAGCGCGCGCTGTTGATCGACGAGGTGTGCTGCCAGAAGGACGGCCCCCACAGCGCCCTGTACACCATGATGAAGGACCAGTATGCCAACTACGTGGTGCAGAGGATGATCGACATGGCTGAGCCCGCCCAGCGCAAAATCATCATGCACAAGGTAAGCATCCCCGCCCCCATCAGACACCTCTCTTCTCAGATGGTCAGCCTGGATCAGGGTTGTGATCAGGATCCCAATGTTTTTTTCTCCCCCATCTTAATTACATTTAACGTGAAGTCCATATAATCCACACCTAGTAACCTTCCAATCTTTGGTCTTTCCTACATACCTAGATTCGGCCTCATATTGCCACTTTGCGTAAGTACACCTACGGAAAGCACATCCTGGCCAAGCTAGAGAAGTACTACATGAAGAGCGGAGCTGACCTTGGACCCATCGGGGGGCCCACCAACGGCCTCATGTAGGCACACCACATCCCTTCAACAACACCGGAGGAGCCCCCTCCAACAAACCCCCCCCCCCCTTCTTTTATTGTTTATTACCAGCCACTCCTGAGTCATCAGGGGTCACCTTCAGCACCTCTGTTTTGTCCCACTGAGGAATCCCCCCCCCCCCCTCTCCCCAAAAAAGAGAAGAGTTTAACTTTCACCTAAGAATTCTGTGACATCTGGCCCTGCCTCTCTGCTACCCCTGGCTTGCTATTCCCTTGTGTGGCCACTGGGGGGCGCACAGTCTGCAGGGATCTCCGGGGTAAAGCACAAACCCATTTGTTTATGATGTAATTGACTGGTTTTCATATATAATCTTGTACATTTTGTTTTTTTTTACCTTGTAAATTCTCTGTAGAAAAAAAAACCCACATTTGCTGAAACTTACAATTCTTACAATGATACCAGCAAGTGACTTTATAAGCCAAACTGAGTGATCCTTTTAAATTTTCCATTAGTTTTTGTACCCAGACTTACTATGTCAGCTGTTCTGATTATAAGTCAGGCTTTATATATATATATATATATATATATATATATATATATATAGCTACACTTTCCCATGCACAAGCGACAGTACCTATGCCAAAGCAGCTGATTGATTCATTTTTACTTGTACCACATGGTATCGATGGATACAATACTCCTGTCCACAGACGATTACTATGTCTCTTGTGCCAATGAGTTAAGTCATCCATAGGTCTTCTGGACCAACTAGAGTTCTTTGCTTTGGAAAAATCTGTGCTTCAAATTGGGTAGTGTTATCCAGGCAGTGGCTTACGGTTGTCTACATTTTGTTGCCTCCTTCTTTGGAACAGTTTGTGATCTGCCGACTACTCAGTGGACAGTGTAGGTACTAAACAATGCAGATTAACAAACTGCTATGCTGTTGCATCCACTTACAGTGATGTTTCCAACTGAGCCCCATCCAAACAGTCTTGTTTTTTTTTTGTAGTTGCTTGGTGTAACAACAACCAGAAACAATTCTCTTTCGAGGTAAAGGATGTAGGTAGGGTTGATGGTCTGGAGTATAGTTCACTGGCCTGTAATATTTACATGAAATTAAAACTGTAGGGGGACTTTTTGGGGAGGGGGGGTGTTAGCGGGTAAGCATTGGCATGCTGTGACAGGTTTTAAATACTTGGAATGATTTTTCTTTATCATGTTTTGTGGAACATCTTATCTGTCTTGTAGTTTGAGATGAACACTGCCCTAGAAATGGTATGTTTATGTACTGAATATCATCTCTTGCATAGAAGTAGTTTAGCAATGTATAGCATCTTTATGTATGAGTAAATATTAAACTGTTGCTTTTTGGATTGGGAGATTGGGGTAAAATGATGGTACCCCCACCGCCTTGCAGTTCAGAGCAGTAGGACGTTTTGTTTTTTGGAGGTGCTCATCCTGTTTCAAAATCTTTGAGGAGAGGAATCAAATGAGTGGAATTAAAGGGTCGTTATGGTATTGCAAGACCCAAGAGGTTAGATTTTCAGTTTCCTTAGTTTCTTTTATTTTGGGTCTGAATATGCAAGTGAAAAGTGGAGGCTGGTGGGGGCCATCTGATGCTACACAACTCATCTGTAATGCTAATAGTGATGGCTCTTTTTTGGCTTCAAATGAATAATTGTAGAAAACCTGTAGTATATGTGCAGTTAATAAGTGTAAGTTTATTAGTTAATTGAAATGTCTAATTGTGATGTTTGACAGGCCTTGCTAAATTGGTAGTGATGCTTTTATTTCGTCTGTACAGTTGTACATTTGTAAACGTTGATGCTGTAAATGGGATGTCTTTTACACTTTTGGGGAAAAAAACAAACGTGCATTTTGATGTGTGTGTATATTCATCACTCCTTTCCCTGCGAATATAATGTATACAGTTTTATTTGATCAAGCGTTATTTTAAACCAATCTTTTTATGGCTTCACAATCTGACTTTTTTGTTGTTGCTTTTAATCTGTTATGGGAAAGGTCAGCCTCGATTTGTACTTGGAACTGCAAGAGCTTCTGTTGATAGTCTTTCTGACGTGTGACAGGTTAAAAACAACTATGCTCTGTACTTAAAATGAGGCTGCTTCCAGTCCTCTATGCTACCATGGAAACTACACAGGATATGACAGAATTATTTTTGTACAGAAGAGTGCTGTATTTTGGAACAGCTACTACCTTGTAAGCAAAAGAAATGTAAGATATTGTCAATTATATAAATATGAACATATGAGTTTTGTCACACTGTCAAAGTCATGTACATTTTCAGGTGGCCTTATGTACATTTCCAGATGTTAGATGAAGAAAAAAATAACTCCTTTTTTTGGAAGCAGAATTGTGACTATGATTAAACCATTCTTCTAACATTTGATATGTGTTCTACACTTTTTCCTCAACATAATTCCAACAGAAATGTTCTAAAATATCTACATAAAGTGAAAATACATGTAGCTGACCATGGCATTTGCACTTTCAGAAAGCTGTCAACGGATGCATGGTTGTGTAGGGGGTTTAATTATTTGCCAAACAACCAAAACTATTCCCCTAGATTTAAAGGAAGAGGGTTAAACCAAACAGTATTACAGTTTTTCTCAATTGTTTACACACTAATACTGGTACTTGAGACAATGACCACAACATGTAACTCATGCACCAACCCCATGAACCAATTGTGCTAAACTACAAGCACAATTCCTGCTTTACACTCAAATTGCAGTTTGAGCTTTTTTCAAAACACTACACACAATTCTCTGCATTTGGCACAATTTTCATGAAGAAAATCTTTTGTTTTCACAAAGAACACACTGCCATTCAAATACGCACACTGACTCATCGCATGGACAAACACCTGTCACACAGTTTTACAATTAGCAATCAGAGCTTTAGAATAAAAGGGCAACAGGTGACCTTTTCTGTTTTTGAGCAATGGATGCCAACATTGGAAACAGAGGCAGAGGAGTGAGAGTAAGAGGAGGAGGAAGGCCAAGGACCATAATCTCTGATGAGATCCGAGCCGCTTTGGTTGATCATGTAGTCAACCATGGTCTAACAATGAGGGACGCTGGGCAAAGAGTACAGCCAACTTTTAGCAGGTACACTGTAGCATCCATCATCCGGACTTTCCGAAATGAGAATAGGTAAGAAATCTACTCTCACTACAAAATTGCAGTAGGCCTACTGCATATCAATACAGTACTCAATGAGTACAGTAGTACAGTATTGCCTGTGGACTGTTCTGTAGGACTGTAAAAATAAAGTATGTTTCAAGTATTTGGAAAATGTATTCCTACTTTGTATTCCTACACAGTATTACAGTATTTTACTATTTGTTGTTTGGCAGAACTGAAAGATTACCAACACAAGGTGGTCGGGAACGTCTTCTGTCTCCTGAACAGGAAACTGAAATCATGAACATGGTCCTAGAAAATAACGCCATAACATTACGGCAAATACAAAGAAAAATAATAATAATGTAACTGTGTACACTATACAGTAAATTATTCTGTTGTTTTGTATGTAGACCACTGTATGTGCAACTTTGTGTTGGTTGGGATGTACACTGTGTACATTGTTTTTCTGGGAAAAATACGTAAAATATATTTGTTACCGTGTATTTCTGTGTTCTGAGTATAAAAAGAATATTTTCAAATATTTTACAACACACTTATGTATGTACTGTCTGTAGTAAGTGTAACACTGAACAAAAAAAGGCCTAACTCACTATGATGAATGAAGAAGAAGTGTTTTCCATTCATCATAGTGTTTTACATTGAGCACATCAGTGTTCAAATGGTTCTTATACATGTCTATTCATATGATGGTTTGTGTTTGTCATTTGAAAACAAAATACCATTTTGAGATTAAATAACATTGTTTTGAATGTTAAGTTTAATTTTGCAGGAGACGTGAGGGGTTTTGCCCATTGTGTGTGTGTTTTTTTTATTTGTGTAGAGTTCTGAGAGTATGAGGTATGCGTTCAGAAAATGTGTGTAACCAATCGAGAAAAACTGTAATATTAACCAAATATGGAATACCAATGGAATTGGTTATCCCATTGACTGTTAGAGCAAGACTGGTCCAAGGAAGGTAAAATTAAATAGATATTTAATAACACTGCAAATGAATAATGGAGGGGGTGGGAGGCATCCTGGATGATGAAGTTGGATTTTCTTTCCACTGCTTGAATATAAAGATCAGATGGCTGTTTTTGTGGAATGCCTATGATCTTAACGGCTTTCCCTATAAAAAGGCAACAGGTCAGTGTACCTGTCCTCATCAAAAATGGAAGACAATGTTGCAGGAAGAGGGAGAGTGAGGATGAGAGGGGGAGCCCATGGAGGACGGTAGGGAGAGGTACAGGTAGACCTGGATGCTGTAGAAGAATAGGGCCAAATTTACAGTATCTAATGAAATTCAAACAACATTGAACATTGGTTGACCATGTTGTGAACGCATGGGGCAACATTGAGAGAGGCTGGACAGAGAGTTGAGCCCAACCTCAGCAGATATACTGTTGCAACAGTAATTTGGACATTTCAACAAGAGCACAGGTGAAAACTACTATTCTCTACTGTCTACGGTACAGTAAAATGTAGCTACATGTAGCTACAGCTATGTGCATTTTTTGTACACATTCACTGCAATCCATGATTGAAACAATGTACTGTATTTCATTTGCTGTATTCTTTCTTTTGTCTCCACAAATGTATTTGCTGTGTTTACTATGGAGTTAGATTAGTTTTATAATTCAAAAAAACAAACGTAACACGATTCACAAATGTATTTCATGATTCACAAATAAATGTAACGCGATTCACAAATGTATTTCGTGATTCACAAATGAATGACCCCATTACATTTGTTTCCAACCTGACGAACACAAGTTACAAATTGGAGAACACGAGTTACAAATCGGAGAACATGAGTTACAAATTGGACAACACAAGTTACAAATCGGAGAACACGAGTTACAAATCCCTGTAAGAGGACAAGTAAAATGTGTGTAAGCATTTGAAAAAAACTGTAAGCTGTACTTGAAGCTGTTGTCCTGTGAGCCGGCTATCATGCAAGCTATTTACTCAGAAACTTGTCTTCTGATTCTGTTGTGGCTTTGGGTTTGCCAGACCTCTTCCTGTCAAGAGTTTCCTCAAGTTTCCAAGTCCCTGGTGTAGGCACAACTTCCAAGTTGATGGTGTAGGAAACTGTACTCACTGACACCTTGTCTTTCTTGGCAATTTCTATCTAAAGTAAAGACCTACACTTTTAAGGGTTATAATGGTCTGTCTGTCTTCCAACGTTACAGTTTTTCACAATTGTTAACACACGTTTCTCAAAACGATAACGGCTTTCTCAAAACTGCACACACAAACTGAAAACCTCACACACAAAATGCTATTTTCAAATGACACACACATACCATACATAACAGTACACACAATAAGCATTTGCTGCACACCATCAAGCATTCACAGCACACAGTAGTGCAAAATTTAAAACACAATTATAGAAATGGAACACACCATACAAATGACTCTGGGGAATGAGCCATTTCAACTTTTGTAAAATGTCTCAGTGTAGGCCTAATTTTTTCAAACATAAAACAGCACACATGTGGCAAAAAAAGTTTTATTTCTGAACAGTACAGTACTGTCAATGGGCCTGCTCAACCCATTGCAGCACACAAAGTGATGTTCCCATCACGCTGGCCGGGGACCTCAACAATGGCGCGCTGGCCAATGACATTTCTGCCCCGGCGCCTCCTCTTCACCAGGTTGAATTCAACCTCATCAATGAATATGTATTCATATAGCTCATTACCTGTGTCATGCTCCTGGATCCTCTGGAACAAACAGCATGATAGTAATGCAAGTTAAAGTATGGACACAGATGGGTCAACACAGTGGGCTACAGTGAGACACTGTAAAAAAGGAACAATATTGGATTACAGGTACAATACATGCATGTGTCAGTGCTGAATGTATGGGACTTACAAGCACAAACTCTTGCCGTAACTCCTTGATGTGGTCTGTGTTTCAGTCGAATAGGACCCTGTACACTTGTTTCATCCGCATGGCATTCCTGGGGCATTCCATTCCCCCATGTTTCTGAATGTGGCATGGTCAGCCAGGATCCTGGTTCGTATCTGTCGGAGTGTGATAGTGTTGTTTTCACGAACCATTTTCACAATGTCAGTCTCCTGTTCGGTTGTGAAAGTGCATGATCTTCCTCCACGGTGTGGTTCTCTTTCAGTCCTGCAAAATACAAATACAGTGAGCACACTGTATTCTATTGATATGCAGTATTTCAGTACACAAGGCAAATATAATTCATACCTGTTCTCCATTCTAAAGGTTCTAATGATGGCAGCAACTGTGAAGCGGCTGAGATTTGGTTGGACCCTCTGGTCAGACCATGTGCTCATGGTTGAGCACATGGTCTGACCAGAGGTGGCCCGAATCTCATTAGAGATCACCGTTCTCTTTCTTCTTTCTCCTCCTCCTTCTTCTTCTCCTCTTCCTCCTCCTCCTCCTCCTCCTCCTCCTCCTCCTCCTCCTCCTCCTTCTTGTCGTCCTCCTCTTCCTCCTCCTTATCCTCCTCCTTGTCATCCTCTCCCTCCTCTACCTTGTCCTCTTCCTTGTCCTCTTCCGTGTCCTCTTCCTTGTCCTCTTCCTTGTCCTCCTCTTCCTCCTCTCACTCTTACCCCTCTCCTTCTCTTGTTGTTGATATGCTCTAAGTTCTCCATTGTTCACCAAACAAAACAGAGGCTCAAGGCCCTTTTTATGCTGCAGTCCTGATTGCAAATTGCTCCCCAGACCTGAGTGTTTAGAGATTTGAATATTTGTATTTTGTAGGTTGATGCTTTGAGACTTTACTTGAGAAGTGTGTGCAACAACTGAACATTGTGTGTAGTGTTTTGACAACAAGGTGATGTGTAATTGACATCAGTGTGTAAACAAGGAAAGTCAGAGTCTAATGCAGATAAGGGAGTGTGAAGTAGTGCCAAATTGGGTCGAGCAATTGGTACATGAAGTTAAAGTTGTGAAAATGGTGCCAAATTTTAGCTTTTTGTGTGTTAACAATTGTGAAAAACTGTAAACGCAGAAATTTCAGATTATGTCACTTCATTGCCTTTTTTAGACACTGCCTTGTAAAATGCCACACGTGAACAGATGGATCAAACACGGGCGTCAGGTGTACAAGCACTAAAGTGCTAAACTGTAAACATACCAATCAGGTGTAAGCACTATAAAAAGGCAACAGGTCAGTGTACCTGTCCCCATCAAAAATGGAAGGCAATGTTGCAGGTAGAGGAAGAGGGAGAGGTAGGATGAGAGGGGGGGCCCGTGGAGGAAGGTAGGGAGAGGGAAGGTACATATGTACATATTCACTGCAGTCCATGATTGAAATAATGTACTGTATTTCATTTGCTGTATTCTTTCTTTTGTCTCCACAAATGTATTTGGTGTGTTTACAGACTACTATGTAGCCTACTACAGTATTTGATTTGAAATATGTTCAGATTTTCTGCACAAAATGCAACCTTTACGTAGACAATGTGGAAAAATACAGTAAATATTTTCAGCAGTGTGCAGTACTGGTCTTGTTGGTTGTGTTTGGTCAATATATTCATGTACTTGTATGTACTCTACTGGAACAATATCTCTGACAAAATCAAGCAGGTTCTATCATTGGAAAAGAATAGTTAGTTTAAAAGTGTTTTACATTTTTCACTACAGTGTGTAACTGATTCAAACAGAGTCCAATTTTATGAACCATGTGTGTGGCATACGGTGACAGAAATTGTTTTTTATACATAGTTTTGAACAAAGTGTTTCATTTTGCAAAAGATTGGAGGTGTTCTGCTATTTGTGTTTCTAGTTGTGTGAATCGTGTGTTGTGTTTTGACAAAGTGAGCCCTGTTTTCAAAATTGTGCTTAAGCAATTGGAAAAAACTGTATGTGTACATTAGAACATGTGTACATTACCGTAGATTGTTACATACCTGCTATCATTTCTACAAAGGTTCAAATTATACCCACCACGACTCAAATTAGGCTATTTATAGGCCTATTCTAAAGCCATGATTGGTTGGTGTTGAGTAAAGCAATGAGTGTTTGCACATGTGAGGAGTTAGAGTAAGGCACTGATGAATTTTGATCGGTTGTGTTTTAAAAAGGAAATCTAAATGCTTCCTGTTAGAATGTTGTGTGTTACGTGGAGAGTTGTGTGTTGTGTTTTGCAAAAAGTGTTTTATGAAATTGAAAACTGAGTCAAAGGCCAAAAATGTGCGTATGGTTTTGTAAATTTGAGGTGTGGTTCTGGTGTTTGAGTGTCAGGTTTCAGAAATTTTGTGAAAAGTAAGGAATTTGTGTGTAAGCATTTGAAAAAAACTGTAACAGCTCCTACTGGCGTTGACGCATATAACATTGGTGCTGCTACCATACACAATACTTTTTGTATTGGCACAGATGTGCAATTACCATACCAGCCATTAGGTGAGGAAAAGATCAACTCTTTATGAGCAAAACTTTCCAATTTACAATTACTGATCATCGATGAAATGGTAGACACCATTGCACTGTTTGCATACATTCACGGAAGACTAAGACAAATAAAACAATGCGGAGATCATTCTTTGTTTGGAAAAGTTCGCATTGTTGCTGTTGGAGATTTTTACCAGTTACCACCTGTGAAAGGGAAACCTCTGTACAGTGATATGCCAGGACTGAAAATTTGGAACGATCACTTTGAAATTGCACAAACAAACGTCCTGGTGCACGTAACTCTGTCAGGCTATTGAATTTTGTACTTCTGTCAATCAATTTCTTGTTAGTTACTGCATCCATTCAGCGACGAAGTGTTGTACCAACCCTTTCCATTTTGAGTTAATGTAATGTGTTTTTGAGTTAATGTAATGTTGTTTCCCATTTGGGGGAGTGTGTCTTTGTATTGGGGGGAGGTGAGCAAGTCATCCTATTTGGGGGGAGTTGACTCGTATTAGGGGGGAGTGTTTTCATTTGGGGGATGCACTCATGTTAGTGGGTGTGATTTGCACTTCAGGGCCACCGTAGTTAACCCATGAACAACCACTACAATGTTTTATATGACATTAAAATGTAAACTTGTAACATTTGAAAGGGTACAAATATTCTGTGAATGTAAAACAGGTAACTTATGCTTTGCATATTCATGTACTCATGTTGATATTTAAATATCATTCTTTAATGTTATCTCCCTCAACAGCCTTCTGGGAGCACACACAGACACACAAACACACAAGCTGTCAAACTCACATACAAATGCTCAAATACACACAGTGCCATGCAATACTTTTCTCATCAGCACACAAATCCTTGTGCTTTAATATGTTGGAATACATTCAACCACCCAACATTTGAAAACTAGAGTACCACATCAGGTAATATAAAATACACAATTCAAATGTTTTTACTGTAATAAAGCCCACATTGTACACATCACACTCATACAATTTTCATGTTTTGCTTTTCAGCAACTACCTCAAACCTTCAAACCATGTGGAACTAACATTATCAACTAACATCATTTATCAATCCTGGTCTGACAACGCTAAAGCAACTTCAATCAAAAGGTATGCTCTTATAACTACTTACAATAACACAATTTTTGTGTCTGTGGCGAAAAAAAACATTTCTTTCTATATTATTTTTCTGCATAAAACATATATTTACGAATAATTAATTAAAGGAACCTTGTGCACATATCAAACCCAGCATTGAGATCTTCTTGCTGAATCCTTATGCTTTGAAATGTTGGATTCCATTCAACCAGCCAACATCTGAAAACTTTCCTGCCCCCACTACCACATCAAGTAAAGTGTATTACAAATTTCATGTTTTTATTATAATAAAGGTCACATTGTAAACCTTATTCGGTAACTTTAGAAAAATGGTCCATTGTTAACGAGTAGCTATGCAGGAAGTAATAAGCAGTATTACATTAACACCGAACTTAATACTATTAACTAATATGGAACCAATATTAATTAAGCAGTAAGTAATAACAAATTTAGTACAAAGGTAGTTTCTTGGTAGGTATTTGATTATTACTAAATATATATATCCTCATTGAGAACTACTTGTGAACTATGACCAATTAAGAAAGAATAACCAATAAATTACTAATCACAAAAGTAACATGTCTAAAAAGTGAACAATTGTGTTTTTTATTATCTTAACATGGTCATAACATTTCAGAAGCTTGTGCCTCAAATGGGTTCTTTGTGGAAACCAGTTTATGAATATTATATCCCCCCAAATACGTTAGCTACAGGTTGAGATTGTGACTACAACTCTGACCAAAGGATGGACGTATGTTCTCTGTTTATTTCAAACTTAAACATAGAATAATACAAATAATAATAATTTGTTTAACATTTTAAATAATTAGGAAGTGATGCTGACACGCTCATGATTGGATAGTTCACTATTATGAGCTCTATTGAGTGTCAGTTCAATATGTCTCAGACTCAAAAGACCTGTCTTTATGTTACAGTAGCCACCTGAGGAGGACTTCTCTTTTGGATATGAATATAAACATTGATGTTCTCTTGTCAAAAACTATTTGCATCCTTAATGAAGATTGGTAACAATCGGCTGCATGTTGCGATAAGAGCAAAACCACATCTTCAAGATTACAATGTTTGTTAGAATATCACTAGTGCCTCACAGAAATGTATGCCAAAACATGTTAACTCCTCACTAATTACTCAAGCGTTACCTTGTCATCCCGCACAGTGGCGCAAAAAGTGGGTATGTATCGAAGGCCAACTGTGCCAAAACGTGTAAGTTGATGTTCGTGTACAGATGTTACATTTCAATGTGTAAAGACGTCATAAATTGACGTCTGTACACGGCCGTTTTTAATGTCTGTACACGTTTTGACGTCTGTACACGGCCGTTTTTAACGTCTGTACACGTTTAAAATTGGGTGCTACCACTTCATTTGTTTCTGAGGGGAAACCAGATAACGATCATTGCAAAAGAGAAAACCTGTCCACACTCAACCAATCTTGATTGAATTAAGGTTAAGAAATAGGCTAATATAAATTGGCAGTGACATTATTAACAACTGTAGGCTATTTTGTTAGCTACTGAAAAAATAATTACGTTTGTATACTATATCATATTCACATTTCGAAAAAGGTATACATTTAAGTTTGCTAAAGTGCCCACTAGATGGCAGTGTGAGATCAAATAGTAAGGGCAGAGCCTCTGGTCAATGTGATGGGTATACCCAAGGATCAATTGTGGCGCAGCAGCAAGCAAAATAACATTACAAATATACCTGCAAGCAGTGATGCGGATTCCTCCGCAAAATGGCAAAATGATTATAAACATGTACAATGTAGAAGATCGAGAGTTGGACAACAAGAGAGCAAAACTACTTCATGTTTGGCCATGAGCATAAGGTTACATGTCAGTCTCTCTATCCTCTCTGCTAAGAAACAGTTGACATTTTAAGGTGAAATTGCATGAAATTGCACATGGTATTTCAGAACGATGTCATCCTGTTTAACAAAACAGATAATCAAAATTAAGATAGGCCCAAAGGCTTTGGCTGGATCCAAACCTGTGACCTTGCACTTTGCAGAACACAGTTTCAACCCACTGAGCTACCCTCAAAGATGAGAAAAAGTAGTCAGTTACTGTATAAAAAACGGAAGCCGTTCCTCCTGTTTGATTGGGTCAAAGTTTAAACAGCTTTAATTCAATGATGTTTTGACATATCAAGGGGAAATTGCGCATGGTACTTCAGAATGATGTCATCCTGTTTAACTAAACAAATAATCAGTATCACAACAGGCCCAAAGGCTGTGGCTGAATTCATACCTGTGTACATACACATTGCAGTGCACTGTCTCAGACCATTGAGCTATTCTCAGTGTTGACAATTCCTTCAGTCAGTTACTGTATAAAAAAGTCATCTGTTTCTCCCGTGGCAAGCATTGTTAGATTCGGCCAAAGTTTAAACACATGTAATTCAATCATATTTTGACATACCGAGGTGAAGTTGTTTATGGTACGTCAGAGTGATGTCATCTTCAACCCAATTAGGTTTGAAAAACCATCAGTCAAAATTATATTTGATTTATTGACACAAAGATATTGAGGCAATGTGGACATTTACATAAATACACCCCTTTCAGCCATTTTGTATTGCATTTCTTATTCCATGTCACCCTATATAAAGACATCAATTCTACACATCTGCACAAAATGTTAGTTCAATTACACTTTGGTTTAAGAGGAGATGAATTTTAAAGATTTCCCCAAGTTTTCACTGTACAGGAAAATCCATCATGGCGGACCTTATGAGTCCTTGAGGCTTTTTTGTTCCCCTTGAGAAATAAGGCATGTATACCAATTTTCTGGCATTTTGGAATAATGGGGCGCTGGGGAAATCACGTAGACTTTGGGCGTGGCTTATAGCGCCACCTATGGGCGTACATGGGCCACGAGTTGGACAAGAGAGCAAAACTACTTCATGTAGTTGGCCAACAACAATAGGCTGAATGGGGATTTGAACTCATGAGCTTAAGGTCTCAAGTCAGTCTCTTTATCCTCTCTGCTACACACCAACTGTTGAGATTTTAGGAATAGCTTTCGTCAGCTTTGGGACAAAGGTTAAGAAACGGTTGACATTTCAAGGTAAAATTGCATGAAATTGCGCATGGTACATCAGAATTATGTCACCTTGAAATAAGGTTTGAAAAACCATCAGTCAAAATTATATTTGATTTATTGACACAAAGATATTGAGGCAATGTGGACATTTACATAAATACACCCCTTTCAGCCATTTTGTATTGCATTTCTCATTCCATTTCACCCTATATAAAGACACATCTGCCCACACACTATCCCCATCCATGCTGTTTCTCTCTCTCCCAGCCCAGGTCACGCCAAAGCAGAAATGCTGCAGCAGTCGCATGAGGTTTAGGTGTAGTCCAAAAATTGCCTCCCACTATCAAAACATTAACCGCAACATTGTTTTCAAACTTTCTCAAAGATGGCTTGAAAACCACAGATATAGACTCTCTTCTTGAGTAGATCTCTTTCCAGAATCTCAGTCAATCCAGAATCAAGATTAGCCTCATAGACAATTGGTCTGGTCTAGGGCACAGCCCACGTTCAGCTCCTTGCAAGTATAGCCTGTGATAGTACAATGGCCAACTCTCTTTTCCAATTAAACTACACAGCATGCACACTCAGGGTGACCAACAAGATTATATTAACTAACAAACAATAACATTACAAACATCTAACTGAACGAACACAACAACTGAAATCCCTTGCATGGCTGTTGTAACCTAACTATTTTCCACAAGTCTTTGCGTTTTTTTACATGCCGCACTGCATGCTGGGTACCCAAGAGCGCTGACGCTGATTATCTAGCTGTGCTCCGACTGCGTGATATGGCGAGATGCTAGTGGCGCGCTCAGGGCCCCGTTCGTCGTAAGGGTTGAAGCTAAGTTAATCAATTGTCCTTTTAGCCCGTTAACATTAGCGAGATGAGTGAGAACAGCAAATATCGGTTTGTCAACGGCTGATCCGCATCCAAATCATGTGGTTAATTTCAATCAGGCTAAACTTATCAGGGAAATTGCACGTGCACGTACCGTGATTTTCTAACGGTATAATGGCGGAAAAGACGAAAGAGAGAGCGGTGATAGGCTATTCTCGCCATCCGAGCAAACTATTATAATGAGTCTCTACGAAGACAATAAGCATATTATCATGGCTAAGTCAAACCGCTGCCAGAGCAAGACAAGCAGCTTTGCAAAAAATTGCCGATAAGCTAAATGCGAAAGTTTTGGGGAAATGTATAGGCTCATCTTAAGTGCCTCATTACCCCAATAAATCAGATCACATTTCTTTAAATGTGTCTGCTGGCAGTAGGCTTAATGGAAATTAATAATCGAATGAGATCTTGCTAGCGAAAATAATGATCTCAACTCTTTCAGAATAAGTAGGCTAGATAAAAACAAGGCCAAAGAGTATCTAATTGATACGAATTCATAGACACTTATGAGGATATATGTAGGCTACTGCGCTTATATCATGTACTATATATGTGTATATGCATGTAGGCCTATGTGTAAATCCCTCTTTGATTTCATTGACTGGGACATGGCCAGGGAATATGATGAATTGATTCATCAGGTGGTTAAGCGCCAAGTACACTTTTCTTACAGCAACGCATGCTGCGGCTTTGCCAATGTTTTCTGCATCGCCAAAACTGTATAAAAATGTAGCCTATACCTGACGCAAAAAACATCAAGGCTATGCAGATTCTGAAGCACAGTTAAAGTTTCAAGTAGCTTTATTGTCAATTTCTTCACGTCAAGACATAAAAAGGAATCGATATGACGTTTCCCACTCTCCCACAGTGAAACATATAAAAAGCACAGGCACAACAGATAAGACAAGACATTTCCTGAAACATAGCATTACATATTCACATACAGCAGCATAAGCTCATAATAAAGCATAAAGCTTGCTGCGGCGTGTGATATTTGCAATGTACGGCCTGAAAAGGTCTTGAAAATAAATGAGTCCTTGTCGGCTGAATCGATATCGCTCAAACAAGAACTCATCCGTGTGAAATAAAGGATCTTGGCAATCGCGAAGAACTCTATTGGTATGGAAAGCTAATCAAACTAAAATATATCTCCTTGGTCAACTGGGTCTCTCATAAAGGGAGCTGCCATGTTATTTTCCGGGGTGTGGCAAGCTTGTCCAGCTACACTTACGTTAGCCTGCTCTGGAGCAGGTTAGTGCTAATTGATATATTACTATGGTGATTTATCGAAAGTTGCTTCCACGAACCAAAAAGAGGGGCGTTTTTTATCTTAGCCTGAAAATTAGCTCGCTAAACCGCTTAGCGAGCTACGACGAATACCCCCCTGGTCTCAGAGTATTGTATTGCTAGTATTTTATTTCATATTGCATTTGTTTATTGTTTTTCTGTTCAGATAAATTAATGCTGTTAAGTTTCATATATTTTATATAATAATGTTTAAACAGATTGTTCATATTTACATTAGAATGTCTGTGAGCTTATTGGCTCATAAGTTTTATATGACCTTTGAACTGTCGTCGTCAAGGTATATGTATGGGAAGGAACGGAAGAAGAGGGGAGAAGATGGTGGAGAGCGGGTCCAGAGGTTCAGTATTGAGTTGCCAATTAGGGGACCTTTGAATGACTGTAACCTGTAATGTGCGGGCTGTCGGACCGATAACTCAGCAGCAGGTTGCACGTGCATACTGGATTTGGGACGGGAAAGGAACTGAATTCGACGGACAGTCCAATTCAAGGAGCCTTTCTTGTTTTTCTGGACACTGAGCTACTCACCGAACTTTTACTCCTCAGGCCACGAGGTGGTTGGTGCGCCACGAGTTGCCCATCGACCGAGGGAGATCGCACGGCGTGGCCCAACGCACATTAGCAACATTCGGCAACAATCGACAGACTTTTATTTCTCTTTATTTTCAAGTGACTGTGGTAGGCAGATAATAACCATGGTGTACTGATGTTTACTACCGAGTGATATGCTTATATTAAACAACGTGTATTTTTGTTAAAGTAAAGGACCTATTTTATTAGAAATAGTAAGTAAAAAGAACTCAGGGCGCCCCAACCAGTATTTTGTTAACTTAAGTTAAGCCCGAAAACGAGGCTCAAGGGGCGCTACATAAAGATAACATCCAAGCTAACAATTTTGCCAAATCTGACTGCAGCTTTGTATACCATATGTACTGTGTTATGGTTGTTTGAGTTAAATAACTTGCGAAATTAATTAAATGTCTGTTAAATGTCAAATCCAACTATAAATGTATAAAAGAGAGAGTTCCAATCAAATCTGAATTTGTTTTAAACCTAGAGGTTTAAAAGGCTACCTTTGCCTAAACTGACATGCACCAACTCAGAGAACTGAGTTTCAACATCCATTTACACATTTAGTCTCTATTTGTTACTCTATTCTTAAGGCATTTAACTTAATGTCTGCACCTCTCTGTCACCAACTGTCTCTGGAGTGGGGGGTGGGGGCTTCACAGGGTGTCTACAGGTATAAACAAGTTAAATGGAAGACTTTTTAAGACCTTTTAATACCACTTCCAAATGAAATTAATATGAACAGTATGGTAAAATGACAATAATCGGTTGAGTTTAAGAACATTGACTAATTGACTACAGACGTCAAAACGTGTACAGACGTTAAAAACGGACGTCTGTACACGTTCAAATGTATGGAACGCCAACTGTGCCAAAACGTCTGAATTCTAGTTTGTGTACAGACGTTACATTTGAATGTGTACAGACGTCAATTTTTGACGTCTGTACACATGCCGAGAGGCATGGGTAACCCGCTGAACCCCACTCGTGATGGGGATTGGGGATTGCAATTATTTCCCATGAACGAGGAATTCCCAGTAAGCGCGGGTCATAAGCTCGCGTTGATTAAGTCCCTGCCCTTTGTACACACCGCCCGTCGCTACTACCGATTGGATGGTTTAGTGAGGCCCTCGGATCGGCCCCGCCGGAGTCGGTCACGGCCCTGGCGGAGCGCCGTGAAGACGATCAAACTTGACTATCTAGAGGAAGTAAAAGTCGTAACAAGGTTTCCGTAGGTGAACCTGCGGAAGGATCATTAACGGGTCTGACTCTCCGACGCGAGTCCGGGGAGCGCCGCCAAATGCCCCTATAAGCAGCCGAGGAGTGTGCGAGCGCGGAGCGATCCACCGCCCTCCTGGGCCTTCCCCGGGTAGCGTAACGCCCGTGGGTGCTTTGGTCGCCTCAGAGCCCCGTCTCGACCGATGGTGGAGGCGCGTGAGCATCACCGTCCGTCGGTAGGGACGAGGGTCAAGTCAAACAACCAACCCTTTTCAAAATGAAACACGGACACGAACAACCTCGGTTCTCTGCCTCAGCGTCGCAGGCAGGGACCGGGGAAAAACAAACCAAAAAAAAAGAGTACAACTCTTAGCGGTGGATCACTCGGCTCACGCGTCGATGTGAATTGCAGAACACATTGATCATCGACACTTCGAACGCACCTTGCGGCCCCGGGTTCCTCCCGGGGCTACGCCTGTCTGAGGGTCGCTTTGCCATCAATCGGAAATCCGTTTCCGCGGTTGGGGCGTTGTAGGCCTCTGGGTGTCCGTCCCCCTAAGTGCAGACCGAGGCAGAGCACGGCAGGAAGGTTCCTGCGGTTCTCCTTTTCCCCCCTTCCATTCTCCCCCCCTTCGGGGGGGTTGGGTGGCGCCCACGTTCCCCGTAGGTGCGGGCCTGCCTGCCTGTGGACACCAGTGGTCTGCTTGCTGCCCGCGTTACGCATGCGGGGTTCTGGTAGCGAGGGGGGGACTGGGCTCCGCGCCATGGTTCTCTCTGTCAAGCCGGGCTCCCGCCTCTGACCTCCCCGAGCGGCGAACCGTCGCATGTCTCCTCGTGGGGCGCCTACGACCTCAGATCAGACGAGACAACCCGCTGAATTTAAGCATATTACTAAGCGGAGGAAAATAAAATAACAAGGATTCCCTCAGTAGCGGCGAGCGAAGAGGGAAGAGCCCAGCGCCGAATCCCCGTCCGTCCGGCGGACGTGGGACATGTGGCGTACAGAAGACCGCTATGCCCGGTGCCGCTCGAGGGCCTGAGTTCTTCTGATCGAGGCTCAGCCCGTGGACGGTGTGAGGCCGGTAACGGCCCTCGGCGCGCCGGGGTACGGTCTTCTCGGAGTCGGGTTGTTTGTGAATGCAGCCCAAAGCGGGTGGTAAACTCCATCTAAGGCTAAATACCGGCATGAGACCGATAGTCGACAAGTACCGTAAGGGAAAGTTGAAAATCATTTTGAAGAGAGGGTTCAAGAGGGCGTGAAACCGTTGAGAGGTAAACGGGTGGGGTCCGCGCAGTCTGCCCAGGGGATTCAACTCGGCGGGTCAGGGTCGGCTGTTCTGGTGTGTGGGGATCCCCTCGTGGGACCCCTCCCCGGTCGGGCTCGGCCCCCGCCGGGCGCATTTCCCCCGTCGGTGGTGCGCCGTGACCGGCTCTGGGTCGGCTTGGAAGGGCTGGGGGCGAAGGTGGACAGCGCCTCTGCCTGCACTTCGCCGTTTCTCGGGGCCGTGGACCAGTACCGGCTACGCCATCTCTCCCCCTTCGCGGGGGGAGGGACGTCGCCCCTCGCCTCCGGCGTGACTGTCAACCGGGTCGGACTGTCCTCAGTGCGTACCCGACCGCGTCGCGCCGCCCGGGCGGGCGGGGACCGGCTCACGTTTAACTGGAATCACACACAACGTGTTCGTCTTCTTCTTTGGTTCTTTTAATGGCGGTTAGCAAACAAGGTATAGGTGCATCATCGCCACCTACTGGACTGGAGTGTCACACAGGATAAGCCGCACAAGTTGTTCTTCCCCACACAAATGGACTGTCCAAAATACTAAATGATAGCTACGTAAGAGCCCACATGATCACAGTAGGACTACGTACAGCCTAGCGCAGACACTAGGTCAAAATGGGGGGTGGCTATGTTGGTCCCAACCAATAGCATGGAAGCATAGATGGTCCAAACGTGTACAGACGTTAAAAACGGCCGTGTACAGACGTCAAAACATGTACAGACGTTAAAAACGGCCAAACGGTCAAAAATTGACGTCTGTACACATTAAAATGTAACATCTGTACACAAACGAGAATTCAGACATTTTGGCACAGTTGGCGTTCCATACAAATGTAACGTCTGTACACGAACGACAATTCAGACGTTTTGGCACAGTTGGCGTTCCATACCAGTCTCTCATTTGCAGTCCCATTAGTCCCATTCAAAAATCCACATGGTCTGGTGGCGACGTATGGTTAGGCTGCTCCTATCCTTCTCCTGGTAAGCCTAGGAATGTCCCTTTCCGCCCCCCATAATCCGCCCCCCATAAGTATTAAGATGCCCCTGTGTGTCAACCACGCGTAATTAACGCCGATTTTGCATGCAAAGACGGCGTCCATTGCGCCGACTTCCATACAAAGTCGCAAGGGCGTAGGTTTGCATAGGGTCCATAGGGACTAGTCACAACCAAAGTTTGGGAAAGACACAATTATCCCCACCGATATAATGTTAATTTTCAAAGAAAGTTTTGCACAATATATTTGCAAAACTCATTCGTATATCATCTATGCTATGTTTGTCTCCCAGAAAAGTGAAAAATACATTTCCAAGTTAACCAATGCGCCTGCGAGACAAGATGATGTCATTTAATTGGTTGAAGTGGGAGATGTCAGAAACACTTTGTGAATCGTGACTTGCAGAAAAAGAGCTGGCATTAGTCTGACACGGTAAACTACTAAATACGCCAGGAAATAAAAGCCTCATATTAGTATTTTGTTTGTTCTCAGCATTGATATTTTTGACCCTTTTGTGCTTCGTAGATAGAAAAATGTCACCCATCAGAGATATCAGAAGATTTTTTCACCACCCAGAGAGTAAGTAGCTATCAAGAAAAGGTTGTTAGTTAGCGCAAACCTGTAAGCCTTACATCGCCACCCATTCTACAATGGAAACATGTTTTGAAAGTTGTTAGTGTAGTAAAGCATGTAACTTTTGCTTGTATTAAATCTATCCCTAGCGTCTGCAATCTTTCGACCAGTGTGTTAGCTGCAGCTGGTCTTGCTGAAGCCAGAAGGATAAAGATAACCTACCCACATAATGGGACCGTGCTAGTTTAGCCTAGTACCAGCAGGCTAGCAACTCAAAAGTGATATTAACTGGTAATAAGTAGGCCTATATGATCCCTTGGATAGTAATATGGCTATCCCTGTAATCTCGACCAATGTCAGCAATTAACTAAGCATGGTTAGTGTCTGTATTAAATTGGTGAATTACTGTGCAGGAAAAACAGCACCCTGAAGCTACAGATGTAGAGCAGGTTGGTGATGAATCAGCATCAGGGGTTCAGGTGAGAAGTTGAATTGTCCATTTTGGTAAAGATTGCATTAAACTGCTGTTTTTTAAGGGACGTTTAGACAATGTTACCCATGAATGTTATCATTCACACTTATACTTGTAGGTATTAAAAATGTGCTATAAATTCGGATGCCCAAATGTACGCATCATATAATTCATCCATCCATCCATCCATCATCTTCCGCTTGTCTGGGGGTCGGGTCGCGGGGGCAGCAACCTAAGCAGGGAGGCCCAGACTTTCCTCTCCCCGGCCACTTCCACCGAGGCGTTCCCAGGCCAGCCGAGAGACATAGTCCCTCCAGCGTGTCCTGGGTCTTCCCGGGGCCTCTTCCCAGTGGGACGTGCCCAGAACACCTCACCAGGGAGGCGTCCAGGAGGCATCCTTATCAGATGCCCGAGCCACCTCAACTGGCCCCTCTCGACGCGGAGGAGCAGCGGTTCTACTCTGAGCCCCTCCCGGATGACCGAGCTTCTCACCCTATCTCTAAGGGAGAGCCCGGACACCCTGCGGAGAAAACTCATTTTGGCGCTGTCCGCTTGTATTCGCGATCTCGTTCTTTCGGTCACTACCCACAGTTCGTGACCATAGGTGAGGGTAGGAACGTAGATCGACTGGTAAATAGAGAGCTTCGCCTTTCGACTCAGCTCCTTCTTCACCACGACGGACCCATGCAGAGCCTGCATCACTGCGGACGCCGCACCGATCCGCCTGTCGATCTCGCGCTCCATCCTTCCCTCACTCGTGAACAAGACCCCGAGATACTTGAACTCCTACGCTTGGGTCAAGATCTCCTCCCCGACCCGGAGATTGCACTCCACCCTTTTCCGGTCGACAACCATGGCCTCAGATTTGGAGGTGCTGATTCGCATCCCAGCTGCTTAGCATTCGGTTGCGAACCGCTCCAGTGAGAGCTGAAGGTCACGGCCCGATGAAGTCAACAAGACCACATCATCTGCAAAAAGCAGCGACCCAATCCTGGGGTCACCAAACCGGACCCCATCAACGCCCTGGCTGCGCCTAGAAATTCTGTCCATATAAGTTATGAAAAGAATCGGTGACAAAGGGCAGCCCTGGCGGAGTCCAACCCTCGACTTACTACCGGCAATGCGGACCAAACTCTGGCACCGATCGTACAGGGACCGAACAGCCCCGATCAGGGAGTCAGGTACCCCGTACTCCCGGAGCACCCCCCACATGAGCCCCCGAGGGACACGGTCGAACGCCTTTTCCAAACCATATAATTCATTAACACATTATTTCATTGCTCAGAAGTCCAGTACAGATTATGTAGGCCTAGTACAGCTCCATAAAACCTGAACCAATTACCTACATATAAAAAAGTAATTTCTGAACAAACAAATGTATTGCATGTACTTCTCATTAGGTCATTTTGTTAATTAAGGCATTATTTTAAAATGCATTCAGGAAACTCAGAAATCCAACACGCTGAGCGGTGAGGGAATCGGGCTAGTAATCCGAAGGTTGCCAGTTCGATTCCCGGTCATGCAAACTGACGTTGTGTCCTTGGGCAAGGCACTTCACCCTACTTGCCTTGGGGGAATGTCCCTGTACTTACTGTAAGTCGCTCTGGATAAGAGCGTCTGCTAAATGTAAATGTAAATCCAGTGCAGATATAGTGCAGGCTGAGGAAGCAGCAGCTGGACCATCAGGGCTTCAGGTGAGGTCTTACTCATGGCATTTCGTTAAGAATTTTCATGCATTAGCAATGAAATTGAAGGACGTTGGGGGAATCTGACCTTATGTCAGCACTTTTTGATTGTGAATTATGTGATGTTGAATAAAAAAACAAGGCTGTTCCATAAAACCGGGCAGGGTGCCGGGCAGTGTCCCTACCAAAGCTGACACCAAACGTACGCCCTCGTATTAACGTCTTCTGATTCGCCCTCTGACGAATTCTGTTCTGTTTCTAATAAAAGACGAGAAATTTGTATTTTTCGTTGTCTTTGTCTTGTAGGTTTTTGGCAGATGCTTGCATTTAACATAATGATATTTGAGTATAAAAACTGTTGATCTAGTCTGATACTTTTAACACCAAGCTATTCCTCTATTTATTCAATCTCACAAATACAGTTTGGATATATATATATATATATATATATACAGTACCAGTCAAAAGTTTGGACACATTTTCCCACTGTATATACATACATACACACTCAGTGTGTGATAGAAATGCAGGGCATGCAACTCAAATTGCAACATGTGTTGTTCTAATTGTCCACTAGATGTCAGTCTAAGCCTATATACCATCTAATATGTTTCTGTGGTTATCAAGAATTATGGGAAAGGCAGGCCACACAGTGTTTAGAATTTTATTTTGGGCACAAATGTCATTTATGTGTATACATTAGTGATGGTGTCAACTGGACAGTGACATTCTTGAGATGAATAGCACTGGTCAACAACTTGGCACCAGTTGATGAAAAATCAAAAAGGTCAATAAAAGACAAAAAGCCAACAAAAAAAAACTTTTACAGAGTAAAGTGAGTAGCAGTGCAACTGGCAGTGCAAATATAATTCACTTGTGTATTCCAAGTCCAAAATGTTATTGGTCATTTGAGGACTCCAGGAAAGAAATGACCTCTTGCAGGATGTCCATTCCAAGGGCTGTTCTGAGGCCTCCGAGGGGATTGATTTGTGCAGCAAGTACTTGCATGAGAGCATTTCCCAAAGTAAACCGGTTTGGAGGTATGGTCACTCTCTCTGGCCAGTGAACAACATGTGTCCCTGCCGCCCCGTCCTGAGCCGCCCCGTCCTGAGCCGCCCCGTCCTGAGCCGCCCCACCCATACCTCTGGGTACAGTGCTGTCTGCCCCTTCACTTCCGGGGAGTGTGGCAGTAAAGAGGTCCTGCATTGCAGTGGTCGGTAGCATTTGTTGTGCAAGGCAAGTCCTAACGAAGATCTGCAGAGGGGACTGGTGCCTCTCAGTCCTTAAACCATGGTGGTTCCACTGGTTGCAGAAGTCTGCCATGTCTCTATTGATTCTAGGTAGATACACATAATGCAGAGCCCAGACATGCATTTCATTGTCAATGTCCACAATCCCCTCACTCTCAAGGAAATTGAACAGATGGTAGTAGACATTGGTCAAACCACGCCACAGGTCACCCCACAGTCTCTCAATCCTCTGATTGTGTGTGCTCCTTCCCCTCAAAGCACTGCCTCTACCAGACCCTCGGAAAATGTTCATAAATAAACAGACAGCGTTGTTTTCTCCTCCGTGGTCTGTTCTGACCCTGGACGGAACACCATATCTGGTCACTGCATTCATGAAGCAGTCCATTACAGTACTGCTGCGATTGTTGCTGGAAGCACGGAGAAACACAACAAGGCGACTGTAGCCATCAATGCCACCGTGGATGACTATCCTCCACCTGAAATCAGAAAAGACATAACATAGGACTTTGTCAATAAAAGCTGTGCTTGAAAAAGTGCAGCTGCACTACCAATAACAGCAGAAACATCCTAAAACAATTATTATCCACATGTCCATGTCAGTTCTTGCCCTGGTTGATAAACAAGTGAGCTACCTGATAGTGTTTGAGCTGTTACAACCAATAGTTTCAATAACAAATACAGTCAGTGAGTAACCTTACCTCATCAGTTTGTGGTTTCCATCCAGGTGCCATAAAGAATTTGGACCAGCGACACGGTAGGACCTTCTGTGCAGCCTCTGCGACATGGCTCTGAGGGCAGCCGCCCTCGGGTTAACGCGAAGCATGCTGTCCCTCACTCTGCGTCTCTGCACCCGGATTCCCTCTGCCCTCAGTTGTGCTCGGACGGACTCCGGTCCAAGTCTGTCGTTCCCAGCCACCAGGTCCTTAACCTTATCGTCCAGAGCAGTGTCTGACAAGTCTGAAAAACGTCCCGCTTGTGAAAGATTCAAGCGTCTGACGAAACAGAAACAGTAACAATGCCCAGGTGAGACTATGCATCACTATAGTACTTGATTTCTTGATTGTTGACAATCAACTCATGTCTACAAACTGTGGAAAGCATGCATTTAAAAGATTTGCTTTTCATAGCATTTAACCCCAAGCACAACTGACCGTAGGCGCCGTTTGACTGTGGAACGGGACACATGGAGGATCTCGGCCATCTGAGAGAGGCTGAAAGCACAGGACATGAGAAACCTCAGTTGCTCTCCGGTGATGTGATAATGAGGAGCCCCCATTGCTCCAGTCCAAGTCAATGGAGCCTGGTAACCTGAACTGGCTGCAACAATAATACAATGCTGTGCTTAGAACATTTAAGACACTGTAACTTGCACACGCTCCAGGCATGCACTGTTAAATACCACTGGAATTTAACACCAATGGACACAGAAATACTGAACAATGGCAACTGCAATGGGCAGCAAGAGAACGATGTGTGAAACAACTCAAAGGACTAGCTGAGCTGTGAGCACCCACCCCCACTGAAATGGTTCTCACCTGGTTGTGCATGCCGGCCATAGGTGCGAATCTCCTGGATGAACTCGGATACTTCAGCTATTAGACCGTCTGCTGAAGCATCATTCAAGACCGTACCCCTTGCCCACTCTAGGCTTCGCTGCATTGTTTCCATCCTGAAAGAAGACAATGGTGTTAAAGTAGACATGGCTACAGTTTTTTGTGGTTGTATGTAAACCAGTAATAATTTATCGACCATGTGTATCTGAAATAAGAACGTGAACACAGTCTCCCGAATAAATCGCCTAACAACTGAAAATAACCAAAAGGGAGAAATACCAATAGCCTAAAGGGAGAAATACCAGTAATATTATAAGCTAAAAGTTGTGGTAGCATATGGTAGCGTAGCCTGTGGTGGCCAGTGATGCCGCGTTACTTTACTTTAATCTGGCCACTTTTTTCAGTAACGAGTAATCTAACGCGTTACTATTTCCAAACCAGTAATCAGATTAAAGTTACTTGTCCAAGTCACTGTGCGTTACTATTTTGTCATTAATAGTAAAATATATATTTGATTTCTTCTTGCGTCTCTGGGAGTTAAGCCTATGCGACAATTAAGTCACGTCACGTCACGTCACGTGTATATACATAAACCTACCACTCAGCGACACAAACAACAATGTAGCAGAAGAGATAGAGATGCGCATTTTCGAGTTGGAAATACAATCACTATTTTGAGTATTTGTCAGCTAAAGATGGAAATATCAAGGTTCGTTGTACACTCTGTGCTGGTATCGAAAAAGTGCTATCAAGCTACAAAAACACGACGTCAAATTTGAAGAAACATTTGGAGTCGCAGCACTGCACAGTCAAATTTATAGAGCCGGTTGTCAATAGGTGTGTTCGACTTCATGTAGCACCGGCGGCGCCGACAGCCGGCTGCCTTGAAGTTGAGAATGCCATTTGCTGCTTCAAGTCAGCCGGGCAACAGGCGGCTGCAGGCGACGCCGGCACTGCATGAAGTCGAACGCACCTATTTTTATGTTGAGGCGGCGGGCGGGGGTGTTGTCGGCAGCTGCTGAATGCAGGGCTGCCAACTTTTCCAAAAACCTTGGAGTGAGATTTGGTAGTCTCACGCCCCCCCCGGGGCGAGCTATCGCGAGCTTCACCCCCCCCCCCCTCTTAGGCGAGTTTAAGGAGAGTTTACACGGCTGTTTGCGCGTCAATGATGCTTCACTCCGTTAACCTGCGCCTCGTCCATTACTGTTTACTAGGGATGCGCGAACGATGCCTTGTGAAGCTTTGGTGGTTTCTTCCGGATTGTGCCGGCCCAAAAAGCCGAACTATCGGCGCATTGAAAATGAACAGCGTCATATAGCAGCCGTTTAAACTGGCTGAATGAGGCGTAGTGGTTGTCTCCGACGGTAGACTACCCTACGTTATTTAATATTTTAATTAAGGCTACATGTGTTCATTTTTATCTGATATTAGTGCTCCACACACAAATGTTGTGATACATCTGAAGGCCGTTAGAATTATATCATTTTCTCACAGTAAAAGTTAAAGAATATCTTCCGAGGTTCCCAGCATTGGGGCGCGAACTCGGGTAACCAGCCTCGCATTATCAATACGTTGTCGTACAATGCTTTAACCAGCTACACCACCGAAAAAGCCGTTACCTGTTGATGGGGTGGACGGACTTTATACGATACGGATTTTATATCAATTAAACTAGATTACACAGATTTTTTCTTATTCTTAACATTTGTGATATGTAGGCCTATTGTGAACTGGAGGGAGTTTATTTTTACTAATTATTATTACTGTTGACAATGTTGACGAATCATCAACATTTGTTTTCTGGACACTGTATAGACCTACCTAGTCCTATCATGTTACGTTTCATTTCAATAAAATAACACAACACTCAAGTGCACGGATTTATAATTATTACAATACGGATTTGGCTAAATAATAATGACTGATGGAAGAAACTCGAGCGATGCCTGGTGCTGCTTCTCTGGCAATGTGAGATTTGTCTTTAACAAGAAGCGGTGGCTTCGTTCCTTCTATGGCTCTGGTTCAGAAGAGCGGCAAAACTTCGAACCAGTTTGTGACGTTTGAAGCATTGAACGTCATCTATCACGTGGTTTCGTAATTTGATACAAGCTCCAAAACACTTTTTCGAAACTGTGCGTATTGGTTTTGCGACACAAGCATCGATGCGTCAGTGCCATACGTCTCATCCCTACTGTTTACAAAGTTAGCTTGGCTACTTGTTTGGCGTTGCCTTTTCAGCGTGAGATATACAATGTGTGGCGTGAGAGCGTGAGAAATGGTTGAAATGCGTGTGTCCCACGGCGAAACCGTGAGAGTTGGCAGCTCTGTGAATGTAACTAACTAATAGAGTAACTTGTAATCTAACTGAGTTACTTTTAAAATCAAGTTACTGTAACGTAACTAAGTTACTTTTTCAAAGTAACTGTGGCAACACTAGTGGTGGCCCGATAAGATCATAGGCTTGAATGTAATAGAAAAAGTTTCGTTTTAAGATAAAAGAAAAAGCTAACGCCAGCCAGGTTGAAGGTTGAGCTTGTTTGCCTTTAGCAGTGACTTCAAAATACCAGCCTGCTAGACCAATCGACTTTGGGTAACAACAAAAAACGAATCTCAGGAGTTTGCAGCACTGGAGCCTACTGTACTGATATCAGATGGTTGGGGGTTGAGGCTAACTCGTTTAGCTAGCTAATTATGGGACAGATAGTTGGATATGGACTGTCCAGCCTTAACATGGCAGCTTTCACGGAAAAAAATGAAACGCAAATAACTAGTCTTTATCCAACAGTCTAGACTAGTCAGTTACTGGCTAGCTAGCAATGCAGAAGTATCACAGTAGCAATCCATTGCTAAAAAACAAACAAAAGCTATCCACACAGCAAGTGACCAACCCCTGTTAGCCTAGCTAGCCGGTGAAGATTACGATTAACCCATTTGATCCCAAATTTTTTCCAGTCATAAAAATATCCAAATCATGTGTCATTAGTAACCCTTTGAAACAATTAATCATTATTTTTTGTATTTTTTTTCAAGGAAAGGTAGGTGAAAAAGTATGTTTTATGGTCGGTCACAATTGTGACCGGTGGGATAGTGTGTTGTATATTGATGTAACATATTCCTCCTATGCAGTTATCAAAATAACACTATCCAGCCCAGTTATTAATACATTTAGAACATTCACTGGCAGGCCCCATCATTGGGATTTATTTTACCTCTCAAAATCCCTTATACAACACCAATTTCAATACTGAGAGCAAAGACAAAAAACAACAATTAACGTATTTCAACATTGTAACTTTATTGTATAACACATTGTAATATTTATTGCAACTGCAACATGTATTGAAACATTAAGATTATAACATTATGACATTTAGTGCAACATTCACCAACAACTGTAAATTTAATTCATTTGTCATTTTGATCAATTTTTCTTTTCTGCTTAGGTTGTACTGCTTTCTTTTATTGGCTTTTTCTGCCCCTTTCATTCATTTTGTATCTCCGTTTCTACTGTCCATGGTACATCTTGAAGCACTCAATGTGCAGTGGCGCTTTGCATTTGTCACATGCATATGTGGTGCGTTTGTCACAACGACGACATCTCTGGAACCGGTGCATTGTATTGATTGGCCAGTGAGAAGTTTTGTCGTATCTCGCCTGATCTTCAACAGCAGCACTCAGAAGAGATCTCCTTCCATGGCTCAGTGGTTTTGTGCCAAACTTCTGCATAAGAGACTGTGCTACTATCCGTGAGAAGGTGAGCAGGCCGATGGTCCCTCCCATAATGTCTCTGTAAAAGAAATGGCTGTTTACAAGGGCACTGTTGAGAGACCATGCAAAGATAGGCCACCACCACTTCTTAGACCTGATGGAGATATTGGATCTTGAAACCTGCTGGTTGTGAAGGTCAACACCGCCCATGTGCTCATTGTATTGCTTGATGCATTTTGGTTGTGGGACTTTGTCAAAGGCACGTCGCGCCTTGTTCCATCTCTTGACAGAGGTGTCACTGTATTTCTCCTCCATGTTTGTTGCCACTGTGACAATGCTGTTGTCTTTCCAACGGACCAGCAACTTGTCTCCTTGGGTCAGAACCTCAGAGGCTCCCCAGGGTAACTTCATGAAGTCCTTCTGTGGCATGAATGGGACATCCAAAAGACGATTTTGCCTCATTGTTCCAGAGCTTCCATATCCTCTTTGTGTCATGTGATCGAGGAGTGCAAGCGATGTGAAGAGGTTGTCATGAATGAACTTGCAACCTTGGAGAGTGTGGGATCCACCATATTGCTCCATGCGGTACATGTGACCACTGGATGATGCAAGGCTCCATACCTTGTAACCAAAACGGATTGGTTTACCTCTGATAAACTGCTTACATCCGTGTCGACCATAATACGGGATCATGCTTTCATCCACGCACAGCCATTCTTGAAATGGCATGACTTTGTATGACTGATTGAGCTCAGAGAAGATGGGCCTGACCTTAAAAAATGGGTCATCTGTGATTTTTGTGTTGTCAACCACATGAATTGAGGCCATTACTTCATCAAAGCGATTTCTTCGCATTGCATCAGAAATGCTTTCATTGTGCACATCACTGTCAAGTGACCAGTACATGTGTCTTCTTGGAACAGAGCTGTACCCAGATGTGATTAGGATCCCATAGAAAGTAAGGAGCTCATCCATACTCAGATATCATTTCTTGTTCTTGGTCTGGGTGGAGTAGAGGTTGGACATTTCAATGGTGATCTCTCTTAGGGTGGGTGGATACATTTGTAAGAAAACATCCATTGGGTTGGAGTAGCTTTGTTTGATACATTCTGCAGCATTTGGGCTGTATACCAGATGTTCTGGAACCACATTGGTGGCAGGCCTCCTTTGGTTCTTCTGACTGGCCCCTTTGGCTTGTAGAGGCCCTTGGTTCTTCTGACTGGCCCCTATGGCTTGTAGAGGCCCTTGGTTCTTCTGACTGGCCCCTATGGCTTGTAGAGTCCCCTGGTTCTTCTGACTGGACCTTCTGGCGTTTACAGGCCCTTAGCTGTTTATTTTTAACAGTGGATGGTGCGGTGTGAGGGAGGTCATCATTACTTATATCGTTGACCACCTGCAGCTTTGCCCTTGGCTCTTCTGGCTGGCCCCTATGACTTGTAGAGGCCCTTGGCTTTTCATTGTCAACAGTAGGGAAGGGTCGGGGAGAGGGGGGTGCGGTGGTGAGGGGAAGGTCATCCTCACTGATAATGTTCCGTTCATAATCTGTTTGCATAAATTCCGCATATGCATTTAACAGCCTGGCAGGCAAATTACCTGTCTCCCCTTCGTAGTCCATATCAGACCCATCACTGTCACAGTCAGTGAGGACTGCATCTTTCTCATTTTGAGGGATAACTGCAATGTTGCATGCTTTGTCTGGGCTCTCCCCTAGATCCAACATATCCAGAACTTGACTCAAAGTGAAACTAAAAGAACAGAGTAGAAAATCAGGTACTACAAAAACTATCAAAAAGTATTAAAAATACAATATTAGTTAAGACTATATTGTTATTTTCCTTATGGTTGTTTAAAAGACAAGTAATCTACCATTACATCTAATCAATTTGTTTTGGATAGATTACTCATGCCTGTTTTTCTACTGGAATAAGGGCACTGCCTTTTTTTCATTCTTGAAAAACGTTCTAAATGAGAAAGCAACACTGTTGTCGGTCCTGACTTTATTATTTTCTTCTTTGGGTATTGTATTGATTTCCAGATTTGTTCAGTGTAATGGCAAATGTATGGTTACTGAGAGGTTAATAATATTAGTTTGTTAATTAGCCACGTCGTATGCTAATTAGCAGTGATGCTCGCGGCTAATTAGCATACAACTCGACTAATTAACATAAACTAATATTATTAACCTCTCAGTAACCATATGAACACCATTGCACCTGCAATATTTGTACAAAATAAGTATTTGAAAAAAAACACTATTTGCACAGTGTTATCCCACTGGTCACTATTGTTGCCATCCACATGTTTACTAATTCTATAACCACACTGAACAAAGTTGAGTAATTGCAAATACATGTATTACTACTAGACACCTTAAAGGTAATGTGTACCAAATATCTTTGTCATATCTTTATGTAAACATACTTTACTAATCTTTTGTTTGGTAGCTGTGATACAGCCATCCTCATGTCAAGGTGCATCCAGGAAGTAAACAGCTATAGTTTTGTAAAAATGTACACTACATTTAGACATTTAGTCATTTAGCAGACGCTCTTATCCAGAGCGACTTACAGTAAGTACCGGGACATTCCCCCGAAGCAAGTAGGGTGAAGTGCCTTGCCCAAGGACACAACGTCATTTGGCATGGCTGAGAATCGAACTGGCAACCTTCAGATTACTAGCCCGACTCCCTCACCGCTCAGCTATCTGACTCCCTAATCAAACACTAAACACTAAACAAACACTAAACAAATGAAACTGCACATATTTCATTGAGACCCTTTATTATTTCAGTATTTGTTGGAAATACATTGATAAATCATTCAATACCCTTTTAAGTGCCTCATAACTGAAAACTTTTTTTAGTGTCACTATTGTGACCAATGGGATTAAATGGGTTAAGTCACAAATAATGATTTCGAAAAAACTGTACCTTTGTCAATGTGGACTGAAGGTCGTCGTGTCCAGGGTTATCCGCAAAAGCTGAGTGCAGTCATTTAGTGTCTGCTTACGCTGTCTTAGGAAGTCCTTCTTGCCATCTTCTCATCCTTCAAACTTGTGTGTGCTGGGCTAAACTTGTTTTGAAATCTTCCACTTCTACAGTGGGGAGGAGCTGGTACTTGAAAATACAGGGAAGAATTCAATCACACTAGCCCAGATAACTGCAAGAGGAGCTAGGGAAATTGTGGGCAGTGATTTGCATGTGGCGTTCACGCGTTTCTTATATACTAGTGTAATAATTGGACCAATACGCTGTTCCTATTGGTCCAGAAGACGTTCTCAAAAGTTAATAATACCGTTTATATACCTCCTGAAAGTTCGCAGAGGTAAATAAACGGTTTTATGGACCTAGCAACAAGCTGTTGCCTTGGAGATGTAGCCATTGACCTTAACAACGTGGCATCTGCTCGGCAACAAAGTAGCCTAAATTGCCCCCCAAAAAACTAAAACAACCAAATATGGTTTCTGCACAGGTCCGCAAACGCCCTGCAATCGCTTCCCGTTTTAAAGAAGTATCTGAAGCAGACAGAAGACGAATTGATGTTGTTGATATGTTGCCTTGGATGTGTAGTGACGTCACCAGTGCAAGTGCAGCTGATTGCTCTGACAACATGGCGTCTGCTCCAGATTCGACGTGTTTGATTTGTGATCTTCCCACGTATTGTTGTAGTATATAAGAAACCAAATGTTTACTCCTCGACAGGTCTGCAAACGCCTTTGTAAACCGAGATTTGTTAAAACGTTTGTTAACCAAGACCGTAGGTCGAGGTTTACAAACAAATCGTTTTAACAAATCGAGGAGACAAAGCATTTGCTATAAACATTTCCTGTTTATTTAACATTTAACATTTACATTTTAGTCATTTAGCAGACGAGCGACTTACAGTAAGTACAGGGACATTCCCCCCGAGGCAAGTAGGGTGAAATGCCTTGCCCAAGGACACAACATCATTTTGCAAGGCGGGGAATCGAACTGGCAACCTTCAGATTACTAGCCCGATTCCCTAACCGCTCAGCCACCTGACTCCCATAAACGCCTGCAATTGCCCATGTAAATATACAGGCGTTTATTTAACGCCTGCAATTACACGTGTAAATATACACACATTTATTTAACGCCTGCAATTGCACATGTAAATATAGAGGTGTTTATTTAACGCCTGCAAGCGTTAACTAACGCGTACATTCATGTGTAACTTTTGCCTGCACATTTACGGCTGCAGCCGCTTATGAAACAGCTGCAGGCGCTTCCTAAGGGTGTCCAATAAAAAATATGCGTTTAAATTACGAGTACATTTGACCCTGTCGGCATTCCATAAAAGTACTCTCAGCCCATTCCAGACATCTTAAAATGTGAAAACCTCTGTGCCACATACGGGATGGTATTTGCACAGGGATTGGCTCTAATTTGAGTGACAGGTTGATTCACCAATTGAAAAACGACAGTAAAAAAAGATTTTACTGTCGCCGTTTGGCTTCCGAAACAGCAATAGAATTAGAAATTTCTCTAAACCGCGTCGCGTACAGCATAACAGTGAGCTACACTGGCTTCAAACTACAGGTATATAATGATAATTGTACCCATTAATTGTTTACTAGTAATATTATCTCATAATAAATCATAAAACGTTCATTGATATGTGAGCCATGTTTATTATTTTAACGATTGAAAACGGATGTATCACAGACCGCTATCGTATATGTCGTCCAACAGAGGCTAATTATGCTAACGTCTCAGTCAACAAGCGAAAATTGACTACTGTTTTCGAAAGTAAATGTACTAATAATATCATCGTACATCGTATTGTACATTAAATCTCACAAGTGTGTTTTTTATGACAATTTTAAATGAGCAATAAGTTCAGTTTAGCATTTGTTGACGCTTGGAACTCCGTTGTGATTACATTGAGAGCAGAACGTTTGTCCTCCCTACTAGTGAGTAGTGATGTGTCGTTCGTGAACGATTAGTTCATTTTGAACGAATCCTTACAAGGACTCGGGAGTAACGAGTCCTCTCAAAGAGTGATTCGTTCATTTTCTCGTGGCCGCGCATCGGGACTGTTGCATAGGCTCGTCCAAGTAAACATAAATGATTCGTTCATTTCCCGACTCGGTCTTCGGGTACGAGTCTTTGGATCATTTTTCACGTGACCTGCATAGGCTTTGTAGTGGTAGCTAGAGGAAACGCTAGAGGGAACGATTCGTTCATTTCCCGACTCGGTCTTTCTACGAGTCTTCGGATCATTTTTCACGTGACCTGCATAAGCTCTGTAGTGGTAGCTAGAGGAAACGAACGATTCGATAATTTCCCGACTCGGTCTTTCTACGAGTCTTTGGATCATTTTTCACGTGACCTGCATAGGCTCTGTAGTGGTAGCTAGAGGAAACGAACGATTTGTTAATTTCCCGACTCGGTCTTTCTACGAGTCTTTGGATCCTTTTTTCACGTGACCCGCATTGTATTTTTTAGTAGAGGAAACAGTTTCCTCATTCCCTTTTGCGTGGCCGCTGTTTTAGTAAGACGTGAATGATATTCGCTCAAGTCATCATACTGACTGGTTTTGTTATTTTCACTTTACATTTACACTTACAGTTTAGTGCAGTGTAGTTGTTTGTCGTGATAATTAAATGCTAGTGTGATAATAAATGACCAAATCATACAACTTTTAACTCTTTTAAAATAGTATCTGCTGTTGCACATGTCATGCACTAACCTACATGAGAATATGATACGTGTTTGCAGTGGACGGATAGCCCCCCCCCCCCCCCCCCCCCCCCGTTGAAATGAACGAATGACTCGAAAAAAGATTCGTTCATTTTACTGAACGAGATTCAAAGAACCGAATCAGTAAAATGCAACTTCTCCACACAGGTTTATATCGCATTTTGCGTTGTTACTGACAATGATCGCTACCAGTGAGCTTTTTATGAATGAGCGATTTTCCACTAAATAAATGTCAAGTTTATTTACGTTTTTGGGGGCATATTTTTAGTTAGCAGATGGTACTGTTTGAATCGCGATTTCATCTTCTACTGCCGGTAACGTCGTAGAATAATCTTCAAAGGGGGTTCTTTATTAATGAATGAATGCAATATGAGTAGGCTAAATTATACTAAATAGCATTTATACTTTTTATTTGACAGCTGTATATACTAACTATAAATATACCAACCCACACATTGTTTCCTGTGTGTCTTTTCCCGGGTTACAACATAGGGCTCCTAGAAATGGCCCTGACGCTCCTTCTATTTTCCTCGTTCAAAGTTGCATGGCATTATACACTTTGGTAATATTGTGACCTTTGACCTACACTAGTATCACTAGCATTTCCTAGTCACACCTCACAAAGAACTAATTTATGGCTATGCAGGCATAGGCAAACAGCAAAATGTCAGTTTATCAATGATACAAGCAAAATAATTCATAGATTCTCTATATTTCTCTCCTGGACATGACCAAGGGTTATGTTCTCATTACCTTGATATAGCAGGGTATAGATCAAACATTGTTCATTATATTCAGAGTATTCCAAACAGTATAAAAGTAATAAAATAATCATTATATTTAATTATTGTTAACTGATCAGTGGTTAAGGACAAACCTCTTCAATACACAGTGGCCTAGGGGTGTAGGGTCAGAGGCTACACCTCCAAAACAAAATTTAAGGCTTTATCAAAAATGGGAAAAATATCTAAGTTAATAACATGTAGACTACATACAGTTAGGTCCATAAATATTTTGACACATTGACACAATTTTCATCATTTTGGCTCTGTATACCACCACAATGGATTTGAAATGAAACAATCAAGATGTGCTTTAAGTGCAGACTTTCAGCTTTAATTTCAGGGTATTTACATCCAAATCAGGTGAACGGTGTAGGAATTACAATACATTTTAGATGTGGCCCCCCCCTTTTTAAGGGACCAAAAGTAATTGGACAATTGGCTGCTCAGCTGTTCCATGGCCAGGTGTATGTTATTCCCTCATGGGAGTTCGTTATTTCATTGACAAGGAGCAGATAAAAGGTCTAGAGTTCATTTCAAGTATGGTATTTGTGTTTGGAATCTGTTGCTGTCAACTCTCAATATGAAGTCCAAAGAGCTGTCACCATCAGTGAAGCAAGCCATCGTTAGGCTGAAAAATCAAAACAAACCTATCAGAGAGATAGCAAAAACATTAGGTGTGGCTCAATCAACTGTTTGGTACATTCTTAAAAAGAAAGAACGCACTGGTGAGCTCAGCAACACCAAAAGACCCGGAAGACCACGGAAAACAACTGTGGTGGATGACAGAAGAATTCTTTCCCTGGTGAAGAAAAACCCCTTCACAACAGTTGGCCAGATCAAGAACACTCTCCAGGAGGTAGGCGTATCTGTGTCAAAGTCAAAAATTAAGAGAAGACTTCACCAGAGTAAATACAGAGGGTTCACCACAAGATGTAAACCATTGGTGAGTCTCAAAAACAGGAAGACCAGATTAGAGTTTGCCAAAAAACATCTAAAAAACCCTGTACAGTTCTGGAACAACATCCTATGGACAGATGAGACGAAGATCAACTTGTACCAGAATGATGGGAAGAGAAGAGTATGGAGAAGGGAAGGAACTGCTCATAATCCAAAGCATACCACCTCATCAGTGAAGCATGGTGGAGGTAGTGTTATGGCATGGGCATGTATGGCTGCCAATGGAACTGGTTCCCTTGTATTTATCGATGATGTGACTGCTGACAAAAGCAGTAGGATGAATTCTGAAGTGTTTCTGGCAATATTATCTGCTCAGATTCAGCCAAATGCTTCAGAACTCATAGGACGGCGCTTCACAGTGCAGATGGACAATGACCCGAAGCATACTGCGAAAGCAACCAAAGAGTTTTTTAAGGCAAAGAAGTGGAATGTTCTGCAATGGCCAAGTCAATCACCTGACCTAAATCCAATTGAGCATGCATTTCACTTGCTAAAGACAAAACTGAAGGGAAAATGCCCCAAGAACAAGCAGAAACTGAAGACAGTTGCAGTAGAGGCCTGGCAGAGCATCACCAGGGACGAAACCCAGCATCTGGTGATGTCTATGGGTTCCAGACTTCAGGCTGTCATTGACTGCAAAGGATTTGCAACCAAGTATTAAAAGTGACAATTAGATTTATGATTATGTTAGTTTGTCCAATTATTTTTGGTCCCTTAAAAAGGGGGGGGGGCACATATAAAATGTATTGTAATTCCTACACTGTTCACCTGATTTGGATGTAAATACCCTGAAATTAAAGCTGAAAGTCTGCAATTAAAGCACATCTTGATTGTTTCATTTCAAATCCATTGTGGTGGTATACAGAGCCAAAATGATGAAAATTGTGTCAATGTCCAAATATTTATGGACCTAACTGTATTAATCTATTTTCAGTCTTTAAAAAAGCAGTGTTTTGGCTACACAAAGGATAGAATGAAAGTGGCATAGGCTACAAAAAGATATTAAGATATTATCCACTGCCTGTCTTGTCCTTCGGAAAGTTGTTAAATTGAATAGGCTGAACATCAATCATTAAGTATAGCCTATAATTTGTATGCCTACTTGGACCATGTCCTGTCAATACATACAAAACATTAGGCTACATGTTTTGCCAGGATAACTGCCGCTAGACTATTGAATGTTTATGATGTTCCTTTGTGTTAATTCCTTTGACCGGGTACAACAACGCGATCAGTCAACAGACTATAAAATATTTTTAATGTCGGGCTACACATTTATAGCACAACTTCTGTCTGATACGCAACGTGTGTGGCATCCTATAGGAGCCAAATAATTATCCTACATTTTGCTGAGAGATTGAAGGGCTAGAGTAGACAACAAATGTTATAATGAATCACCGACTAACACGGAAATGAATGACACATTGAGAAGGCAAGTCATCTTCTGACATTGCCTTAATTTGCTCCGTGTTAAAAGCTCCAAAATGTTGAACTGGCAAAAACTTTATAACTATAAATGTACTCAAAAATGTACTTCAAAGTATGACGACAACGTTATCAACAAGTAGATGCGACGACGTATGCAAATTATCCAGAAGTAGACGTCACACGACAGTCTCCCTAGGCAGGTTTTCCATGTCCCTATCCGCCCCCCATAGGCTTACCAGGAGAAGGATAAGGAGCAGCCTAACCATACGTCGCCGTGTGGATTTTTGAATGGGACTAATGGGAATGCAAACGAGAGACTGGCGGTGACTTGACGGCGACGCCATGTAAGGAACATCTACCGGCGGCGACGTCGCGGCGACGCATGTTCGAAAGTATAAAAAAAACCTTACACCTACAGTTAGGTCCATAAATATTTGGACATTGACACAATTTTCATCATTTTGGCTCTGTATACCACCACAATGGATTTGAAATGAAACAATCAAGATGTGCTTTAAGTGCAGACTTTCAGCTTTAATTTCAGGGTATTTACATCCAAATCAGGTGAACGGTGTAGGAATTACAACACATTTTATATGTGGCCCCCCCCTTTTTAAGGGACCAAAAATAATTGGACAAACTAACATAATCATAAATCTAATTGTCACTTTTAATACTTGGTTGCAAATCCTTTGCAGTCAATGACAGCCTGAAGTCTGGAACCCATAGACATCACCAGATGCTGGGTTTCGTCCCTGGTGATGCTCTGCCAGGCCTCTACTGCAACTGTCTTCAGTTTCTGCTTGTTCTTGGGGCATTTTCCCTTCAGTTTTGTCTTTAGCAAGTGAAATGCATGCTGAGCAGTTCCTTCCCTTCTCCACACTCTTCTCTTCCCATCATTCAGGTACAAGTTGATCTTGGTCTCATCTGTCCATAGGATGTTGTTCCAGAACTGTACAGGCTCTTTTAGATGTTTTTTGGCAAACTCTAATCTGGTCTTCCTGTTTTTGAGACTCACCAATGGTTTACATCTTGTGGTGAACCCTCTGTATTTACTCTGGTGAAGTCTTCTCTTAATTTTTGACTTTGACACAGATACGCCTACCTCCTGCAGAGTGTTCTTGATCTGGCCAACTGTTGTGAAGGGGTTTTTCTTCACCAGGGAAAGAATTCTTCTGTCATCCACCACAGTTGTTTTCCGTGGTCTTCCGGGTCTTTTGGTGTTGCTGAGCTCACCAGTGCGTTCTTTCTTTTTAAGAATGTACCAAACAGTTGATTTGGCCACACCTAATGTTTTTGCTATCTCTCTGATAGGTTTGTTTTTCAGCCTAACGATGGCTTGCTTCACGGATGGTGACAGCTCTTTGGACTTCATATTGAGAGTTGACAGCAACAGATTCCAAACACAAATACCATACTTGAAATGAACTCTAGACCTTTTATCTGCTCCTTGTCAATGAAATAACGAACTCCCATGACGGAATAACATACACCTGGCCATGGAACAGCTGAGCAGCCAATTGTCCAATTACTTTTGGTCCCTTAAAAAGGGGGGGGCCACATATAAAATGTATTGTAATTCCTACACCGTTCACCTGATTTGGATGTAAATACCCTGAAATTAAAGCTGAAAGTCTGCACTTAAAGCACATCTTGATTGTGTCATTTCAAATCCATTGTGGTGGTATACAGAGCCAAAATTATGAAAATTGTGTCAATGTCCAAATATTTATGGACCTAACTGTATATGGGGGGTGATTAGTATGGGGGGCGGAAAGGGACATTCCTAGGCTTACCAGTATGGGGGGTGGATAGGGACATGGAGAACCTGCCTAGGGAGACTGTCGTGTGACGTCTACTTCTGGACAAATTGCATACGTCGTCGCAACTACTTCTGGATAAGTATGTCGTCGCCATACTTTTAAGTAGCCTACAGAGTAAATTTATAGTTATAAAGTTTTTGCCAGTTCATCATTTTGGAGATTTTAAAACGGAGCAAAGGCAATGTCAGAAGATGACTTGTCGGTGATTCATTAGAACATTTGTTGTCTAGCCCTTCAATCTCTCAGCAAAATGTAGGCTAATTATTTGGCTAAAGGATGCCACACACGTTGCGTATCAGACAGAAGTTGTGCTATATGCTAGCCCGTCATTAAAAACATGTTATAGTCGGTTGACTGATCGCATTGTTGTACCCAGTCAAACATCATGAACATTCAATGGTCTATCCAGTTATCCTGGCAAAACATGTAGCATGTTCTTTATGTATTGCCAGGAGACGATCCAAGTGACATACGTAAAAATGAAAGCTAATTTGTTTGGAAATTCTAGGCTGTTGGAGCCAAACCCCCTTTTTTCCTTTCTCCCTTTGGTCCTGACCCAGACCTTGGGGAAATCACCTTATTTGGTATGATTAACCCTTGTGTTATCTTCGGGTCGTTCTGACCCATCAGTCATTGTGACCCACCGTCGTATTGCGACAACTTTACCGCATACAAAAACAAAGTGAAGCATTTTCTTTTAACCGTTGGGCTGTCTCAGACCCCCCACATTGCGAAGGTTAAAAGAAAATTATTTTTATTTGTTTTTGTATTGGGTAAAATTGGGTAAACACAACAATGGTTCGTTATGAACCTTTGGTCATGTGACCCGAAGGCAGCACGAGGGTTAATTAATTGATTAATTGCTTAATAGATATCTGTAGCTCCGCCCATGGGGCAGGGGGCTTATAGAGCCCTGTGTGAGGATTTTGTTTGTTGGAACAATGAGTTGGCTTTGAGTTGTTGTTAGAGAGCCAGCAGAGCGATATAGTTTTTCAACCACGCAAATATACATTCACTTGCACAAACATACACTTACGCACTTACACACACAAACACATGCCCACATCAACTTTGGACACGTCGGATGCCCGAACCTGGACTGTGAATCAACATCTGACAGGTGCGTTGAGCTAACGATTACTGCTGGCACGGTGGTTACGTGTAAGGGCTTTAAGTTTTTAGACAGCCACTACATTAAGTTGAAAAACTCTCGCAAGAGGAGAAGATAAGGACGTTTGCAAACAAGGCATTCCGAAGTTTGTTACGGACGAGACGGCTCATTTGGGAAGGACTCGACCTATGTAAAGGTGCTTGGAGCCTTCGGAGCTATTTGGTGTTCGTTTGTACGGGTTTGCCGTTTGACGCCAACAGGGATCTGCATTTGATATATCCCTGCATAGGATTCGGAATCGATAATCCGGTAGGGTGGACAGTCGCCCTTTTGACGTTCAACGGAACGGTATAATATAGTATATATTTGAGGTGTGCGATAAGACGATTGTGGGATGGCTGAAGGCTTGACTCAGGTCAACCAGACGGCTGCGTCTGCAGCTGAAGAAGAACTGATGTCACTCATATCAACTCGTAGATGGAGACTGGGAAACTGTACCAGAAAAATGAATGAGATCAAGACGTTACTGAACGCGGATGGAAACGCCGAAAGGGTACTGGAAAGTCTTAAAGAATTCACTCGCGCACTGGATGGATTCAGGGACAGTCATGTTACAGTGTGGATGTTGTTACATGATGAGGAAAGAGAAACTGACCAAGAATGGTTTACGGCGAAAATGATGCAGTTCGAGGAGTTCTCTAATATGATGGAGGGATGGAGGAAGGAGCGTGCCCGTATTGACAGGCATCAAGCAGCCGTTGGGCCCGAAGACAGTGTTTCTGTCATACAACGGGCAGACAGTGAAACCTCACGTAGGAGTCGTAGGAGTGGCAGATCAGCGCATGACTCCAAGAGCGGCACGAACGCCTCTACTTCTACCTCGGTGTCATCCACGCGTCTAAAAGCAGAAATGGAACGAGCCGAATTGGAAGCAAGAAGGGCTACGCTGGATCAAACGCGAATCTTGGAGTTGGAAGAGGTGGAACTGAAGGCAAGAAAGGAAAAATTGAAATTAGATACTGACATTGCGGCTTCAACCGCCAAACTAAAAGTCCTTGATGGTTTTGAGAGATCTCTCCAGTCAAAGCCAGAACAAGAGGTCACATACGCCCGAAATGGTTGGACAGCTGCGCTATCCGACTTTATGAGCTTTAAGCACTCGCCAGCTGAATACGCCAATATAGGAACTGTTCCAAAAACCCCACTCCAAAAGCTTGCGGGTGATCATCAGCAACAACATATTGCATCACAGACTCAGCTAAGACCTGCACCCAGAACACATGTAGGGAGCGGGAAGGTACATACCTCAAGAAGAAGCAGGCAGGGTATGATATCAGATGTCATACATAGACAAAATGACATTACAGAAATTGTTATCGCACAGCAAAAGCTGGCACTGCTTCTGAGTAAGGGAAATCCCTGTTTTTGATGGAGACCCATTGACCTTTAGATCTTTTATGAGGGCTTTTGAGCATGGAATTGAGAGTAAGACAAGCAGTAATGAGGACAGGATCTACTTTCTGGAACAGTATACCACTGGACAATCCAAAGACCTTGTGCGTAGCTGCATGCACATGCCATCAACCAGAGGTTACAGTGAAGCAAAGAAGCTGCTTGAAAAAACCTTTGGCAATGAGATCAAGATCACACATGCATACATGGAAAAGGCCCTGAACTGGTCGAGCATTAAGGTAGAGGATGGAAAAGCATTGCAAGCCTATGGACTCTATCTTAGGGGCTGCCATAATGCGATGCAAGTCTTGCGATATCTGGAAGAGCTAAATAGCCCATCGAATCTCAGGCTTATTGTTCTAAAATTGCCCTACAGGTATAGGGAGAGATGGAGATCCTTTGCTAATGATATACTGGAATATAAAAACCACAGAGCAGAATTCCATGATCTGGTTAAATTTATTGAGAAGCAAGCCACCGTTGTGTTAGATCCTGATAAAGAAAGTGTTTTGTCCGTCTCTTCATAAACGGAGTGACTAAGTTCCGTTGAGTTCTGGATTTTAATAAGTATTATCAATCTGCAGATTGGGAGAGAAAACCAGACCCCTGACAATAAAATGACAACACGACACCAGGCTTAGGTCTCAATCATGTCTCTCTCAGCTCTGAAATCCGGAGGACCATCTTTTATAGGGCACAAGAATGTAAACATAGATTGTGACAGTCAGGCAGTAATGACGTTTCAACAGTCTCAGAGAAAGAGATTCACTGCTCCCAACACATGACAACTCTCAGACTAGAGAGTTCATAGTTGGAGCTCTCCTTGTAGTCATGACAAGGAACGTTTAGCCAGTACTTTCTCCTGACCCCGAACATCTATTAACCCTGACACATAGACACAATATACTCTTATTAATAGCAAGCTTACATGAGAACGTACTAACGAGTATCCAATGACTAGTTCTATTGATTAGTGAATAATGTAAGCACACATGTATGCACACAGGAAATCCCAATTTCTTCCACAGTCCCCCCTTTTGACGTTTAATGTCAACACAACAAACATTTATCAACTGTTTATCTGGGGCCTGCTGTAGTGCCTTACATTTCACAAGTTTCATAACATTTCAAAACCTTAACAATCAAACAATACTTTATCTGTTACTACTCAGCACAGCATACATGATTATAGGATTTGAAGAAGTATTAGGTAGTACCCAATCAGGTGAAAAAGTACAAAGTCAATGAAGTGAATAGCTTTTGTTTCGTTCTCTAGATAGGGCTCCTGGAAATGACCTTAACGCTCCTTCTATTTTCCTTGTTCAAAGTTGCATGGCATTATACACTTTGGTGATATTGTGACCTCTGATTCATCCTAGTAACACAGGCACCCCCTAGGACCTTACAAAAGAACTAGCTTATAGCTATTCACTTCATAAGCAAACAGCAAAATGACAGTTTATCAATGATACTAGAAACATAAGCATATTTCTCTCCTGGACATAACCAAGGGTCATGCTCTCGTGAGCTCAACACAGCATGGTATAGATCAAACACTGTTCATAAATTCAGATTATTTCAAACAGTATAAAAGTAATAAAGTAACCACTATCTTTAATTATTGTTCACTGATCTGTGGTTAAGGACAGATCTATTCAGATTGCATACAGCATTGTATATCAGTTGGAAAATAGAAGGAGGCAAATGGCCATCTTTATTACATTGGCAAAATAGTCACTTGGTACTTGAGATTACATATCAGACATTTCAATCATTCTCAGGGTAATGCAGTAATCCTCAATCTTGCTTGCTTTTGTCTGTGGCTTGATTTGGGCTACCATAATCTTACTGGCAGCCTTCCGAGAGCCTACTGCACAGCACTGTACACAGCAGGCAGTACACATCTTCCAAGCACAAACCACAATCAGCACAACAACGATTAACATGCCCGATCCAGTGATTCCCATTTGAATGATAGTTGAAAAAGAAACCCCGAACAGAGGAGGGAGGTCAATCAGCACAATTCCAAGCTTCAGGTTCCCCCAAAGCTGAAATTATGTTTTAATGTGAGCAGCCATACTTGATATTACATTACATTTACATTTATTCATTTAGCAGACACTTTTATCCAAAGCGACTTCCAAGAGAGAGCTTTACAAAGTGCATAGGTCACTGATCATAACAACGAGATAGCCACAAAACATTGCGAGTAGCCAAAACATGAAGCACACATTGTGAACAACCAAAATAAGTGCCAAAGGGAAGAAACATAAGAGCATGTAGTTAAACAAGTTACAATTAACCCTCGTGCTGCCTTCGGGTCACATGACCCAAAGGTTCATAACGAACCATCGTTGTGTTTACCCAATTTTACCCAATACAAAAACAAATACAAATAATTTTCTTTTAACCATTCCAATGTGGGGGGTCTGAGACAGCCCGACAGTTAAAAGAAAATGCTTCACTTTGTTTTTGTATGAGGTAAATTTGTCGCAATACGACGGTGGGTCACAATGACTGATGGGTCAGAATGACCCGAAGATAACACAAGGGTTAAACAACATGAACTGCTATAAGTGCAAGTGTACCTGTGGAAAAAAGCAAGCAACAATAATAAAAACAATATATCACAGCGAGTACAAAAATTTAAGTCAGTTACCACTAACCACAAGAGCAACAAGTCTCTAAGCAAGAGTCATTGTGATCCTTGAGGAAACTAACATCGGGTCAAGCGAACCATTCCTAAGTACCGTTGTACTCCCGGAACAAGTGCGTCTTGAGCCTTTTCTTGAAGGTGGAGAGACAGTCAGTGTCTCTGATGGAGGTGGGGAGTTGATTCCACCACTGGGGGGCCAGACAGGAGAAGAGCTTGTGTTGGGACCGGGCGGTCTTGAGCGGTGGGACCACCAGGCGGTTGTCTGAAAAAGACCGTAGGTGACGGGTGGGGGTGTAAGGCTGCAGGAGAGACTTGATGTAGACGGGTGCAGTCCCGTTCACTGCTCGGAAGGTCAATACCAGGGTCTTGAATCTGATACGGGCCATGATAGGTAGCCAGTGGAGAGAGATGAGGAGCGGGGTAACATGGGAGCATGGATTGTAGACCAGGCGGGCCGCTGCGTTCTGAATCCTCTGAAGGGGGCGGGTTGCACAAGCTGGGAGACCAGCGAGCAGCGAGTTGCAATAGTCCAACTTGGAGAGGACAAGTGCTTGGACTAGCAGCTGGGTGGAGTGCTCAGACAGGTATCTCCTGATCTTCCGGATGTTGTAGAGAGTGAATCTACACGACCGGGAGACCCCAGCAATGTGGGCCGTGAGGGAGAGCTCGTCGTCCATGGTAACCCCAAGGTTCCTGGCAGAGGATGAAGGGGTCACCGTCGCAGATCCCAGGGTGATTGGTATTAGCACTATTAGCAGATTCATTGTGGATAAAAGTACAACAGTCATGACCTTTCACAGCACAGGTACCTCCCTGAGCTGACAACAGATAATCCAGTGCCATATGGTTCTGTAGCACTACCTGCCTCATGACCTTCATCTCAGAAGCAACCGCAGTTAAGGCGTCAGCTGTCTCATTACCAATGGACTCCAACCCTACTGCTAAGCTCCTAATATCTCTAAAGGCAGTGATAACACCATACACAGGGAGAATGGCAGCTGAAAAAGTGAAAAGTGACTGTGTACTATTGAATCCACGTGATGTGATCCCAGCTTCTTAGCATCTGCATTAACCCTTGTGTTATCTTCGGGTCATTCTGACCCATCAGTCATTGTGACCCACCGTCGTATTGCGACAACTTTACCGCATACAAAAACAAAGTGAAGCATTTTCTTTTAACCGTTGGGCTGTCTCAGACCCCCCACATTGCGAAGGTTAAAAGAAAATTATTTGTATTTGTTTTTGTATTGGGTAAAATTGGGTAAACACAACGATGGTTCGTTATGAACCTTTGGGTCATGTGACCCGAAGGCAGCACAAGGGTTAATAATACTTCTTTTGTGGCGGTGCCACCAATGTTTGGGAAAGGGGTGCAGGGGCAACCCATCTACAGGTCTACAATAAACCCAAGGTAACACGTTCCTGACCAGTCGTCCGGCAGGAAATAATAAGCACTCTTACCACATACCCACATGGTGCCATTGTTAGCTGCACGAGGAACCCAAAATGGTGATGCCCTTATACTTACAGGTCCATCTGCAACAGGCAAATTATGCAACAGGCTGTTAGCATACAAGAGGGAGAAAAAATAGGAAAAAGAGAGAAAAGGGGAAACTCAAAAGTCCCCATTCATAGTTTAAACATTTTTAACCCGTTACATTTTAAGATAATTCGAAAAAACACCCGAAATGACGAATTTTACATCGTTTGGGGAAGATGTAGAATGGAACCAAAGGTCCGCGGTTCGCGTCCCACCTACGGCACCTTTTACTATTTCTAATAAACAACCACTTGAGTTTCCAAGTGTGTATCTTATCAAAACATTATGTTATCCTAATTTAGTGTAATTTGAAAAACATTTGTATCCACTAAAGAGTGCATTATTTATATTTTACGTAGTTATCTACACTATTTGCCTTTATTTTTATTCACTCCGCACAGGAGTACTGTTTTTAGTTAGTTTTAGTTAGATCTATCTCTCTATCCATCCATCTATCTATCGCTCAAACTGTGTGGCTTCTGAGCTTGTGTGCTCTTATCTGAAGCTCTGTCTTTTTGGTTTCTGCACTTACCATTTCAACACTTGCATGATCCGTATATTAAATATTTTAAAAAAATGTGCGCAAGCAAGCGTAAAGTTAATCACTTTCTGCTCTTACTTCTTGTAGACTTGCCGTATTTGGTTAGAAAGAGTAGTGATTGGGAAATAACGACGGACTGACCAACAAATAGTTGATAAATAGAAACATTTATCCACAAGTGTAAAAATAGAAATATGAACAACAACTAGAGAGGGTACAATTTCTGGGGAAATTGTAGGGTGTGCTTGCTTGCATCGGTTGCAGATGGGTCCGTTTATTAACTGTAATTTCTGTATATTTTATATAAAAATGCCTACTTATTATTTATGAAGATTGCATAGATTTAAAAGCATAGAGTACATGTGTTGCTGCTCATGTACAATTCAAAATACAAAAAGTGAAGTGTATGTCCCTGTACTTACTGTATGTAGAATGAACCTAACCTATATGACTTAAACGTCACCTTAAGTTTTTCCCTTCTACAGTAGTGATATTGTCAAGCATTTAGCCCACTCATATTGCATTCATTCATTAAGAACTACCTTTGAAACAAGTTAAACCCCCTTGAAACAAGCTATTATAAGTAACAACGTTGTCACCGGCAATAATAGATGGAATCGCGATTCAAACAGTACCATCTTCTAACTGAAAATATGCCCCCAAAAACGTAAATAAGCTTGACATTTATTTAGTGGAAAATCGCTTTCATAAAAAGCTCACTGGTAGCGATCATTGTCAGTAACAACGCAAAGTGCGATATTGCCCTGTGTGGAGAAGCTGCCCCGGTAAATTGTACTACTTCAGTACAGTAGACTACTGCTGTGTTCGTCTTGGTAGCGATTGCGTTGGTTGAATTGGATTTAACGTTCCGTTGTACGGTTTAGGCTGAAATTAATTATTTTCATGAACAGATTGACAAAGTTTAGGGTGTGGCAATGAAGTTAAGGTTAGCAGTTAGATAGACTTTTGATTTAATTAAGGGGAGTGCCGAACATGTTCTGTCGCCGTTTGACTTCCTACAGCTGTGTAGATGTTTTTGTAGTGTCTCGCGTAGGCTACAGCGTTGCAGTGAGCAACACTGGTTTGAAACCACAGGTAATGATAATTTCACCCACAAATCGTTTACTTGTAATGTAATGTCATAATAAATCCTACAACAAAAATGTATTTGTGAGGAATGTTTATTTTAAATATTGAAAACAGATGCATCATAGACCACTGTAGTATGTGTTGCCCGGGCAACAGAGGCTAATGTCATGATGCTAATGCTTCAGTGAAATAGTAGACTACCGTTTCTAAAAGTAGATGTGGGCCTACTTCCTTAATAATATCAGCTAATATTGTACATTACATTTCATAATTGTGTTTCACATCACAAAGTAAAATGAGTAAATAGTTATCACCCTGGCCTCTTTGCTTGTGGCGTTTCTGCAGCTGCCTTGCAGTAAAGCTATAGTTAGCCTAGCTATCCCCCAAGTTAACAGACGTGAAACGAATGTTCTGCTACAGGTAGTCACGCGTGTTTTCATGACGTCAGTGACTGTGGCTAGCAAATTAGCCACCGTTAGCTTCACTTTTCACCACAAAAACGCAATTTCTACTTAAACCATGCAACGGAACGTAAATAAAAATACAACCAACGCAATCGCTACCAAGACGAACCTTTTGACACCGCCGTTGTGTATGTAGTCCAAATATTGACTGATCCTTAGGGGGGTGAAAATAAACAATAATAAATAAATATATATGTGAGAGAACAAAGGTTGTGCCCTTGCCGAAGGCAAAGCACACCCAACTAGAGAGGGTACAATTTCTGGGGAAATTGTAGGGTGTGCTTGCTTGCGTCGGTTGCACAGGGGTCCGTTTTTGAATGACATTTTTAAAACTGATATTTCTGTATATTTTATATAAAAATGCATACTTATTATTTATAAAGATTACATAGATTTAAAAGCATTTTTTTTTGCTGCTCATTTACAACTGAAAATACGAGTGAAGTGTAGAATGAAATAGATTTTCTAATTTCCCCTGCAAAAAGCTTCCTCATCGTTGAATCAAAACGAATACATTTGGCAGACCGGTGTAAAAATTGACCTAATCTTAAGTTTTTCCCTTCTCGTGATATTTTAAGGCATTTAGCCTACTCATATTGCATTCATTCATGAATAAAGAACCCCCTTTGAAGATTATTCTACGACGTTACCGGCAGTAGAAGATTGAATCGCGATTCAAACAGTACCATCTTCTAACTGAAAATATGCCCCCAAAAACGTAAATAAGCTTGACATTTATTTAGTGGAAAATCGCTTTCATAAAAAGCTCACTGGTAGCGATCATTGTCAGTAACAACTCAAAGTGCGATATAGCCCTGTGTGGAGAAGCTGCCCCGGTAAATTGTACTACTTCAGTACAGTAGACTACTGCTGTGTTCGTCTTGGTAGCGATTGCGTTGGTTGAATTGGATTTAACGTTCCATTGTACGGTTTAGGCTGAAATTAATTATTTTCATGAACAGATTGACAAAGTTTAGGCTTTGGCAATGAAGTTAAGGTTAGCAGTTAGATAGACTTTTGATTTAAGTAAGGGGAGTGCCGAACATGTTCTGTCGCCGTTTGACTTCCTACAGCTGTGTAGATGTTTTTGTAGTGTCTCGCGTAGGCTACAGCGTTGCAGTGAGCAACACTGGTTTGAAACCACAGGTAATGATAATTTCACCCACAAATCGTTTACTTGTAATGTAATGTCATAATAAATCCTACAACGAAAATGTATTTGTGAGGAATGTTTATTTTAAAGATTGAAAACAGATGCATCATAGACCACTGTAGTATGTGTTGCCCGGGCAACAGAGGCTAATGTCATGATGCTAATGCTTCAGTGAAATAGTAGACTACCGTTTCCAAAAGTAGATGAGGGCCTACTTCCTTAATAATATCAGCTAATATTGTACATTACATTTCATAATTGTGTTTCACATCACAAAGTAAAATGAATAAATAGTTATCACCCTGGCCTCTTTGCTTGTGGCGTTTCTGCAGCTGCCTTGCAGTAAAGCTATAGTTAGCCTAGCTATCCCCTAAGTTAACAGACGTGAAAAAAACGCGTGTTTTCGTGACGTCAGTGACTGTGGCTAGCAAATTATCCACCGTTAGCTTCACTTTTCACCACAAAAACGCAATTTCTACTTAACCCTTGTGTTATCTTCGGGTCATTCTGACCCATCAGTCATTGTGACCCACCGTCGTATTGCGACAAATTTACCTCCTACAAAAACAAAGTGAAGCATTTTCTTTTAACTGTTGGGCTGTCTCAGACCCCCCACATTGCAATGGTTAAAAGAAAATTATTTTTATTTGTTTTTGTATTGGGTAAAATTGGGTAAACACAACGGTGGTTCGTTATGAACCTTTGGGTCATGTGACCTGAAGGCAGCACATAGGTTAAACCATGCAACGGAACGTAAATAAAAATACAACCAACGCAATCGCTACCAAGACAAACCTTTTGACACCGCCGTTGTGTATGTAGTCCAAATATTGACTGATCCTTAGGGGGGCGAAAATAAACAATAATAAATAAATATATATTTGAGAGAACAAAGGTTGTGCCCTTGCCGAAGGCAAAGCACACCCAATTATAAACAACTGCCTTTTCTGCAGACGCAGACGTGGCAAAGTAGCCGAGCAAAAGATGGCCGACCTTCCACAAGACCGTGTCTCACCGGATCTGCCACCTTTCACTCATGTCGGTATAGACTATTTTTTATCATAGAATCCAAAATGCAATCCTGAACGATGGAGTAACATGGAAGTTCAACCTTCCATCAGGAGCAGGGATGTAGTGGGGGCTAAATGCACGTAAACGCCGTTTACGCACCTCCCGAAATTCGGAAATAGCGTTTATCCACCTCTAAATTGCAGAAATTGCATTTATCCACCTCTAAATAGCGTTTATGCGCGTTTACGCACATCTAAGTTCTCTGTGCCCCGTATTCTGCCGTTGGAATAATCCAACGGCAGAATACTAATACAATTTGGTGTAATTTTAAAACACCAAAGACTAACTTTCATATTGTTTAACATATAAACGCTGTAGTGTGAATAATTTCATCTGCGCTGTATGGTCTGTGTCCAATCAATGCGTTGCGGCTGCGACACCAATCAGGATCCACGAAGTATGTACACACATACACGTTGTGGATTAGTCTACCTGTTCGGAATGGATTAATTAGCCATGGATATCAGGCGATTTTTGAAGAGACCATCGAGTTCTCCCACTCCCACAGATGCCCGCAAAAGGCCTCAAGTAAGATAAATTCACGTTTGTAAACGTTGTTTTGGTTTGCACATCGCATTAAGACAGGGACAAACGGCTAGCCTACTATTATTAACATGCTCCTTATCCTTCTCCTGGTAAGCCTAGGAATGTCCCTTTCCGCCCCCCATAAATACTTGCCCACCAGGCCTTCCATACAAGCCGCCATCGCCGTCCGTCCATGCGAAGACTCCCCCTAGTGACGACGTCCATATGGACGTCCATGACGCTCTGAGGGATTTAGCTGCCTCTCCAACCCAGTCATTTGGAGCAGATAAACATCAAAAACATGCAGGGCTACAGTAGGCCCAAGGACCAGGATCAGTGAAAACTTTGTCAGAATCCGCTATCCGCACATAGCCTATCACCATACCCTCATGCAGGGTATGAGAAGAATCTCAGGCAAATGAGAAGAGAACATTTCATTCTACACTTCACTCTTAGTATTTTGAAGTGTAAATGAGCAGCAACAAATGTAACTTTTTAATCCATGCCATCTTTATAAATAAGAAGTATGCATACTTATTGAAAATATAAAGAAATATCCATTGTAAAAATGTCAGTAAAAAAACTGACCCATCTGCAACCGATGCAAGCAAACAATTTCCCCAGAAATTGTACCCTTTCTAGTGACTGTAACTATAAATGTTGCCACCAAGCCTGAACATTTCACATTTATTGCAACCAGCATCTTTCAATTCAAGGGCACAGTCAAATTAAGTATTTCAAATTTGTTATCCCTGTGTATCAAAGAACAACATATTTGTAGAGCAATAACAGCTGCAGTGAGTGCACCCAATTTCAAAGGAAGAATAAACAAGAGTGACCTGTGATTTATGATCTTTGCTTACAGCACATCTCACGGTGTGATTCAATCAACAGTGAGCAATTTTACTGAATCACAAAACTGCTGTAAGCTGCAAAGAATTCTAGAGAAAAGTGACAATTTTACGGTGATTCTGTGGTTGGTGTTGAGACAGGAAGGAAGCTGGAAGTTTTGTATTTCCTGCTGCTCTGTGTGAATATAAAAGTCGCTTTCACAAGGTCACCACTGGTGCTGAGAACAACACTGAGGTAAGTTTTTTTGCTTCTCTGACAACCGAAACACTTTTGGTTTGATGAACTATGAGGTACAGATTCTTATGCATTTTACATTTTATGATGCATTTATTAAGTTAAGCATCAACATCTACCTGTATCTTACTTCTTATTGTTTTACATGCCATTGATGATCCCCTTCCTCTACTATGTCTGTACAGTATAGAACTGTAAAAAGACATTTCGGCAAGAGAGAGTCTGTCAGTGGTAAACATATCTCATTTGGATTCTGAGCAGTTTATGTGCTGTTATACATTGACTGGGTAAGATGTTAAGTAGATGAATGTGACATGGACCTTCTAAAACCTTTAATGTTAGCTACAACTAACAAGCTAACGTTTAGACCTATTTTCATCCTACACAAATTGTATTAGCATATTCTGCCATATACCTTGAAACTAAGGACAGGTAAGCAAGATTGTGTGTTAGCACTATGTGGTTGCATGGAAACTTCAGCTGGCATTCTCCTATGAACTGGTTTATTTTTTAGTGTTGTCATGCTTCAGCATGATGGGCACACAGTGAGTTTAGCATTGGGCTGGACAAAAACAGTGGGACAGGGCAGTTCACATGTTGTGAGGGTGGATGGAATCTAAGACGTTGAACGATACCTTTATTTGGTGTCTGTGGTGGGCTGTGAGACTTTAGTGAACATGTTAGATGACTATGCAAAGTATGTGTCCGATGCGCACTAAGTTAAACCTACCAGGAAATTACTCTCTGGCTGGGAACTGTGTCATAAAGCCTCGTTTTGAAGGGGTGGTTTCTCACGCCAGTTCAGGGGGGCTCACGCACACACACACACCACACACACACACACAAAGTCAGGTGTTCTGTCATTGCAGTGGTTAGTTTGTCATTGTCATTTCTGGGAAGTCTACATTTATTTATATTTTTTATCATCTGAGTCATGGTGGTCTATCATTGTTGAAATGACATCGTCAATATCAGTGGATTTGAAATGTGAACAGATCAGACTTGATTTTCAGAATCAGAATATTCTGTATAGTGATTTTGATCATCACTTTACAAAACCAGAGGTAGGTATGCAGTGCAGAGCATTGTTATATTGTTCACTCACTGTTATGAACAAATTGGGTTAAAAAACAAAGCTGCATTTGATACTTTTAAAAAGAGCTCCTGAAAGTAAAAGAACTGCTTCAACCTCATAACAGAGACCTTTTTTAGGGTTTTATCAATAATCTGTGTTGCTCACATGTGGAACATGTGTAAAATATAACCACCCCATAGAATCCCACCCATTATAGCCTCTAACAGAACAGTGTTATTGTCTTGCTCTCTAAGATGTGTATTAGCCTACACACCAGGCCTCTACAGTGAAGCCTAATCACATTTCACCCTATCAGCTGTGGCCCACAGCAGGTCTGGATAATAGCAGGGACGGCCCTTTATCTGGCCTCACAAGGTGGCCTCCAGACTCTGATAAGGACGCTTCCTCTTTCTCTTCATCTCCCATCCTGTCTTAAACCAAAATACATTGACTGGGTTTTAAAAAAATAGGTAAAAAATGATACATCCATCAATAATGCAAGGGTTTGGCATTTGGTGTCCTCTGACGCATTTCTGCAACTGAAGCAGAAGCACAAGCAACCTGCAGGGTGGGGGGAGGAGGAGGGGCTGTACGGCTGTGGCTGGGGGGGATGAACGCGGTTGTTTTACTATTCTGAGTAAAGGCTGGTGATGCTGGTGTGGGAGAGGAGGCTGAGGGCACCATAAATGGGCTGGAGGCGGGGCAGCATGACTGATCTATGTAGCCCACAGTAAGAAGACGACACTGACAGGACCTTAGAGCTTAGGCATCAGGTGACGTGCTGAACTTGTGGGGTTTCAAACCTTTCTGTCTCCCGTCAGGGCCAGAACACAACAGTTCTCCAGTGACCAAACGCCGGTCTTCTCTGGTCACAGGAAACATCACCTCAGGGCTTTCACAGGAGAGGAGAGGATCTCTATGGAAACCAAGTCGGCCTCTTGAACAGCTCTTTTTGAACAGCTCCGTCCAGGAAGAAACATCCGGAGTAATCGATATCCGGTTGCGGCGGTACTGTGAGGATAGGGACCTGGAGTATGGGATATTGATCCCAGTTGCAGTCTGCTTTGACTGAAGACTCTGACGACAGTCCTCTTCTAGAAGGATTTTGTATCACAGATACAAAAGAGGGCAGAAGAAGACAACAGGATAAATATTATCTATGAGAGAGAAAGAGAGAGACACACCAATGGATCTGAGCGTGCTCCAAGCCCTGGAGAGAGAAAAGGTTCTGGAGGTTCTTCAGAGGGACAAACTTCTGCGGAGCAGAGAGGAGGAAAGAATCAGGTAAACAGCACCTGTGTGCAACGCCTCATATCTTGATAAGGGGCTGTTCTGTGTAGAGACTTTTGAAAACACTGAATAATCATAACCCCTGACAGTGCACATTGTATTTTAGACTTTTAAAATATTTGTTTCACACAGTAGTGTCTGGTTTGTAGAGTACGACACAAATGCCCTGAACTAGTGACTAATGACGACACTGACAGACATGAGGAGCTTTCTTAGTCTGGTAGTTACAGTTTTTTCCGATTGCTTAGACACAAAAATGTCAAATAACACACAGTTAGTGAAACCTGACACTCAAGGAGCAAAACAGAAGCCCACACTTGCACAACTATAAGCACATTCTCATCCTCACACTATTTGCTAAATACTACACACAGTGTTTTGCAAATCACTAAACACACTTTTCTACATTAGACACATACATTTAAGATAATGTCACTTCATTGCCTTTTTTAGACACTGCCTTGTAAAATGCCACACGTGAACAAATGGATCAAACACAGGCGTCAGGTGTACAAGCACTTAAGTGCTAAACTGTAAACATACCAATCAGGTGTAAGCACCATAAAAAGCACCATCAAAAATGGAAGGCAATTCGAACATTGGTTGACCATGTTGTGAACCATGGGGCAACATTGAGAGAGGCTGGACAGAGAGTTCAGCCCAACCTCAGCAGATATACTGTTGCAACAGTAATTTGGACATTTCAACAAGAGCACAGATGAAAACTACTATTCTCTACTGTCTACAGTACAGTAACATGTAGCCTACTATATGCACTACATCAGTACTTTGTACACATTCATGGCAGTCCATGATTGAAACAATGTACTGTATTTCATTTGCTGAATACTTTCATTTGTCTCCACAAATGTATTTGCTGTGTTTACAGTATGTAGCCTACTATACAGTTTTAAATTTGAAATATGTTCAGATTTTCTGCGCAAAACGCAACCTTTACGTAGACAATGTGGAGAAATACACTAAATATTTTCAGCAGTGTGCAGTACTAGTCTTGTGTGTTGTTTTTGGTCAACATATTCATGTACTTGTACGTACTCTACTGGAACAATCTCTCTGACAAAATCAAACAGGTTATATCATCAGAAAAGAATAGTTAGTGTAAAAGTGTTTTAAATTTTTCACTACAGTGTGTAACTGATTCAAACAGTGAGTCCAATTTTATGAACCATGTGTGTGGCATTCGGTGACAGAAATGGGTTTTTATACATGATTGTATAGTTTTGAACAAAGTGTTTTATTTTGCCAAAGGATGGAGGTGTTCTGCTACTTGTGTGTCTAGTTGTGTGAATCGTGTGTTGTGTTTTGACAAAGTGAGCCCTGTTTTCAAAATTGTGCTTAAGCAATTGGAAAAAACTGTAAAAAGCCCCTCTGTGATTCGCTGCCTACTTCCTATGTTCCCAGGAGACTGAAGTCAGAGCTCCAGGAGATCAAAAGGAAGGGTGCCAAGAGCTTCTCCAGGCAGTACAGCGAGAAGACCTGCGCCCGCTGCCAAAGGCCCCTGGGAAAGTTCTGGAACTCAGGCTCTGTGTGCCGAGGCTGCAGCCACCGGATCTGCAGCAAGTGCCGCGTGGGCGAGTCGGCCATGGATTGGAAGTGTACCGTCTGCCACGCCTACAGGTGAGCTCTGGGGGGAGACGAGCCAGAAGCTCAAGATGGCTGTCTGGCCCAAATGAGAACGTCACCCAAAGAGACTGTGTGGCACACTTTAGTATGTACTCAGTAAATTCAGACTCCAGCGATGTTCTAATGATGGAGGGGTAGGAATGACTTTTTCTTCTGATAAATGGGGTACTCATCTTGAATCCTGGTGGATGCTTGTGCGAGATCGTTTTCATTGAATACAGGTCTGCTCCTTACAGGGAAGTCAAGATAAGGTCTGGTGAGTGGTTCTTGGAGGAGAGGGCAAAGAAATATCCAGCTGAACCAGGTTTGTTTCCACTGTCTTTACATACAAACTATCACTGTGTTTGCTCTGTGCATCAAGCCATTATTCACTATCCCCATCCATCTATAAACATAGCAACATGGACCTTAGAGCTGAGATCAGGGATAGCTATAGAACATTTTACTTCAGATCTGGAAGTCGTACCCCCCTATTTTGACGATCTGAAACGCAAGTACCAAACCGCAAAGCGCAAGTAACTTTGTGGGCGGGACTCCGGCTCGGTTGCTATTTTGCCGGCGGGATAAATGACTTTGCGCCTGGCGCAAATCTAAAATGGGTTGGTCCGAAGTGACTACATTACTAATGGGTGTGGTTTGGGCGTAACGTGCAATAAACCAATCAGAGCGTCATCTCACATTCCCTTTAAGAGCAGCGCTTGTTCCATGGCGGATTGCTATTATAACGGCGGATTTGCCAGGCGCACGCCAGGAGCGGTTCACAGCCAAGGAGACCGACGTTCTAGTCAGGGCCGTAACAGATAGACAAGTGACATTGTATGGGAAAGGCAGAGCAGTTTTCTCATTGCACTAAATTGCCCGCTCATGCTGCTCATTCAAATTCTTATTCTTATTTTTATATAGCCTACCCTATATTTTATTTTTTAAATTGTTTGGTTCTAGGAATTAGTTTAACTATTGTACTTGTTTACTTAATTTAAGACCCGTATATGTTTATTGTTTGCACCTTCCTGCCACAGTAAATTCCGTGTTTGTGTAACATAGGCTACATGGCGAATAAACCGAATTCTGATTCTGATGGAAATGGGAGAAGAAACCCACCCAAATTAGCTTCGGTTAAACAGGCGTGGGAGAAAATTGGCACAATTGTTACAAATCATGTTCACATACATAGAGATTTCTCGTGAAAATCTTTTTATAATCATTGAAGAAATGTAACACGCCATAAATCAAAACAATGTAACGTAGCTTCGCAGAAAGAAGACCCGGCCTCGCCAGCAGTGTGCACGGACCAAGCTTGCGCCCTTAAAATAGCATCTGAATAATGCGCAATTGACTTTAGACCACGTTTTTCCTGGTCAGTGGCGGAATTGTTTTTCGTAAACTGCAAAATAGCACCAGGGAACGTTTGCGCCGGAACACGCCTCCTTTTTCGCTGAACCGCCCACGGGAGCGCAAGGTCATTTCGACGTGCGTCTGTGGAGGGAAAAGTCAGCTTTGCGTCGAGTGCAAACTAGGAATGATACTTGCGTCGTTGACAAAGTCAATTGCGCTGGGTGCAAGATCGGTCCCGTAGGTTCAAATCTCCCTCGCTATGACAAACTGGTTAAAAGCGTATTCACAGATCAGATACTTACAGCTTGACTCGTACTTGTGTAAAATTACATAAATTGATATCTGCCATGGGTACAATACATGATGCAGTTTTTCACAATTGTTGACACACGTTTCTCAAAACAATAACGGCTTTCCCAAAACTGCACACACAAAACTGAAAACCTCACACACTAAATGCTAAACCTGACACTCCCTTTGCAAGAGGACTCTTTGCCATAAAATCTCTGAACTGTTCACAAAATGGAACTCGTGTTTTCATTTGGTACACACAGCCATATTTTCAAATGACACACACATACCATTCATTGAGTACACACAACTAAGTATTTGTCTGCACACTACCAAGCATTTACAGCAAGTGCAAAATTGAAAACACAATTATAAAAATGGAACACACCATATGAATGACAATGACTCTGGAGAATGAGCCATTTCTCCTTTTGTAAAATTACTCAGTGTAGGCCTACTTTTTTTCATAGTCAAACATAAAACAGCACACAAATATCCAGCATTTTTTTCGGTACACACAGAGAACAGTACAGTACTGTAAACCGGCCTGCTCAATCCCCCCCCCCCCTTCACAAAAAGGAATTAGGCATCATGCCTCCGGTTCCTGTCTGGCCAGAGGGCCTCATCCACACTCCTTGATGTGGTCTGTGTTCCGGTTGAATGGGACAATGTACACCTGTTTCATCCGCATGGCATTCCTGCGAAGAATACGGTCCAATGTAGAGAGGCTGACGGTCTGGACGTTCATGAATGTAGCATGGTCAGCCAGGTTCCTAGTTTGTATTTGTCGGAGTGTGATAGCGTTGTTCTCACAAACCATATTTACAATTTCAGTCTCCTGTTCGGCTGTGAAAGTGTGTGTTCTTCCTCCACGGTGTGGTTCTCTTTCAGTTCTGCAAAATACAAATACTGTGAGCACACTGTATTCTATTGATATTCAGTATTACAGTACACAAGGCAAATAGATTTCGTACCTGTTCTCCATCCTGAAGGTTCTAATGATGGCAGCAACTGTAAAGCGGCTGAGATTTGGTTGGACCCTCTGGCCAGCCTTCCTCATGCTCAAACCATGGTTGAGCACATGGTCTACCACAGTGGCCCAAATCTCATTACAGACGACCGTTCTCCTTCTTTCTCCTCCTCCTCCCTTCTTCTTCTTCTCCTTGTCCTTCTCCTCCTCTTCATCCCACTTTTATGCTGCAGTCCTGATTGCAAATTGCTCAACAGACCTGAAAGTGTAGAGATTTTAACATTTGTGTGTTGTAGGTTGATGCTTTGAGCTTTTACTTGAAAAGTGTGTGCAACAACTGAACATTGTGTGTAGTGTTTTGACAACAAGGTGATGTGTAATTGACATCAGAGTGTAAAAAAGGAAAGTCAGAGTCTAATGCAGATAAGACAGTGTGAAGTAGTGCCAAATTGGGTCGAGCGATTGGTACATGAAGTGAAGGGTGTGCAAATTGTGCCGAATATGTGCTTTTTGTGTGTTAACAACTGAGAAAAACTGTAATAGGGTTGAATTTTACTCTAAGCATAACACTTCAATCCATGAGTGAACTGCTTTGAACAGTTTGACTGAATAATACATTACTGCTGTCTGTGGGAACACTGCCCACAAGCTTTCAGAGCAGTAATATTTTATAGTGTATTGGTAAAGTAGGCGGTTTTGTCAACAGCTGTTCTCTTTTATATTACAGATAGACATGAGACTGTTGGGGAGAAACTACTCAAGTCTTATCAAAGGTTGAGGTGAGATAACAGTCTTGGGATCTCGTCTCTGAATGCTGCCATAAAATATGTTATTTTATGTCATAAAAATGTTCACAGTCATGACCTGTTTTAATTTTAATTAATTATTATTAAGTATTCTGTGTATCGTCTTTCAGTCATATTTCAGTTGTGCCACCAACCCCTCCACCCTATTATGACGGTCCATCTTTTAGCAGATATGGGGTAAGCAAAAAACGCATTCGAATTATTAACAGTACTTGAAATATACAGCTCATTTTTGTTTTATTATTTTTTATGATAGTAATTATATGAATTCAATGTCTAGACGCTGAAGAACTCTAAACCCTTCACCAAGTCTGTGGAAGACCTGATGGCTTCCTTCACGAGCCATATCAAAAGTATGTGATCCATTCTATTGATTTAGTGTCAAGCCATCTCAGACTTCAGACTAAACGTTAAGTCTCTAATGTAATGAGGGCCTTCTCTACTAAGTGGTCAGAGAACTAAATTGCATTTTAAGGCAAAACAGTGGTTACATAAGAGGAAGCAGACGCTAATTTCCTTTGAGCCGAGGGCATTATCATAATTGATTTATAGGAGAACCCTGTATCTACCTTTAAGTCATCAGTGCTGAGGAAAGCACAGCTACTGCTTCGTTGATAAGATATCTCTCCTAATAAGCATGCAGCAGCAACAAGTCAAGTTTATTTATACACATTTAAAAACAGCAACCGTTGACCAAAGGGCTGTACAGTCAGAGTAGCAAAAGCCATTAAACAACACAATATACTCACAAAAAATGTTTTAACAGAAAAAAAACTAAGAAAGGCAATTGTCATATCACTGTCAACAAGCCTTCTGTCCTTTTCGAAGGTGTCTGCAGCCTTATCAGTTATTAGGAGAGAGATTGTTTGGACTGGAGCTGACTGCTTCTGGTTTTTCCCGGCAGAGATCTCCAAGTCTCAAACTGATGTGCGAGACTCGGGGCTCCAGGACCTTCTCACGGTGACCAGCCGGCGCCAGAGCTTCTCTGACACAGACATCAACAAAACCAACAAAGTACGATCCACCAATCAACCATGTCACCAGAAAAAACGACAAAATACAATCTAATATTTTGTCACACATCACCAGTGTATTGTATTATAATGTATAGAAGCTTTGCGTTGCTTTAGGAAGTAAGGAAGTACTTTTAAGTATTAGTAAGTAGAAGTGTAAGTAAATAAATCATAAACCATAGTTGGTTACATGTTGCACATTGTTGATTAATTTTTCATCAAACAGTTAACCAAAGGCCCCAGTCTGCCCAGCCTGTTCAAGAAGAACAAGGACAGTGACCTGTCAGGGCCAGAGGAGGACACGTCCCTGGGGTCAGAATACTCAGGCCAGAAAAGAGTAAGTGCAATTGTGAAAATTATGGGGAAACGTTCATACTGTGCAGTATTCGCATCCTGTGACTGATTCTGACAAGATTGTGCCACGGTTGATTTTCTCTGTCTGTGTTTCATCATTTGCAAAGCTTGTGGAAACCTGCAACATGTGAAAAACAAAGAAAGTGCATTTCAAACACATGATGTAGACTATTAGGATGGATCTGTGATGCTTATGTTCTCTGGTGTTGGTGCCTGGGTGAGGGGTGTCCAGTAATGTGGGATGTGTGTCTGTAGGGAAGCACCAGCCGCACCAGCACAGACTGCAGTCTGTTTGAACATGTCCATGTGACTGGAGACTTGGAGCTCGCCATCGCTTTCAACGACATCACTTCCTGCCTAGAGATTACCGTGAGAGCATGTAGAAACCTGACCTTCGGGGATATCAAGAGAAAGAAGTGTCATCCGTAAGCATGGGAACAAGACATTGACTACCATTTGAAATTGTAATTGAATTGTATAAGCTTTTAATAACATCCTTTTCCTGTACCATGGCCTGCATGCACAGGTATGTCAAGATCTACCTGTTACCTGACAAATCTCAGAGTAGTAAGATGAAGACAACCATCAAGAGGAACACCACAGATCCTGTCTATGATGAAGTTTTGCAGGTAAGGGAAGACAATGAACTGAGCATGTGTGTATCCCTGATACTGATTGGGTGTAACCGGGCACATTACCATGGGGTCCCCAAACCACCGAGGGGCCCAAAGAGAAACGTTGAAATGTCCTCCTATCCTGTCACCCAAAGGATCACATTGGTTGTGCAACAGCAATGACTGCCTATTAAAAATGGTTTGCTGTGCAGCAGTAATTCTGAAAAAGTATATCACATATCGTGGTCAATGTCATATGATCATATGACAGCATATGTCAATTCACTGTTGCACTATTCCTATGTACCTCCTTCTCATCCATGAACGATGTTCTCCTTTGTGCTTCAAACAGTGCCAGATAGAGCGCCCCCAGTTGTCTGGGAGGACACTGCAGGCATCTGTGTGGCACTCGGGTACTCTGAAGAAGGTGTTTCTGGGAGAGGTCCTGATCCCTCTGGAGGGCTGGATGTTTCAGGACAGGGCTCATTCGAGCTCTGTCTGCTACCCCTTGTGCCCCAAGGTAAAGGTGTGGAGATTGCAGGTGTTCTCCAAACACCTGTTGACCCTAGTTACACCAACTAATAACCGCTAGAAGAAAAGCGCTGTGCGTTTTGCTCAAGTGGAAGTTTATCTGTTTTTTCTTTCTCAATCCTTTTTTTGTCTCTCTCTTCAACAACCTGAGGGTTCAGAAGGCGGCGTCCTAGAGCAGAGCCGGAGAGAAATCCTTGTCCGAATCAAGTTCAGTTCCTTGTCCCAGCCTTCCTGGGTTTGCAAAACAGATGGTATGATGGTCAACAGTCACGCTCTCTATGCAGTTCCACGTTCCAACAGTAGGGGTCAGACCTGATCTGCTGACCTTATGTTTCCTTGTTCCCCTCAGAGGTTCAGATTGGACTACATGATGATGGTCAACTGACTGTTCTCATCACCGGTGCCAAAAACCTACCCACAAAAACAAACAGTAGCCAGAACACCTATGTGAAAGGGTAAATCATGAATGGGTTTCTGTGGGGTGATAATGTCTGTGCCAGGTGTGTTGTGTGTATTTAGGTGTGTATGATTCTGTTTACAGTAGATGTGCTCCTATTCAGTTAGAGTGAGGGTTTGACATTGAGTGTGAGATTTATATTTGCTGTGTGTATTGATATGGAGTTTCTGTGTGTGTGAGAGGAATGAAGACACCATGTAATCAGTTGGTTGTAAGTGAGTGTGAGAATGAGCAAGAGGAAAAGAAATGGGGCAATGGTGTGTATTTATATTTGGTGTTTGTGCGTGTGTGTGTGTGAAAGAGAGAGTGTAAACGCGTGTGGTGTGTTTCAGTGTGCGCGTGTGTGTGTGAGAGAGATAGTGTCTATTCATGTGAAAAAGAGTGTTCACACAAGTATTCACGTGTGTGTGTGTGTGTGTGTGTGTGTGTGTGTGTCAGGTGCCTGGCCATCCCCAGGTCCAGTGCCCTGCTCCAGAGGACACATGTCATGAAGGTGAAGCCCAGAGCAGGGTGGTCTCATCAGCTGGTCTTCAGCCGAGTCACGCCCTCTGACCTCCTGGACTCCACCTTGCACATGGAACTCTGGGACCAATCCCCCTTCAGCCTCCCAGACCGCCCCATGGGCGTGGTCAGAATGGAGCCAGGTAAACTAGTTACTGTCTGTTACTATCGTTAAAATGTCTAATTTTGAAAGAAAAGAGAAAGAAAGAAAAGGTTCGTTTCACACGGATTACTTCAAGAACTAAGTCCTTTGACTCATGAGCTCCGGTTTTAGATGCATACCACATCACAGGAAGTGGTTTCACTTGATTGATAGCAAGGTATCCAGGGCACGGACGTCAACACTTCCTTCCTATCTAGAAAGACTCTCTGTCTCAGCTGTGTGAGAAAGACAAAACAAAAGAATTCTTGTGAGGTGGAGGAGGGGGGGCAGAGGGTGATGTCACTGACCTCACGGTCTCTGTTAACCCACTGTATTCTGCAGGGTGGCCATGGCAACTGGCATTGCAAATGCCCAACATGTGGCATGACTTCCGTCTGCCCGTCCAAGTCAACATCAACGTCTAGCAGAACACGGCGATGTCAGAGTCTACGGACGCACAAGCCCTGGGGGGTGCTCCATCAACGTCGATTAAGGAAAAGCAAGACTTATTTCGCCAAGTCTCGCTTACTTCAGTGAGAGTTCCGTTCCATTAAAGGTGGCTGCTCGCTAGAGCCTGCTCCGTGTCAGGCTAAAAGTCGGGCTAAACCAAGATGTGTTGCAAATAATCTCAAACAGGCAGAAACACAATGACAAAACACAAACACAAAAGACAGTTCCGTCGAGTAAATTCCTGCGCGCAAAGTACTTTGTCGGAAACATAAGTGGAGACTTTTTGAAGTGCAGACATGAATTTACGTGTTTACTTCATCTCCAAAGAAAGTATTAATTTAAATAAACAAGTTAAGAAATAATGTCACTTTAACTGTTTCAAAAGCCATTGGTTAATTGACATAAAATAAGGTCTTAGAAACTAAGCAGAGCGTCTAGACAAGTTACAATCAATTATGGCGTATCCGTTCTTTGACAACCCTGTGGATGAAGGTGCTCAGATTATAGAAAGAGCGTTTATCACACCAGCCCCAAGGGTGTTCAGAGACAGAAGTAATGCTTCCCTGACCAGTATATGTGGAAGAGGTATAGGTTCAGCAGGCCCAGCATAGTTTATCTTGATAGATTTTATTGTCAGTCTTAAAAAATATATATAGAAAAACACTTAAAGATGGCAATTAACACATAAGAGCAGCCTACCATCCTTCGTAGAAAGTAGTAGAAAGGAGAGTAGTAGACTATAGTAGTAGAGGGTAGTAGACTGCAGTCTATGTAGGTAGGCCTAGACCATGTAGTCTGCTGGAATCACACACAAGGAAGCAAACTCACTGTAGCCAAGCCTTGACCACTGTTCAGTCTGTCTGCATCTTTGTGTGTCTTTGCATGTGGGACATTCTTGAACAGGGTTGGTGACTTAAAAAGGTTTAGCAAAGGCAACTATGCCAGGAAATATGAAGGGTATACCTTGCTCCAAAGCAGTACCTGAATATTATCATCAGTTTTCCAGGTAATCTTGAAACACAATCTTGAATCAAGGAGACTTTTTATTCAATTGTATAAAGTATTTCATTGTTTAAAGTAGCCTATATGTTGACCAGCCTCTATATTACTTCATCATCTCCTTCTGGCTTCCCCAATATTATAGGTGCAATATACTGTCCCGATGGGTGTATCCAGGCTCACCAGAAGCTTCAGGGGGTGACTGCCTGGTGCCCCCAGGGTTGAAAAAGCGTTTCTAAAATGCCCTCTAGAGTGGCAAAAATTAGACCAAGTGCCCTTCTGTCTGCCATTCACATTGTGAAATATGCTTGAGTGCAAGGGCGTAGGGCGTAGGTTTGCATAAGGTCCATAGGGACTAGTCACAACCAAAGTTTGGGGAAGACACAATTGTCCCCACCAATATTTTGTTAATTTTCGAAGAAAATATTTTTCTCAATATATTTGCAAAACTCATTCCTATTATTATCTGTATTATGTTTGTCGCCCAGAAAAGGGAAAAATACATTTCCAAGTTAACCAATACGCCCTCGAGCCTGCGAGACAAGATGATGACAGTTTTTTTCAAATGCTTACACAATTATTATTATTTCTTTTCAAAACTTAACACACAAATCCAACAACTGCACACACAAAATGCAAAAAAACTCGCTTCTCTTGCAAAATGAAGCACTGCATTCAAAATATCACAAGCACGTCTCAAAATCACACATTTGTCTCATGTTGCAAACACTTTTGCCATTATATTACATTTTTGGATATATCATATACACACAGTTATTCAAAATCTAAAGCTCTTCTTTCATGAGCTCCTTTGTACATTTCTGTACAAGATTGAAAGTAAATTGCAGAAATTATGAAAAATTCATGGTAAACATGAAAACAAACTTATTTTTTTACTATAAGCATTTGCGGTTGTGAATACAGTATTACACAGTACAAAAGAAAGAGTGTAGTAGGACAGTAATATATACTATTATCTACAATATCGTCAGAATGTCTTCTTACAGTCACTGTACTGTTGCACGGTATGATACAGCAATCCACCAAACTGTGACCAATCATGCAGTGCACTGCAGTTAATGGATGCATGGGTGCTAAAATATATGTTTGTGTATAGTATACAGTGTGTTGTGCTGAAACAGCTATTATGTGTAAATTTCTCGTGTTTGAAAAAGGAAATCAAGATGCTTCCTGTTAAAATGTTGTGTTTGAAAAAGGAAATCAAGATGCTTCCTGTTAGAATTTTGTGTGTTACGTGGAGAATTGTGTGTTGTGTTTTGCAAAAAGTGTTTTATGAAATTGAAAACTGAGTCAAAGGCCAAAATGTGCGTATGGTTTTGCAGATTTGAGGTGTGGTTCTGGTGTTTGAGTGTCAGGTTTCAGAAATTGTGTGAAAAGTAAGAAATTTGTGTATAAGCATTTGAAAAAAACTGTAATAGGTTGAAGTGGGAGATGTCAAACACTTCGTGAATCGTGACTTGCAGAAAGAGAGCTGGCATTAGTCTGACACGGCAAGCTACTAAATACGCCAGGAAATAAAAGCCTCATATTAGTATTTCGTTTGGTCTCAGCATTGATATTTTTTTACCCTTTTGTGTTTCGTAGATAGGAAAATGTCACCTATCAGAGATATCAGAAGTTTTTTCACCACCCAGATAGTAAGTAGCTATCAAGATTAGGTCGTTAGTTAGCGCAAACCTTTACGCTTTACATCGCCACCCATTCTACAATGGAAACATGTTTTGAAAGTTGTTAGTGTAGTAAAGCATGTAACTTTTGCTTGTATTAAATCTATCCCTAGCGTCTGCAATCTTTCGACCAGTGTGTTAGCTGCAGCTGGTCTTGCTGAAGCCAGAAGGATAAAGATAACCTACCCACATAATGGGACCGTGCTAGTTTAGCCTAGTACCAGCAGGCTAGCAACTCAAAAGTGATATTAACTGGTAATAAGTAGGCCTATATGATCCCTTGGATAGTACATTTACATTTATTCATTTAGCAGACGCTTTTATCCAAAGCGACTTCCAAGAGAGAGCTTTACAAAGTGCATAGGTCACTGATAACAAGATAGCCCCAAAAACATTGCGAGTAGCCAAAACATGAAGCACACATTGTGAACAACCAAAGTAAGTGCCAAAGGGAAGAACCATAAGAGCATGTAGTTAAACAAGTTACAATTAAACAACATGAACTGCTATAAGTGCAAGTGTACCTGTGGAAAAAAAAAACAAGCAACAATAATAAAAACAATATATCACAGCGAGTACAACATTTTTAAATCAGTTACCACTAACCACAAGAGCGACAAGTCTCTAAGCAAGAGTCATTGTGATCCGTGAGGAAACTAACATCGGGTCAAGCGAACCATTCTTAAGTACCGTTGTACTCCCGGAACAAGTGCGTCTTGAGCCTTTTCTTGAAGGTGGAGAGACAGTCAGTAACATGGCTATTCCTGTAATCTCGAACAATGTCAGCAGTCAACTAAGCATGGTTAGTGTCTGTATTAAATTGATGAATTACTGTGCAGGAAAAACAGCACCCTGAAGCTACAGATGTAGAGCAGGTTGGTGATGAATCAGCATCAGGGGTTCAGGTGAGAAGTTGAATTGTCCATTTTGGTAAAGATTGCATTAAATTGCAGTTTTTTAAGGGACATTTAGACAATGTTACCCATGAATGTTATAATTCACACTTATACTTGTAGGTATTAAAAATGTGCTATAAATTGGGATGCCCAAATGTATGCATCATATAATTCATTAACACATTATTTCATTGCTCAGAAGTCTAGTACAGATTATGTAGGCCTAGTACAGCTCCATAAACCTGAACCAATTACCTACATATAAAAAAGTAATTTCTGAACAAACAAATGTATTGCATGTACTTCTCATTAGGTCATTTTGTTAATTAAGGCATTATTTTAAAATGCATTCAGGAAACTCAGAAATCCAGTGCAGATATAGTGCAGGCTGAGGAAGCAGCAGCTGGACCATCAGGGCTTCAGGTGAGGTCTTACTCATGGCATTTCGTTAAGAATTTCCATGCATTAGCAATGAAATTGAAGGACGTTGGGGGAATCTGACCTTATGTCAGCACTTTTTGATTGTGAATTATGTGATGTTGAATAAAAAAACAAGGCTGTTCCATAAAACCGGGCAGGGTGCCGGGCAGTGTCCCTACCAAAGCTGACACCAAACGTACGCCCTTGCTTGAGTGCCCAGGATGCAATAAATGACAGTGTGCCCTCTGTAAATGTAAAAACAATGTCTTAATGAGTTCCTATATAGTAGAGAAAATGTGATGCAGTACCCTATAAGGTGCCCTTACAATGGTCTAAATTTGACTGTTCCCGTGCCCTTACTTTCAATGGAAAAAGGTGCTGTTATGAAGTGTTTATGCTGCCCCTACATGACAGTGTCCCAAATGGTGCCCTTTCCAAAGGAGAAAATTAGATGCTGTGCCCAAAAGTCTCCCCTACAATGTTCCCACTAGGGCATGCTTTCCCAAAGTGAGGCTGTGACGACACTTGGGCTGTTGTCCCATTCCCATTGTTACATTGGTGAGAGCCCATGTCGTGCAGTAGCAGCCCTTTACATTTTTCCGCCCCTGCCCTTCAAACAGCCACAGTCTGACACTGTTCAAGCCCCCTCTGGATCTGTGGAGGCAGATGGAAATCTGGATATATGGGGCAGCTGTCCATACACTGTCAGCCAGAATAGTAATAATTGGATTTGGATTAAATATGCACGCATAATATAATAATTATATATTCTTAGTCATGCTGAGCAATTTTAAATGTTCTGCCAAGCAAAGTGTGCTACAGTTTGTGTCACCTTCTGATCTGAAAGTTTGTGCTGGATCTGTGCATTAATATTTATTTCATTGAATCCCCATTTTAGTCATGGTTATCTTTCCCTTTTATCTTAAAGCTCAGCATTTAGCCTGTCAGTTAATAAATGTGTGTGGCAAAGTTATTTTGAAGTAATTAATACATTTTGTTCAAGATGTGAAGACAAAAACATTATTAGCCCACATCAAGTGCAATTAACCATGGCCTTCTTCAGTGTTTCGAGTTTTATGGTACAATTTTCAATTGCAGCCACGTTCTTTTTTGGGCTATTATTAAATTATTCTCAATCTCCTGTTGAGAATATTGGCCATAGGCTACTGTCAGAACGGTTTCAGACAGCTCATCAAGTTACGCTAATTATCAGTAGGTTAGGCCTAAATGCATATAGTTATGTTAAGTAGATTTGATAGGCCTACAATTTACGCATTACGGTTGTAATGGTTTAACAAATTGTCTCCCTTGCCGTGTTAATTGCGGCAACATTGCCCTTTTTGGGGATAACTAAAAAAAAACAGAAAAAAACAATTTACGCTTCTGAAAATAACACCACTGCTGGTTTACGCTTTGCTTTTTGCGACATAACTCCTCTTTTCGACGATCGCCTGATCTGGGCTGCACAGTCTAAGGTTATTGAGGTCTAGCTTGAATAAGCGTTGCCTGTTAGTGGAACGGAACGTTAGTGGAACGGCTTGAGGTTTAAGTTGACTTTTACCCAAGTGAGACTTATTTGTGTAAGCGTGACTTGCGTTAGCTACGTTGATGGAACACCCTCCTGGTCCCCACTCACTGTTTCTCTCTCTCTGTCCCTCTTTTTTACTGTGTGTCTCTCTCAACCAAATCATTGAGGCCCTCAGGCTCAACCAGTCTCTCCTCTCAGCTAGTCATGTTCCAGCTACAGAATATGTGCACACTTCCCTAAATGTCATTTCTGACAATTATTGTAGGATAGTACTGTGGATATGAAAAACAAATATGTACCAATATGTAAAAAAGTAAACACTGTCTTTCTGTCATGACATAACTGTTTTTATAATTTGTTAAATAATCATTTAAGTCAAATCCGTTGGACCTGTTATTTCACAGTTTACACAGCCAAGAGAGGAAATGCTAAAACACAGCACAATGTAATCATAGGAGATCTTTATTGCCAATAATGTTGAACACCTCATTCTCATTACACGTTTAAATAAACGAGGAGCACAACAGCAGCTGTGTTGTCATTCCAGTGTGGACAGGACCAGGTCTGGGCAGAGCCCGGCTGGGAAGGAGCCCTCTTTACAAAAGGCCTCTCGGTGGGTGTACGGCCGTTACTTTTTATATGCTATATTCATTTTACAAAAACACATCGTCGACGCTTTCAATATTGTGACATGACTGAAGTGGAGTTGGATACAAATATTTGCTTGACTGCATGAAAAAATCAAAAGTATCAATGGATCTCCTTATCCAATTTGATGTCACACAGCTAAATATTTTCTGAAGTAAAAAACAAATATATATAATTTACAAATACACCTTTAATTTAGTGATCTAAAGTAACTGTATGGAACATAAAACTACCATTATTTCATAGTCAATAAAGATTCCTAAAATAGAATATGGAACAATAAATGCTCTTAGTAGAATTGCAAAAATATACAAACCAAGATGAAATTCCCTTTTGATGACCCATATACAGTATAAATATTCAACTATTTATGATTTCCAGCTACTGTAGCACTATTCAACATAAATGGAAGTATTTGAATAAAATGAAAAACAAAATAACCGAATATACACTTTTATGCAAATTAAGTAAGGTATCATACTGTGTGTCCCCTTTACGAGTGGTCCCGGTGGAAAAAACAGACATTGGCCTTGTTTTTCAACACATACAAGAAACAATCCACATTCAAAATAGCTAGGCTCTGATTGGCTGAACTTTGTTTACTATGTGCGTATCATGGTATTAATGTAATTTGGCTATTCCCTCTTTTAGTCACAGCGCTGGTTAAAAAAAGATTTGGTCAGATCTGATCAAATTACACGCAATCAAAGCATAATCAGAATTAAATTCATTACACTAGAAGGAAAGAAGGAAGAACTTTTTTGGCACTAGTATGTTTTTTCTTACAAGAATTTGGACAAGCCGTCTTGCCCCGATAGCATGGTTACAGGAGACGTACACGCTTAATAGAGTAAAACATGGTAATAACTGTTTCTACCACTGTGTACCTTTATACTGCTCTGTGTGGTGAGGGGTACTGTATGTATGTGTGAAACTGTTCATGTGTGTGTGTAAGTCAGAGGGGTTAGTCCAGTGACCATTCAGAAAGGATGTGTGCTTGCAGGCCGCCGCTGCTTTTATAAGGCCTCAAACTCGTCAATCCTCTGCTTGGTGTTGCCTTGTCGGATCTGACGCAGCGTCTTGTACTTGTCCCGGCCAGCGCGCACGTTCTCCGAGTGCAGCAGGTCGTTCTGGGTCTTCTTGGTGTCATCGCGTGCCTGGGCCAGCTCAGAGCTCAGTGCCTGGAGGAGGATGGGAGAGCAGACAGTGAGAATAGAGAACCTGTTTAAACAGCCACCTTATGATGTGTTTTGGTGCGACATGGAGAGCGCAAACATGGACTCCCCCATCCTTCCGTCCCTCACCATCAGCTGCTTCTGCACTCGCTCGTTCTTCTCCGCTTCGGTGATGCGCTCCTCCTCATTGCGGTGGTCGTTGATGCCCTCGGTGGCCAGGTCGGCGCTGTGTGTGCTGGCGTTCTCCTCGCTGTCGCTGTTGTCGTCCAGCAGCGGCTCGTACATGGGGGGAGGGGGGGGCGGTGGGGGGGCCGTCATCACCATGTGGAGCTCCTCCTTGGTCTTCAGCAGGTCATCCTGGGCTTCTCTGGCCTATAGGGGGAGGGAGCACGCACCAAGAGCTCAGTGCATTAAACATGTATGTGTTGTGTGCAAGATTCATACGTGTCTATATATATGTATATATGTATGTGTATGTGTGTATATATGTATACATGCAAACGTAATGTGTTTGTGAGAGTGTGTGTCTTATATACATGAATACTGTTTGTCCTGTACAGAGATGCGTGTGTGTGCGTGCATAAATGAGTGTGTGAGTGTGTTAGAGTGTGTGTGTGTTAGAAGGTGTGTGTTTACTCACCCTGTGCTGCCACGTATCTGCCTCCTCCTCCTTGCGTCTCCTGGCCTCCTCCAGCAGGGCGATCTTAGCTGTGTGTTCAGCTAGTTCTGCAGCCTGACACACAAATGCACACACACACACAAACACACACACAACGGTTAGGATTCAGTAAGAGAGGAGGACAGAGCCAGAAGCTTCTAGAAGAACCTCCTCATCCTGTAGGCTCCAAGGAGATGAGCTGTGTCCAACGGCGACAATGTCAACAATTCATCCGTTCTGCTTTTGTTGTTCACAGCACGTGTGCACTGTCTGAACTGTAAATACTCAGTGCATGCACACACATACACACTCACACATACAGACTCACACAAACAGACTAACACAAAAGCCCTGCAAGCAGGGGGATGTTGGGCACAGTGAAATGTGCTTACATAGAAAATTGGTCACTGCAAGATAATGCAGCAAGCGGAAGACAGGTCGTACAGTATGGGGCTAGAGAGCTGTACAATGGACAGGGAAAATGACCTCACATCAGGACTGGTCCTTTTGTATTCGCTGTCTCTGTGAATGCCATTTAAATATCACAGAGTTAGCCCCAGCCTAAAACGCACCAAGCATACTTTGTGGCGTGGTGGTGTTGTTTGGGCACAACTTACGGCCCCCACATGTCACATCCGTGCACGGTCACCAGCCCTCTAGAGGGCGACACTCATCCTAGAGCACCTAGCACTAACCTTTTCTTCTACTCTGAGCTACACCTGGGGTGATCACCGCTTCCTACTTAAGCACTGGGTGTCCTTCCCTCTTCCCTCTGTCATGGAGTTTCGTGAGTACCTTCTCTTGTTCCCTCTTCTCTCCGGAAGACTTGTTTGTGGGCCTTGACCCCGTTTGTGTAATACTGATGTGATCGAGTTAGCTTAGCGTAAGCTAGCCGCAACTTCTATTGTTTATACCTAGTTGTGTGCCTCTATGCCGAAGGGGATACTTCTTTTGGATTATACTTTTTCTGCTGGATTACCTCCTGTTGGACTAACCACTCTACCGTGGAATGTACCTTTGTTAATTGGAATAAACTCTTTTGTTGCACCTGACCTGCCATCTGCGTGTGTGCCTGAAAACCCCGGCCTGATACCATAAGGTTAGTAAATGAAGAAAAACTTGACCTTGTGCGGGACCTTTTCTTCAGCCCTGCAACTTCAAGTGCTATTTCTAGCACTAGTACTATTTCTAGGTTTAGCGTTAGAATTAGAATTAAATTAAGGGATAAGGTTAGAGTTACGGGGTTAGGGATAACATTACTTTTAATGGGAGTGAATTGTCGGTCCTCCCTAAGATAGTAAAACCAACCTGTGTGTGAGTGTGAGTGTGAGTGTGAGAGAGAGAGGCTGTTCTGACCAGATGCTCCTGGCTCTTCATCTGGTCCTCGGCCTGGCGTGCCAGCTCCTCCTTGGCCAGCAGGGCTAACTGGCGCTCTGCCTCCAGACGTGCTGCCTCATCCTCAGCCCTCCTCCTTTCCTGCTCCAGCTGCATGGCCCTCTGCATCTGCTCCTGCAGCTCTAGGGCATTGACAACACACACACACACATGCTTGGTCTAGCTGTGCTAAAGAATCCAAAAGCGCAAAGAACTGATACTGTGAAGGAAGGAGAGAGAGAAAGAAAGGGAGGGAAGATAAGCAAAGGAAAAGAGAAAATCTTCCAAAAACCAGAAAATCTTCCAGAAAAAAAAACTAAATTCACATGGAGCACACTGACAGTTCCGTAATATTACATTACCTCAAAGTAGGGCTGGGCGATATGGGTAAAAAATGATCGATATAGATATTTATATTTCCATTCGATAACGATAATTAAGACAATAGACCACAGATCCGTAGTAGTAGCAAAATAAGTCTCTTCCTCAACTTTTTCCCTACACTCTGCATAAAGTTAAAGGAGACATGACATGCTGTTTTTGGATGCTTTTATATAGGCCTTAGTGGTCCCCTAATACTGTATCAGAAGTCTCTTTCCCGAAATTCAGCCTTGGTGCAGAATTACAGCCACTACTAGCAGTCCCACAAGGAGCTTTCCTCAGAACGTGCTGTTTTGGTGTCTGTAGCTTTAAATGCTAATGAGGAGCGGAGGGGCGGCACCATGCGCTAATGTTTACAATGGATGTATCGCAATGGCTGTAGCCCCGTTGCTGTAAGATGCCTCAAATTTGCCCATTCTCATCTGATAACCCTGGTTTGCAGAAGTACACAGTCAGTCATTTCAATGAGGGGAAAGGCGGATATCGCGCGCGCCATAACACCAACAGCAGAACGGTTATCCAAATAACAAAGAAGTGTACAACACTCACGTTACAGCATGTGTATTCACACACATACTTGGTGCTATCTACCTTTCCATTAGCGACAGTAACTCAGCTGTTAGCTGCAGAGCTAATGTTACAGCCACATTCTAAGGGTAGCAAGCTAGGTAACCATATACAGTAAAGCTACAAAATGATATAGCATTAGTTAACTTACTTGTCCGAGGTTAGTAGCTGGACGAAGGAGAGTTAATACTGATCCAGTATTTAATTTCAGCAAGGCCAGTTTTGTATTAGCTCAAGTTGAGGAAACAGTCGTGGCTGAAGTGTTTGGCGCAGGCATACAAAACAAATGCGCCTACAACAGAAGTTGTGTAGGCGCATTTCCAGAGAAAATAAAATTAAGATACTGGGTCTTCAGAGGCTCGGATGAAGGAACTGTAAAAAGATTTTTGTTTTCCTTTGTACATCCAAACTGAGCAAATGTAATGCTTCGTTTGTTTGCAAGCCATGATGTCTCTCTAGGATAAAAACACTTGCACGGTCGTAGCTCAGTTTCTTATTGGCGGGCCAGATTCTCTGGGCGGGCAAAGCAGAGAGAGGGGAGGTAACCTTCCTCCTTGTGACGTAACAAAGAGGAGATTTTTAAACAGAGCAATTGAGCTTTCTGCCTCCGCCATGTGTTTCAGAACGTTACTCAACAACGTCTCTCCGATGGCCTTTCCTCTACCTCCACGCTCAACTAAACTTTTTTTTTTTTAATACTCAAACATCTCCGCGACATATTGAGTGGCGTAATAATCGCGCGACACAACGAATCGATAATGAAATTTGTTGCCAACGCGTTTAATAATAGATTTTAATCGATTTGTTGTTGCAGCCCTAGTTCTAAGAAGTCCACAAAACCATTAGCAGGCCTCTCCAGAGGTCCGCAAACGATTTACGGACCTAGCAAGTAGTGATGGGTATTCCGGATCTTTTTCGTGAGCCGGCTCGTTTGGCTCAGCTCACTGAAAAGACCCGGCTCTTTTGGCTCCCGAACGTCTCTTTAAAAAATACATGTTTTAACTATGAATTTGATAGGTGTGAAAACGATTTGAATTAAATTATTAAATGAAATCATACTCTACCTTAACCACAATGTCTTTAAAAATGCATTGATTTGTTATGGCTTTTCTCCGAGTTTGTGTGAGTTGGCTCGGCCCTCCCTCATGCAGTATAATTGGTTGACACCGCGTGTATGATTGACAGGAACAGAATGTGAGGATGATCGTGTGTAAGTACAAGTATTTTTTTGTTGTTATTTGAATTAGTCAATTATTTGAAATACAATTAAAATTAATTATTTCATAGTCATTACATTTTTATAGTCTATATTAGTCTATTAAAAATAGTCGGCTCTTCAGATATGCGAGCCAGCTCCCGATGTTCACCTACAAGAGCCGGCAAACGACCCATCAAGCGGTTGCCTTGGAGATGTTGACAACATGGCGTCTGCTCCAGATTCGTCGTGTTTGATTTGGGATTTTCCCACGTATTCTTGTCGTAAGAAACCAAATATGGATTTTTCGACAGGTCTGCAAATGCTTTGTCGCCTCAATTAACAAATCTCTGCTTACAAAGGCATTTGTAGACCTGTCGAGAAGTCCACATTTGCAGTTTGTCGAATGACCAGAGTTGGTAGCCACCTGTTTACTGTTTACTACACAATTTGCACCGAACATTGCTCTGCTCTTTGTCGGATTTAAAAAAGCCAAACCGCTTCCAAATAACTGAAGAAGACGAACCTTTTTATCATTAATTTCTTCATTGGAAGTTGCTTCCTCACCATGGCTATCGGTGCCACTGTTTTCGGCAATAAGACTCATTTTCCGCGGTTAACATTAGCTACTCCACTCGAGGTGCTCAGTATATTTTAGTGAGCGTAGGTCATATATATATATATATATATATATATATATATATAATCGGTTGAACATTGAGCAAGTTATGGTCATTTAAAAAGTGTGCGGACGTTCTAGACTCCGCCGTAAGACATCTAGTCTTATATATATATATATATATATATATATATATAGATTTTGAAACGGTTTGGTTTGTTATCAACGTCAGAGATGTCGTTATGCCACTGCATACTTATGAATAATTATGTTTTTTAAGAATAGAAGTATGCAGTGGCATAACGACATCTCTGACGTTGATAACAAACCAAACCGTTTCAAAATCGGTTGAAAATTGAGCAAGTTATGGTCATTTAAAAAGTACATGTAGCACCAACACAATGTTATGGGTGAGCGAGTTGACTGTAGCAAGATGGACGCCATGTGCGGATGTTCGACTCCGTTGGCCGGCAACGCGGACGAGACATCTACCCTTTATATATATCTATGAGCGTAGGCCACCATTTCTCCGCAACTTCCTGCTGCATCACAGAAATTAAATGGACTGCTGTTCCTAATTATTCTCTATCGACATTATTGATATTATTGAAAATTAATTAATGTTACAATATCTTTATTGAGGGAAGTCATTACTTCGATATATTTTTTTATCGCCCAGCCCTACCTCAGAGTCACAAATGCATCGACACTCCAGCTAAATGGGGTCCCGAATTATAATGAAACTGAAAATATGTCAGCTCTTGTCACAGTTATAGCACATATTAGACTGAACTGTTAGTTTTTCTCAATTGTTTACACACAAATACTGGTACTTGAGACACAATGACCACAACATGTAACTCATGCAACAACCCCATGAACCAATTCTGCTAAACTACAAGCACAATTCCTGCTTTACACTCAAATTGCAGTTCTAAAACACACTTTTTTCAAAACACTACACACAATTCTCTGCATTTGGCACAATTTTCATGAAGAAAATCTTTTGTTTTCACAAGGAACACACTGCCATTCAAATACGCACACTGACTCATCGCATGGACAAACACCTGTCACACAGTTTTACAATTAGCAATCAGAGCTTTAGCATAAAAGGGCAACAGGTGACCTCTTCTGTTTTTGAGCAATGGATGCCAACATTGGAAACAGAGGCAGAAAGTAAGAGGACGGGGAGGACGAGGATGAGGAAGGCCAAGGACCATAATCTCTGATGAGATCCGAGCCGCTTTGGTTGACCATGTAGCCAACCATGGGCTAACAATGAGGGAGGCTGGGCAAAGAGTACAGCCAAATTTGAGCAGGTACACTGTAGCATCCATCATCCGGACTTTCCGAAATGAGAATAGGTAAGAAATCTACTCTCACTACAAAATTGCAGTGGGCCTACTGCATATCAATACAGTACTCAATGAGTACTGTAGTACAGTATTGCCTGTGGACTGTTCTGTAGGACTGTAAAAATAAAGTATGTTTCAAGTATTTGGAAAATGTATTCCTACACAGTATTTACAGTATTTTACTATTTGTTTGGCAGAACTGAAAGATTACCAACACATTTGGTCGGGAACGTCTTCTGTCTCCTGAACAGGAAACTGAAATCATGAACATGGTCCTAGAAAATAACGCCATAACATTACGGCAAATACAAAGAAAAATAATAATAATGTAACTGTATACACTATACAGTAAATTATTCTGTTTTGTATGTAGACCACTGTATGTGCAACTTTGTGTTGGTTGGGATGTACACTGTGTACATTTTTTTTCTGGAAAAAATACGTAAAATATATTTGTTACCGTGTATTTCTGTGTTCTGAGTATAAAAACAATATTCTCAAATATTTTACAACACACTTATGTATGTACTGTCTGTAGTAAATGTAACACTGAACAAAAAAAGGCCTAACTCACTATGATGAATGAAGAAGTGTTTTCCATTCATCATAGTGTTTTACATTGAGCACATCAGTGTTCAAATGGTTCTTATAAATGTGTATTCATATGATGGTTTGTGTTTGTCATTTGAAAACAAAATACCATTTTGAGATTAAATAACATTTTGCAGGAGATGTGAGGGGTTTTGCCCATTGTGTGTGTGTTTTTTTTATTTGTGTGTAGAGTTCTGAGAGTATGAGGTATGCATTCAGAAAATTTGTGTAACCAATCGAGAAAAACTGTAAGTAATCTGTGCTTGGAAACACACAGGTATACACACACACAAAGGTAGGTGTGGAAGCCTGAAAGTCAGTAAATGTCGCATCAGCCTGATAGATCTGATCTGATCAGATGCATAGAGAGCACCGCCGGACCAAGGTCTACCTAGTCATAAACACACCTTGTCACACATCCACCACACCCACTACCAGTGTGCATGTAGTCAAAGCAGACATGTCGTTAATATGCTACTAGAACCGCATCCAAATCTACTTGAAACATAGTATTTTCATGTGAAAAACTGAAAAATTCGAAAAAGAGTAATGAAAACTGCTGGCTCAACATGAACACTCTTTCACACACATCACTCGTCTATTTATAGAGCACCTTTAAGAACAGCACGTCTTTCACACTGCACACATGCACTCTCTCTCTGACATAGTATACACACATGCACTCGCACACACATGCATTCTATCTCTCTGTCTCTTACACACACGCAGGTGTAGTTGATAACGGGCCTACCTTTTTCTGCCTTCTTGGTCTTCTCCTCAAACTGGTAGAGCCTCATCATCAGCTCCTGCTTCTCTCTCTCCATCTGCTCCTTCTCTCTCTCCATGGCCTCTCTTTTCTTCTTCTCGTTCTCCAGCTGGGCCCTGCAGATAACACAGACACTCAGGGTCGGACACAAAGAGAGGGATGACGAGTGCTGGCTATTGAACCAACACACACACACACTATCACAGTGGGAAGCAAACACATATGCATGCAAGTGGGCAAATATGCACACACACATTTTTACATATGAAGCATTCTTATGTGCATGCATGCGCACAAACACACTCAACCACACACACACAAACACTTGTGCACAGTTTTACACGTTTGAAACAATTATGTATTCTGACATACATGCACAAACACATATGCAACACTTCTACATAACATTTGTATCACCTTTGAATTGGTAAACTGGCTGTAAATACATAAAGTACTAAAAGTAGAAGTAATAAGACAGTTTCCCCCAGGTATGATACGTTTACGTGGGTGAAGCTTGAAAACCCAGGCAGCCCCTGATAGGGTAGCTATTTATTTTACAATACGTCACGTCTCTATTTCTGTTTACACCATTCTGGCTGGATAACTAAGTCAGCAGACAGAGCTATCTCCTGCGCTAAATAGCGACCTACAGTGGTGGTTATCACACACATCTCACTGGATACCCATGTTCGCTGGAAAACATGGGAAAGTCCAACAGGTTTGAGTGTGTTTGGTTACAGTTGTGTGTGTGTGTGTGCCATTACATCATCCTATTTGGACAGCTGTGTAGAACATATACATGTCCAAATAACAGCAGCCTTGACCAGCAAAGGAGAGCAAGACAGCTTCCCTCATCATCCAACCACTAACGCCAGGCAGCGCCTTTGTTTCTGTTCAACTTTATTGAACACGCCTCGTGTACTGCTGACAGACATGTGGAACAATAAACACACATACACATACATTTGACGACACACAAACACACGTGTACACGTACACGTGTAAACACACACACCTCTCCATCTGTTTGTGGTGCTTCTCCTCGCGGGCCTGGGCCTTCATCTGCTGCACCTCGATGGTGTCAGGCTTGCGTCTGCGCATGTACAGCTCGTGGTTGCCCATGCACAGCTGCAGGATGCGCTTGTTGATGCGCAGGCGAGGGGCGTAGAACACAAAGTCCTGGCGGAAGGGGAGGGAGGGATAAAAAAGGGACTTTTTATGGCTTGTCTTTTGTGTTTGGTTTATTTCAATGACAAAGAGCCCACTAACAATGAGCAGGTGCACAGAGAGAGAACAAGAGAGGTGGAGAAAAGGAGAGGGAAAAATAGGGAGGGAGGGAGGGAGATAGGGAAAGAGAGAGAGACTGTAGGTAGAGTGTAGGGAGAGAGAGAGGAGAGACAGGGAGAGAGAACCCGACTGTACATAATACCTTTGGTTACAGGTATTCTGATTACTGTCAGTAATGTAGAGCACTCTGACAATCTTTGTTTAAGACTTATCCAGCAAGGACCAACACGCACACACACAGCACTCCTGGCTTTGGCACAGATGATAGATTTACATTTTTACATTTAGTCATTAGCAGACGCTCTTATCCAGAGCGACTTACAGTAAATACAGGGACATTCTCCCCGAGGCAAGTAGGGTGAAGTGCCTTGCCCAAGGACACAATGTAATTTGGCACAGCTGGGAATCGAACCTTCTGATTAATAGCCCGACTCCCTAACCGCTCAGCCATCTGACCCCCTAGATGACTTGTTAAGCACAGATGCTGGAGAAAACGGAGCGAGAGAGATTGTGTGCGTGTTTCTCCCTATGAGTAAGGGCCATGTTCTGGTCCGGAGACAGGGTTTTGTTATCAGGTACACCAGGATAGGCCTAAGGGTTTTATGGAGACAGGACAACAGAGAGCTCTGGATAATATGGAAGAGGAGGAGAGGGCTGTGTGTATGTGCATGTGTGCGTGCATGTGTGTTTGTACAACAGCAAGCTATGGTACTTTCTTGATGTGGTACCTTCCTAGCTTTCATTGTATGTCTCTGGTGAGTTAGATGTCATTAGACCACAGCATGTTGCTGCAGAGCAGTAGGTAACACATCAGATGTACATTACATGACAGGGTTCCCGCGGGGTCTTAAAAAGTCTAAAATTCTGAACTTTAAATTTAAGGCCTTAAAACATCTTAAAAACAGCCAGATTTTCATCCAAGGTCTTAAATTTCATTTAGTCAGGTCTAAAAAAGGTTTTACCCTTGTTCATTTCCAAACTGCTGGCCGCAGAAAGTTATGACAAAGTAGCAAAAAAGTATTGAGTCGCAGCCTACAAAGCTCTACAAACGAAACCAGCAGAACGCTGCCCTCAGAACGTTGGTTTGGTGTGTTGTAGTTCTTTCTGGGGGATATTGGTGTTGGTATGTACACGGTGATAAAAATACAAATCCTGTTATAAATGCAATACCTGCCCGCGAAATACGTCTGCGCTTCCTCAGAGTTTGTTAAAGTTCGGCTACGTGTGGAAAATGGGAAAGTGTACTTTCAACGAGACATGGCTAGATCACAGCGATTTCCGCTGTTGGTTACAAGCGGTACCCAGCTCCAAGTACAAGGCTCGCTGCAAACTTTGCCCCAAAAATATTCAAAAATTACTAATGTGATTGTTTTATCTGTAAATTAAATGTATGCTTTTTCAATGACTGAATTCATTGAAATAAAATGTTTTTTTCAGAATTTCTTTGATTTGAATATTTTTTGGGGTAATGCGTCATGTAGGTCTTAAATTTCAATCTTTATGGTCTTAAAATGTCTTAAAAAGGTCTTCAATTTGACTTACTGAAACCTGCAAGAACTCTGCATGAACTACCATGTAACTATTTTGCAGCACCTAGTGTATAGTCACATCAATGTAAGTACAAAATAGCTGCTGTGTGATTACATTAAATTAAGGGTTAACGGTTATGGTTATTACAAAAGTGTAAGAAGGCACAATATGGGGAAACGGTGTTAAGGGGTAGGTGGATGTTGTAGAAGGGCAGTTGAAGGTTATGTTACCCAACCTCCCCCGAACCAAGTTTCACTTGTTTAATATCTTGTTCTGCTTCAGTGTAATAAAGCATAACAACTAGACACTAGGCTGGTAAAAAGGTCAGCAAGTTGGCAATCTTCATATCGTGCTATGACACAAAAGTTTTTTTGCGCTTTCCTTTTTTCATATTACAAAAGAAAGGTGGGGTTGGTGAGGAAGGTGGATGGTGATGTTGGTAGGGAGGTGAAAGATGGAGTTGGTGGGGAGGGTGGGTGATGGGGAGGGTGAGGAGAGTGACTGGTGGGTTGGTGGAGAGGGCTTACATACCGGGGCCTTCTTGTCGATGGGTTTGATGATGAACTTCTTGTCGTTGAAGGAGATGTTCCTGATCTCGCTCCAGGGGAAGCCAATCTTTGGGGTCAGTCTGGTGGAGCGAGTGGCAAGATGAGGTCAACATGAACACCCCAATGTGTTGTTTGTTTCTAATTGAAATATCGATATTAATATGCTACAATATTTTCAAAGGACATTTCATTTGAATACACTGTACTGTAACAAACATGTAACCAGTGCCAAAAAAAGTATAACATATTGTTTATTGGAGATATTATCAGTGGGCAGCAGTAGCGGCCGGGACTTTGCAGAGGCCTCCCCGCAAGTCGGAGCTCGAGGCCCCTCCCCTAAATCCACTCAAAATGCATCTCCATCTATTATCTTATACCACTGCCAATAGACTGATTGCTGTCTACCTTTAACTATAGCATATATTCAGCAATGTGAAAGAGAAATTAAAAAGTAAAAAAATAACAAAAGCACAATTGCGTCAGCACAACAGCAGCCTATTTGTCATTGTTCAAAACCAAAGACAGCGCTATAGCCTTCTGATAGTTCAGCACCGCCACTGAAATAACACACACTCAATGGAGGGAAAGGAAAACATGTATTCTTGACAATAAGTGAGCAAGTATATTGGTTGCTGGTGAAGACAGCAGGTAGCTAGCTGCTGCTAGCTACCTGCTGCTGCGGTAGTGTTTCATCTGTGGAGATGCTGATGATAGCTTCCTCTCTGGCTGGTCTAAATAAGTGTGTAATCTTTGGGTGTTTTGCTCGAGCTTATTCAGACAACAGTTTATTGCTGCGCCTTTGAGCACCGCTTGCATATTTGGGTGTGCTCAAGCCTTCGGCGAGAGCACAACCTTTGTTCTCGCACATATATATTTATTATTATTATTTATTTTTGCCCCCCTAAATATTTGTCAATATTTGGCCTACAGTTAGCTAGGCTAACTATAGCTTTACTGCAAGGCAGCTGCAGAAACGCCACAAGCAAAGAGGCCAGGGTGATAACTATTTACTCATTTTACTTTGTGATGTGAAACACAATTGTGAAATGTACAATATTAGCTGATATTATTAAGGAAGTAGGCCCACATCTACTTTCGGAAACGGTAGTCTACTATTTCACTGAAGCATTAGCATGACATTAGCCTCTGTTGCCCGGGCAACACACACTACAGTGGTCTATGATGCATCTGTTTTCAATCGTTAAAATAAACATTCCTCACAAATACATTTTCGTTGTAGGATTTATTATGACATTACATTACAAGTAAACGATTTGTGGGTGAAATTATCATTACCTGTGGTTTCAAACCAGTGTTGCTCACTGCAACGCTGTAGCCTACGCGAGACACACTACAAAAACATCTACACAGCTGTAGGAAGTCAAACGGCGACAGAACATGTTCGTCACTCCCCTTACTTAAATCAAAAGTCTTTCAATAGGTGAAACTATCTGACTATTAACTTGAACTTCATTGCCACAGCCTTAACTTTGTCAATCTGTTCATGAAAATAATTTATTTCAGCCTAAACCGTACAACGGAACGTTAAATCGAATTCAACCAACGCAATCGCTACCAAGACGAACACAGCAGTAGTCTAGTACTGTACTGTACAGTAGTATAATTTACCGGGGCAGCTTCTCCACACAGGGCTATATCGCATTTTGCGTTGTTACTGACAATGATCGCTACCAGTGAGCTTTTTATGAATGAGCGATTTTCCACTAAATAAATGTCAAGCTTATTTTGGGGGCATATTCAGTTAGCAGATGGTACTGTTTGAATCGCGATTCCATCTTCTACTGCCGGGTAACGTCGTAGAATAATCTTCAAAGGGGGTTCTTTATTCATGAATGAATGCAATGAGTAGGCTACATGCCTGAAAATATCACGAGAAGGGAAAAACTTAAAATGACGTTTAAGTCATAGAGATTAGGTCAATTTGTACACCGGTCTGCCAAATTTATTCGTTTTGATTCAACGATGAGGCTGCCTCTTGCAGGGGAAATGAGAAGACATCTATTTCATTCTACACTTCACTCGTATTTTCAGTTGTAAATGAGCAGCAAAAAAAAAATGCTTTTAAATCTATTTAATCTTTATAAATAATAAGTATGCATTTTCATATAAAATATACAGAAATCAGTTGTAAAAATGTCATTCAAAAACGGATCCCTGTGCAACCGACGCAAGCAAGCACACCCTACAATTTCCCCAGAAATTGTACCCTCTCTAGTTTCTTTTACTTATGTCTCTACCGTCTAGTGATGGGTCGTTTGCGAATGAGCCGGCTCTGAGAGGCTCTTGTAGGTGAACGTTGGGAGCTGGCTCGCATATCTGAAGAGCCGACTCTATTTTTAATAGATTAATATAGCCTATAAAAATTTTATGATTATGAAATAATGAATTTTAATTGTATTTAAAATAATTGACTAATTCAAAGAACAACAAAAAAATACCTGTACTTGCACACGATCATCCTCACATTCTGTTCCTGTCAATCATACACGCGGTGTCAACCAATTATACTGCATGAGGGAGGGCCGAGCCAACTCACACAAACTCAGTTAGACGAGTAGTCGAAACTCGGAGAAAAGCCATGACAAATCAATGCATTTTTAAAGACATTGTGGTCAAGGTAGAGTATGATTTCATATAATAATTTAATTCAAATTGTTTTCACACCTATCACAGTCAAATTCATAGTTAAAACATGTATTTTTTAAAGAGCCGTTCGGGAGCCAAAAGAGCCGGCTCAATGAGCTGAGCCAAACGAGCCGGCTCACGAAAAAGAGCCGGAATGCCCTTCACTACTACCGTCATCTAGCAAAACGTAATGATTATCATTTTTTAAATGTGCGCGTTCAAGAGGCGTAATGACGTAGTAGTGCACATAAGATACGCAAAAGCCATTGTTGCCAGATTTAGGGATTTTGAGAATATTTAGCCCATGGAAGTGGATGAAGATCTGTTACGTTTCCTACATTACGGGATTCCGATACCCGGTAGTTGAAACTTTGGGCTCTCAATGAGTGCCCTCAACGTTTTTTACTTTTTTTAATATATATTTTTAATAAAGGCCTAGTAGCCATCCTCCAGGATTATCGTTTGAGACAGGACAGTATGCTGTTCCACAGTGTTAAATGCCTCAGCACTACGTGACAACAGGGCCTATGTGTCTCCACAGTGACGGCTGTCAGGAGTCTGGGGAGTGCCATTGGCAGCCGTGACACACCGCCTGAACTGGAATTTCAATTACACTCCTTGGCATCTACGCAAAGGAATTGTGTTTGGAATGTGGACCCATTTTAGCAATTTGCTGTTTAGTTTCAAACGCACACTAATGTATTTTTTAAGGGAATGACGTGTTTGGGTTAGCACGCCTGTTTTGGGGAGTGTTTTGTCGTCTTTTGTCCGATAAAGAGAAGATAGAAGATTTTGGTTGGCACAGGGTTAAGTCAGACAACAGTCCACTTGACTGCGTGTCTTGTGTGAGGGCGTTGACCACTCAGTTAGGGCTGACTTGGCTGCTCTCAGAAGCCAGGGTGGCATGTTTGTACAGGGGCAGACGAAGGACACATTTAGAGGTAGATTAAGATTAGGCTTCACACAGTCTTACAATGTTCCAACGGAGGGTTGTTCAAGTTGTTGTCTTTAACCCAGCTTGAGAAAGTTCTAGTTTATCTAATAGACACTGTGAACCTGTTATGTAAGTTAACTATAGCATACTACAGGAGCTTTTATTTACTAAGTTAGTAAGCACTAAGGTTTACATCTAAGATGAATCTCTTAAAAGGCCTTTGAGCCAATGAGTGTGTATGTTACACACGTCTACGTAAAAAGCAGCGTCGCTATCTCTAGAATCTAGAGTGTGTGTGTGGCTTCAGAGGAGTTTGGAGGCTGTGCTGGGCTGTCTCTGGGAGGGCCAGGCTGCAGGTGTATTGTCTGGCGGCTCTAAAGCCGATTCGCGAGGCCTGTGTTCTAGTCTAGCATTCTTAAGTGCAGCACAGCTTGAAAAACCAGTTGGTGTCACCATGGTTACGGAAGAGGGCACTGTGGGAGAGAGGCATTTCTGAAACCAAACCCAAACGATTACCACAGAGACACGTAGCGTGAACACACACATACACACACAAACAAGCATAGACACACAAATATATTATCTGGCCCTCTCACCTCATTTCTTTCTTTCAATAATAGCAGGCTGAGAGAACAAGTATCAAATTACACCACAGTCCAAATAAATACTTTATTATTAACTGTAGCAGAGTAAACAAAAGAAGCATTGATTAAACACTGGATTTAATAATACACCACTCAGCTGGTGCTTGGTGGGAACTGAGAAAGAATTTTAAAAATCTTTCTACACTTTGGCATCAGCTTATAAAAGAGAGTAAGGAACAGAGCCAGGGTCCAAAAAGAGGCCGAATCAGATTCCAGCCTGACCATCTGTGGCCTCAGTCCTAAGGGGGCTGAGCTCATCTGCTTTCTCATTAACCCTGACATGGATCTGGGATCCGGCCTCTGCTCGGCCTGCCACCAAGCTTGGCTTCGAGAGATCAAACAGGGAGCTGAGAGTGTGTGGGAGAGCGACGGCCATCATCAACAACACAGGCAGCTCTGTGTGTGAAGGCTGCTGTCCCATCCGGAGAGAGACAGTAAGTGACTGGGTGGTAGTTCGACCAGCAAAGTGTCTCTTCACATACTCTCCTTAAACCCAGTAAACCCAGAGATCTAAATCTCGCTACGTCTGTTTTGCACGCTGCACGGTTGCCGCTAGCGATGGTCTCGTAAGACATCTTTAGAACTGTCTCTTGGGAGTGTAGCCAGGGTGAATTGGTAAACTCACTCCTCCGCACTAGAAATCTAGTTTGTTCGGTGGTGTAGCTGGTTAGTTATCACGCTCGTGGGTCAGAGGGCCTGATTTCGAAGATTGGTGTGGGTACAGATTGGCAGGAAGACTACAGCTGTTACAGGAGCATTTATCTAAGTGTCAGTTGGCAGAGCAGCCTTGGCTGAATTGAAGCTATGTGGACAGGGGATCTGCAGACATTAGTCATTGTGGGGATGACCTCAGCAGGGTAGTGATTAACCTGGGACCTGTCCTGCTCCAGCTCTCTCTGTCTCTGCCTTACTGTGACACACCTGTCAAATCAGTCAGACAAGAGCCAAACAGGACAGCAGCACATGCCTCAACCTTCAACAAGATCTGAGTTCTGGAAGGCTGCCAGTCTGGACACAGTTAGGGTTACCCAGTTCTATACAGGAGTTGGATTGAACCTAATATAGCCCACTTCAGTGAGGGTGAGGGACTGGTCCAGTTCTGTGAGAGTGTATGTAACATGATTGATAATGCTTCCACTTGCCATTGTACCAGAAGTGTATGGGCCCTATTTTAACGATCTGAAACGCAAGTATCAAAACGCAAAGCGCAAGTAACTTTGTGGGCGGGACTCCGGCGCGGTTGCTATTTTGTCGGCGGGATAAATGACTTTGCGACTGGCGCAAATCTAAAATGGGTTGGTCCGAAGTGACTACATTACTAATGGGTGTGATTTGGGCGTAACGTGCAATAAACAAATCAGAGCGTCCTCTCACATTCCCTTTAAGAGCAGCGCTTGTTCCATGGCGGATTGCTATTATAACGGCGGATTTGCCAGGCGCACGCCAGGAGCGGTTCACAGCCGAGGAGACCGATGTTCTAGTCAGGGCCGTAACAGATAGAGAAGTGACATTGTATGGGAAAGGCAGAGCAGTTTTCTCATTGCACTAAATTTCCCGCTCATGCTGCTCATTCAAATTCTTATTCTTATATATATTCATTTTTTTAAATTGTTATATTTTTAAATGGTTTAGTTCTTAGAATTAGTTTAACTATTGTACTTTTTTACTTAATTTAAGACCCGTATATGTTTATTGTTTGCACCTTCCTGCCACAGTAAATTCCGTGTTTGTGTAACATAGGCTACATGGCGAATAAACCGAATTCTGATTCTGATGGAGATGGGAGAAGAAACCCACCCAAATTAGCTTCGGTTAAACAGGTGTGGGAGGAAATTGCCACAATTGTTACAAATCAAGTTCACATACATAGAGATTTCTCATGAAAATCTTTTTATAATCATTGAAGAAATGGAACACGCCATAAATCAAAACAATGTAACGTAGCTTCGCAGAAAGAAGACCCTGGCCTCGCCAGCAGTGCGCACGGACAAAGCTTGCGCCCTTAAAATAGCATCTGAATAACGCGCCATTGACTTTAGACTACGTTTTTCCTGGTCAGTGGCGGAATAGTTTTTCTGAAACTGCAAAATAGCACCAGGGAACGTTTGCGCCGGAACACGCCTACTTTTTTCGCTGAACCGCCCCCGGGAGCGCAAAGTCATTCCCTAATTTACCGACGTGCGTCTGTGGAGGGAAAAGTCCGCTTTTCGTTGAGTGCAAACTAGGAATGATACTTGCGTTCTTGACAAAGTCAATTGCGCTGGGTTCAAGATAGGGCCCTAAATACGTTTATTTTGGCTTAGTGCTCTGTCACTTTAAAACTAGGGCTGTGAAATTATAAAACATTTTAATCAAATTAATCATAGGTTTCTGTGGATTAATCATGATTAATCACATATTACCGATTTTCTGAATTTTTGTCATTAGTGTGCGTTTTTGACTTTGCGGTGCTTTGATGCTCGAGTCCCCCGTTGCCACTCGCAAAACTTCGGTGAACCCCTCGTCCTCAACAATATTAATCGGTCTACAGCTTTTTGCAATCCATTTGGCAACTGTGCTAGTCAACTTGTCACATGCAGTCTTAGTGAGGGCCCTACGCTGTTCAGTGAGGGTGGCGCATTCTACTTGAACTCCCCTCGCTGACCAACGCATGCTTCGCATTGAGGTGGTAGCTACTTTAGGCTGGTATTGCTTCGGTGAAACGATAACGTCTTCCCGTAGAGTGTGCATATCACTTTAGTTTTACTGATGTTCCATCTTTGTTTTTTGTAACACGAACTTCCAATATGGTCCTCAGGTTCATCAGAATTATCCATGTTGTTTGTTTGTTTGGATAGCAGCTGCCGTCTGACTGCATTAGAGCGGCGACAAGTGCAGATTGGGTGGAATTGTGGGTATATTATGTTAAATGCGTTAAACAAAAATAACGAATTAATCCTGTAATTTAATTATAACGTGTTAACGCGTTATTTTTCACAGCTCTATTTAAAACTTTTCAGTGGTTGCCTTTAAGGGAATTACACACTTTATGTCCTCCCCAGTTTAACTTGCTTGAGCAAGCGTTGATGTAGTTTCTGGAGCAGATGGGTGACTGTGTTGTTTGTCCATTTTCAGGAAAACTACAATAAATGAACTCTGGGAATCCTGAGCTGTGATTTATTTAAAACATAACGCAGGATCCTGTCAGTTCCCTGTGCGTGAGCAGCAGCGCTTACTTGTCATCCTTCTCGTAGATGTTGAGCCCCAGGGCGTCCACACCCAGCCACAACTCGGTCCCCTTCTTGTTCTTGATGTCAAAGTAGTTGACCCCATACATCTCCAGGTCCTGGGCAATCTTCAGGTACTCCAGCATAGCGTCTTCCCTATAGCAACCGATAGAAGGAGAAAGAGAGCGAGAGAGAGGGGTGGAAAGAATGATAATAAACAATAATAATGTATTTGCGTTTATCAAAAGAGAAGTGGTGGGAGAGAGAAAAAGAGAAAGATAGAGCGAGAGAGAGAGAAAGAACCAAAAGAGAGAGATAGAGAACTATTGATTTACTGCCACATTCAACAAACTGGAAATAAGAGAGACAAAGACAAACAGATGGACAGGCTGACAATTACACCCACACACACAAGAACACATACACACGAACACACACACATGAACACACGCACACACACAAACACACATATATACATAAACATACACAAACGCACGCAGACAGACATGCACGCACATGCGCACACACAGACATGCACTCACTTGAGCATGCCGCGGTGCTCCTCATGCCACACCTGGATCCTCTCCTCCCACTGCTCTCTGGAGAGCTTGTGTTGCTCCAGAACCCTGAGTAGGAGATAGAGACCAGGTCGTCATGGCACACTCTCTACTACCAGGTTAGGCTTTGTGTAGCATTAGGTCATGTCATCCTTTTTGATGTTGTTGATGATGGTGTATTTTTGTTCTGTTTTTATTAGCAAGGATACTTACAAACATACATACTACACAAAAATTAACTAATATTTACCTTTAGACACGTGAGTTCTAAATATTTCTGACGGTCCCCAAAGCGTAAGTTATTTTTCCGCAACGGGCTAAGTTAGCTAGCATAATAGCTAGCGAAAAAAGTGTTTCGACTGATCTTTTGTTATAAAAACATTCTATAAGCCGCATTGAAATATAAGCCTCACAAACACAAGAAAAATGTAAAATCGGCTTTATTTTCGAAAAATACGGTACTGGCAAGTTTTTATTCCAAACTGCATGTTCAGCTTGTATCTGGCCTGGTATTGGTTGAGGTTCCTGGCTCCTTACCTCTGGGGAAGCAGGCGGTCAGATGTGAGGTAGCCAGGCCGGTGGACGTCCTTGGAGAAGTCTCCAAACTTGGCCTGGACGGAGTAGGAGGCCAGCAACACTGCGGTCTCTGGGGGGCAGTACACCTCGTCACTCAGGATGCCGTCCTTCACCTGCAGGAAAAACATCTTCTGGGTGATCTCTTGGATCAGCTCCTCGGATACGTCCTCGGGGAAGAACTTGGCCCGGAACTTGAACTGGAGTGGGTTCTCCTTCTTCACGTCCTGGGACGACACCTGGGTGGGAGGGAGGTAGTGATGTGTCGTTCGTGAACGATTCATTCATTTTGAGCGAATCATTTGTATGACTCGGGAGTAACGAGTAGTCTCAGAGAGTGATTTGTTAATTTTCTCGTGGCCGAGATAAAAAGTATAATAATTTAATAATATAATAATTTAAAAAGTTAAAATAACAAACCTGTAATTATCACTTGTGAACAAATCTCATTCACGTCTTACTATACTAAACCTAGCAGTCAGGTGAAAGTGAAAGACGTAAACAAATCCTTTCTGTTTCCTCTTCTGAGCCTATGCAGATCACGTGAAAAATGATCCAAAGACTCGTACCCGAACACACGTTCGGCAGATGAACGAATCATTGATCCAAAGACTCGGTTGGCAGAAGAACGAAACATTGATCCGAAGACACGGTCGGAAGGTGAACGATTCGTTCCTTCTTTCGGGTACCGGTCTTTGGATCATCAGACGTGAATGATATGCATTCACAAGTAATAATTACAGGTTTTGTTATTTTAACTTTTTGTACTTTACTTACAGTTCAGTGCAGTGTAATTGTTTGCCGTGATAATTAAATGCTAGTGTGATAATAAATGACCATTTCAAATCATAGAAACTGTCATGATGCAGGAATTGTTATTTTAAAATATTATCTGCTGGTTTACATGCACTAACATATACATGAGAATATGATAAATGTTTGCAGTGGACGTATTTAGGCAAAGGAATTGGCTTTAAAATGTTGAGCAACTCGCTCAACATTCACTTAGCTTGGAAGCCTGGGTTGTTTGCGCTCCACTCAATGCTGTATGCCGCACCTCCCTACATACAGCGCATCGGCTTGTGGAATGGAGATCATGCTTCAGATGGTTTTCTGTCTTAGGAATGTCATTTGAGAGTCATTTAAACCTCTTCCAACCCTAACCTCACAGATTTAAAAAAGGGATCTAAAAATTGCTGTGATTGAAATCCAGAAGGGAAATGCCCTCGGCAATGTTTTGACTCAACGCACCTCTCCCCCCAGTGCTCAAAACAATAACCAGCGGGTCTTGGTGAAGTGAATGGAGTATTCCTACTGGACAGAGGCATTGTGCTGACCAGCATCAAGCTGTGATACAGCGCAGAGTCAGCACACGGCTTACTGGAACAGGAATAAAGGGAAACAAGACTGCTACCATGTGCTAATGTTGCAACCTGTTTGCAAACTTTGATCAGCCATGATCAAAGTTTTAACAAGCTAGTGTGTCTGTTAAGCTAATGTGAAACGTCACAGAGAAAATGGCCAATGATAAAACAGCCAATTTTGCAATTAAAAGGATACATTTTTCAAAATAAAAGCGACTACTCCCAAATGTAAAAGTATTTCAAAGTAATCCTCAATATTTTTCAAAAGTATCTGTAGTCCGATAAAAAAAAATTGCCAGTAAAGTAACGGATTACAGGTACAATTATTTTGTAATCAGATGACAGTAATCCGAATACTTGTAATCCGTTACTCCCTGTAGGAGCCTAAATGTGGTTTATTTAAGTGAAAATGTTTTTACTTTAAAAAAGGTATAATTCCATTATTAAGATAAATATGATTTATAATTTCATGATTTAAAAATGTTAAAATGCGTTGATTTGCGCTGTAAAGTTAAGACAGGAGTTTTAATGTGATCTTAATGCTTACTGTGGAGGACTTTTATTTTGATATGTGGGGAGTGGGAAAAGAAGAGCATAACTGAAACAACTGAAGGAAGATTGGAGCGAAATAGTTTTTTGACCTCTCACTCGTACTTGCACTCGCGTACTCGCTCTTAGATATACTTGGATATTTTATGTACTTTATGGATAATTTTGTTTGTTTGTAATGTTGCTTCAATAGTGTCAAGTAAACATTTAAATACAAGTGGACTCGTGGAATCTTTTCAAGTGACATGTGGTATGAGAGACAAAGTCGAGCGTCAAGCTAAAGCTACAAATTGGAACCTAGGAAACTACACTCCCCATGGATGGACTGTGCAGGAGAGCACATTAACAGGTTTTGAAAAAATCCACTTGATGATGCTCAACCTGACTGTACCGATACCTCCTGTTTTTTGACTTGTACACAAAAGACAAAAACGTTTTGGGTAACTTGATCAGAGAATGTTGCAGTTACGTTTGGGTTTCAATAGCAGTGTGTGAAAGTCAAGTTCCAATCTGTCATTTCTGAACTTTCATTGGCAGCCTCATTGACTTGTTCCCATACGTAATGTAGCCTCCACTCACAAAACATCTGTCATGCATGTTTCATGCCACATGGACCTGTCCATGACAAGAACTATGCTTGGTGGTTGCGGAGGGTGGGGGGGTTGGGGGAGTTGGGGGTTGGGATATAATGTATGACATCACTGAAGCAGAAAACCATCTGAAGCATTCCGAATGATTTCCATCAACAGCACAGGCCAAACTCCATTCCACAAGCTGATGTTCTGTACCATAGGGAGGTACAGTATACAGTTTAGGTTGAATGCAAACAACGCAGGCCTCCAAGCTAATGAAGGCTGAACCATCTCTATTTCCGCAGGAAAAAAAAAAGAAGCCATATACTTCCCAAGATGATATGACAAAGCCTGGCGGAATGATGGAACGGACCGGAAAAAAGAAGCTTAACAATTAGCTACCGTGGAGCCAGCTTAATTTGGAATACATTACCTCCTGGCTACTGACTGACTAAGTGGAGGGCAAATACTGTTTTAAAAAGGAAAATGTACCATCCATTCACAAGAATGTTCTGTTTTCTCTGTGGTTGAAGAGGTACCGTATTGCAGAAATGAGGGTGGGGGTGTGAGAGTACTTTACAAAATCAGACAGGGCAACATACAACTTCCTGTCCACCATACAAGGCAACATGATGATGAAACTAGCATCAGTGACCACTATATGTTTTTTTACCCCCTTAGCTTACCTTTTTATCAAGTTTCAGCCAAGTGTGATATCCTTTGCCGTCCAAATACTGGAGCCCAAAGTACCAGACTTCTCGTAAGCCAATGGTCTTCACTACCTGTGGGGAGAAAGTGACTATTGAAGTTGGTGTAGAGCAGTCATATGCCTTGTGTGCTGAAATCACCAAGATGTGTGCGATCTACTGGACAACTAAATAGCCTTTCCTCTTTCAGTCTTAAACGTATACACACATGCATCACAAATAACCATTTTAAACACAATCCAGCATTAAACACAAATCTGGCTCATTCAGGAAATACAAATCATTTTTATTCTTAAATGGGAGACGTCACAATTATCAACACATTAGGTAATTGAAACCGTCAGGCACATCGTTTCACACAGGAAACAAACTGTTAAGTAATTTAGTATCACTATAAACTGTCCGTGTTGTACAGCCTAAGGAACAGAATGGGCTTGCAGAAATAGGGCTCTGAGGTTGGCTGGCTCAGCCGTCAGTGCCTGTCCTTAAGATGACATACTCAGGTGCCGGTCTAATCTGGGAGACCCTCATAGCGTTACAGTTTCCCAGGCCTGGACACAGGGCTGGCACCGTCTCCACATCCCATCAGAACTCACTAGAACTGACTAAAACGGAGCACCTGGAGCAGTAAACAGTGACCTCCAGTAAAGCTCAGATAAACCGTCTTTAGAATCAAGTCAAAAGGTTAGTTGAATGTTTTGTCCAATGGGAGAGAGAGAGAGTAAGTGATCTCTTCTTCCTATTCTGGAAGTCTCTTTCTTTCTGTATGTGTTTGCTATTGTTCTCACTCTCACTGTGTGCCAAAGTTTGCCATAGTACACAGGGGAACAATTAGAAGGGTTTGCATGTTGAATTACTTCTTGTTTGAAGTTTGAGGCCTAGTGACATACTGCGTGACTAATGTGTGCCTGTAGCATCGACCCGAAACAGAGGCTGGAGTCGGAGCAGGCCACAATTTTGTATCTGGGAAAGCGCTTGTGTGTTAAGGTAAGGGTAGCTGCCGTTTTCCACTCCTTCACTAAACTCCTCATCAAAGCCTCAAAAGACTTAATGTGTAATGGTTTTCCAATATGACGGAACACACAATTAGAACTTGATCTTTTAGGAGGAGATACTCTCCGGCAAGGCTCTTTCTGGTGAGCCTCAGCCAAACTCCCCACCCAGTGACCAAGTGGGGTGCCAAGTTGTTTCGGTGAAGTCTGAGTCAACACACAGGAACTCCGGGCCAAGCCCATTCCTATCCGATAAGCAGTGGCCAAGGTTAAAATGAAATCACCCCTCCACCACCACCTTTAGCTCCAGCTATCCTGTGCAGTACAGGCTAAACTTGAGGTTGAGGGGGGATGAATGACTTTGATTCAGAGAACTCTTCAGATGGGATTTTACTTTGCCCAACAACAAACACTGGCCAAGGGCTGTAACAAGAGAGCTGAAATGGAACTCCTAAGGCTTTCAGTGTACAATCAGCTCCTTTCATGATGCCTTTGCACTCTGGGATTCATAGAATGGGAGGGCGGGAGAGAGAAATAGAGGGAGGAAGAGAAGCGAAGAAGAAGGGGTAGAGAGACTGATGAGGCATTTTAATTTGGGATTGGTTTTTGTTCAGCGCATCAGCTACAGGGGTTAGTAAAGGCCTCGGTCTATTTGCTAAAGTGATAATTTCCCTCTAGAAATAGGTCAAACTGATTGTGACTCCTATTCACTGTTGAATGAGGATGTAAAGGAAAAATATATGTACTCTCCCTACAAATACATTACAAATACTACCTACAAATACATGACAGATCAACCTGCCAATCAAACTTGGAAGTCTTGTATATATTACAGTAACATAATATTTAACTCACAGTACATTTCAGGCTGCTGCAGAATGCATCTAATCAAAAGCACTTGGACCAAAGAGTCAAAGAGCTGGGTGTGCCAGTGCACTTCACTACCACTAATCATTACACAATTTGGGCAAAGTCAAACATTTGCGACTATTGATGTAGTTGATGTTGAGGCTGTTGCTGACCTGTTGTTACAGGTTAGGGTCTAGTGCTCCAGGTTAGGGTCTAACCCTCCAGGGTAGGGTCTAACACTCCAGGGTACGGTCTAACTGCAAGGTAGGGTCTCCCCCTTGTACCCCTATACAGTACTGTACCCTGCATCTCACTACTCACACCTCACTCTTGTTCTTTGTTGAACCTGCAACCAGTCAAAATCTATTGAGCAGTCAGTACTGTTACTGTAACAAATGGAAAGCACAATGTTCAGGGCCATACAATTTGTTCATTGTACAGTATACAGCCTACAATGCACTGTACTACAGTATACAATACTGAAAGGGACAAAAATCAAAGGAGTAAACACTTGATCAATGTGCTTCTTCTTGTCTTTGGGCTGGGTTAGGCCAGAGCACTTTGTCGACATCACAAGCAATATTTTCCCACCTTCAACAACCTGTTTGCTCTCTGAACTGGCTTATATTGGTTGTGTCACATCATTTGAAACAAGTGAAATCAATTTTGAGTGGTTGTGTTTAGTCAATTACATGTTTTCTCTATTTGTATTTGATTGTTGCCATTTGTGTTTACCAGTATGGATGACATGTGCATTAGAGTGCAGAATGTGTTTTAAAAATGAGAATGTGTTTAGAGTTTTGCTGAACAGTCTAAGTGAGATCTGCAAATTGTGTTTTACCATGTGAAATGGTTTAACCCTTGTGTCATCTTCGGGTCATTCTGACCCATCAGTCATTGTGACCCACCGTCGTATTGCAACAAATTTACCGCATACAAAAACAAAGTGAAGCATTTTCTTTTAACCGTTGGGCTGTCTCAGACCCCCCACATTGCAAAGGTTAAAATAAAATTATTTTAATTTGTTTTTGTATTGGGTAAAATTGGGTAAACACAACGACAGGCACAATTAGCTACATGAGTTCAGGCAACTGAGAACTTTGTTCAGCCAATGGGTTTTAGTGTTTTAGCAATTGAGAAAAACGGAATAGTCAAATATATATTTGATTTCTTCTTGCGTCTCTGGGAGTGAAGTCATGTAGCCTATGCGACAATTAAGTCACGTTTTCAGCATGAGGGTCACGTGTATATACATAGACCTACCACTCCCTCCCAGTGACTCTGAGTCGCCACTTTCCTCAAGCCCTTTTGCTCCGGTGCCGTCTCTATTTGATTATATGTGACAAATAAGAAAGACAAATAAGATTAATAAACTATTACATTAACAAATGCAACGAACCGCAACTAAATCCATGTTTTTTCTAAAAGTAATGGTTCGCAAATGTCTCAGATTTACTATACTCAGTATTTTGAGTATTTGTCAGCTAAAGATGTAAATATCAAGGTTCGTTGTACACATTCATTGTTGTTGTGTACCTTACTGTTAAAAATGCACTGCTAATAAAGTGAGCGTTGGCAAAACCGGTTGTCATTTTTATGTTGAGGTGGCGGGGGTGTTGTCAGCAGCTGCTGAATGTAACTAATAAAGTAACTTAATCTAACGTAGTTACTTTTAAAATCAAGTAATCTGTAAAGTAACTAAGTTACTTTTTAAAGGAGTAATCAGTAATCCGATTACTTTTTCAAAGTAACTGTGGCAACACTGCATGTAAAGACACATTTGTTTACGTATACACAGTAAATACATTTAGCAATAAAGAAAATGGATTTTGGATTTTGAAACACTGGATTTGGGTGTTTCAACACCCATCGACACTTTCATGATGTGTATGACTGTTTAGACTGTGTTCTGTTCTGTTCTATTGGCGTATGTGAAGCCCTCTGTGACATTGCTTGTAAAGGGCTATACAGATACTGTAAATTAGATTTTATTTTGAAAATATTACAGTAACCATCACAACTTAGTACTGTCAACAAAGAACAAAGAAAACGGGGTAAAAACCCTCTGGGCCACTGAACATTTGATTCAGAGAATGGGGTTTATTGTTTTAGGAATTGTGAAAAACAAATGCTTATTTAGCAGATCTAATCACTGAGTCCCAGCCTTACACTGCCCAGTCCAGTCTAGCCTGGCCAAGCCTAGCGTAACTTACCCCCAGCCCAGCCTCCAGCCTAGTCCAGCTCTCCCACCCACTCACCCTACCAGGAACACCCTCAGGATGAGCTGACCACGGTTACTCAGCATTTCCCCAGAAGCGGACTGTGTGTGTGTGTGTGTGTGTGTGTGTGAGTGTGTGTCTGAGTGTCCCTGCTTTCACAGATGGGGGAATATCTGTCTCAGGCCAAGCTAAAACTAAATCAAGCCATAGACCTCTGAGACTGTGGTAGCAGTAGCTGGTGGTCATGATATGACATCAGAGTTACCATCTGAAAACCTCTACTAGACATCAAACAGGAGCTGAATAGTGTCTGAACGGTGTCTGTTACTGAGAATAACAAAGCATCTACACTGATATGAGCTGACTGTTTATTGCATTGAACAGCAGTATGTGACACACCCCACAGTGAGGTATTTTAGCATGTAGGTGGAGGAATTTGAGTGGAAGTTAACTGATATACAATGCTGCCATCCTTTAGTTTTGGTTTCCTTGAGAGGTCAGGCAGACTGAAGGTGAAACATCATTCACATACACATACATGCACACACACACACACACACACACACACACACACACACACACACACACACACACACACACACACACACACACACACACACACACACACACACACACACACACACACACACACACACACACACAGACAGACAAACTAGTTATTCAGGAAGTGATTACACCTCTCTCTGTGATGGAATCAAGGTAAATTTCCCTTGGTGTCTTGGGATTCTAAACTCTGTACAGAACTGGCCTCCACCATTACATAACAATTTTTGCTGATAGGAATGCCATACAGTACATTCCAAAATCCACAATTTCCATTCCTCAGGAAGTCTTTTAAAACAAGTATGTGTATAATTATATCCGTTCTATGCTTTTCTAAGCTGTTTACTGTTGATTCTAATTTCAGAAACACAGAACTTTATGGTTAGCTAAAACTCTTCAATATCCACATTGTTCTTATCCAAATCAAACAGGCAAAAACAGTCATGTAATGAATCTTTCCGTAGAATAGCTCAAACACAGGAAGTGGGAGTTAGTTGATGAACAGACAGCTTTCATAAGTCCTAAACAGATCTGACTGTTGTCAGTAACTATGACCTGGAGGAAGTGGACTGTGCAACATAATTCACAATGGCCTCTGGGTGGAGTTCAACAAGCTGGTTGCCTGTGTGAGTGTGTGAGTAAAGGCCCTTGCACACTGAGTGCAAAATTTTCCTCAACATTCGGTGGCTCTGAATTGCCAAAAAAACTATCAAAATGCTGGCTATGGATGCGAATACGCAGAAAATCGAACCCGATCTGAACTTTTTTTTGACGGACGAAAGTTTCGGAGGCAGTGTGTAAGCGCGATTGACATATCGTGAGGTCGTATTTATTTTTTAACGTGCAAACATTTCGGATACGAATTTCGGACTCAGTGTGCAATGGCCTTATGTCTGTGTGTATGTGTGTGTACAGTATACAGACCTGGTCAAACAGCTGTTTGCCGGTGGTGCTGGGCTGGACGGCAAACTCCAGCTCAGCGTCCATGGTAGTGACGCGTACATTGACCTGCAGAGGAGACACAACAGAGAAAAACTAGATTTTTCACAATACACGATGGGAGCAACAGAGAGGGGTCGAAGAAATAGAGAAAGGTTGAAAACTATAATCATGAACAGAGAGAATTATGTGTGTCAAACTGCCAAACTTTAAAGGAGAAGGGGGTGTTTGCAGAGTAAACATGAGGAACTGTGTGTTTATATGGAGCTCTCTCTCTTCTGAGAAGAAGCTCTGATTGAAATAACCCTGACAGGCAACATCTTGAGGGAGTTTCTAACTGAAACATTTGACTCCTCTGGCTCCTTGTTACCGTGTTTTTTCTGTGAAGAGCCATTCTTTTAAACAGATCCCCCAATACACAATTAGACCTCTGATTGATTGTCAGAGCCAAATGTGCCATGGCCAAGAAAGCAGCTGGGAAAAAAGCTTGTTAAGGTGTAAGATACAGGTACAAGCATACTGTAGGTGTACAGAACGAGGGAGGGAGGGAATGCTGAGTGTAAGCCCCGGACACAGAACAGCCATTGAGGATGGAGGGGGTGGGGGAAAGGTATGCTAGGGCACAGACAATGTCCACTCATTCCCATTGACAGAAGACAGAGGAAAGGCATGCCTATCCATTCACTGGTTATTGATTGATATGACTGACATATGCGCACGAAAAAGGTAGTCCATCTCACTGGCCTGCTTGACGAGGTGAGTGTCCGCTCACAGAGGTCCGACACGGCAATTACCCGTCAAAACAACCGGCCTTAAAACAGGCATATTGTCCAAAGACAAATTATGTCAACCGCCATTCACAGTGGACAGACAGAATACAAGGGACTGTGGCCTAGTTACAGTATTGTCATAAGTAGTGAAGTTAACGACAAGGCACAATTTTGTTTTTTATTTGGACTCCAGAGTTGTGAGCTACTTATGAGCCAAGGGAACCTGGAATTTGCAGAGGTGATAAAAGAGCCAGCCATATAAAAGGAGTGTAGAGGTCGGGAGAGAGAGGATAGAGAGGAGGATAGAGAGGAGGATAGAGAGAGAGAGACGTTTTAACAGAGGCTTTGGTGGGATCTTTCATCTCCTGACCATTGAGAATGACATTGAGGCTACAGTGAGCAAACTGAATGACACCCACTGGAGAGGCTCTGTCTCTGACTGGGCTTATGACTCACACAGCTCTCTGAACATACTCCTTCCACAAACAGATAGATCAGGATTATATCACAAACAGATGTTTTACATCCCCTTTACACCACAGAAATTATGATGGAAAGGTAGAATTGATGAGAATTGCTTTTGCTGGTCTGGATAAAGCCCAAAGACATATTGATTAGTGCATTGTGCAGACACTGAGAGGGTGAGTGTCTTACAACTGTGCCTGTCTGTTTTCTAATGGAGCCAGGGCTTACAAAACACACACACACTTAAATGACTTCAGACCTTCAGATGAGGGGCGCTACAGTAGAACTGATTTCAAATCAGTTTAGTGAAAGTAGAAAACTATATTTTGTTTCTCAACCTTGCTGCGTGATTCTGGATGTTCCCACTAATGGCCAATGTGGGGCAGCTATGAGCCCCCAAGACCAGAGGAGACAAGGGGAAGAGAGCATGCACACAAACACCAGCGAGAGGGTGACTCATATCAATCGGTGTTAGTCTACAAATGTTAACTGCAAGCTGTTCAACAAATGAGAAAATATGACACAAAACAAAGAAATACCTTCAGGAAAGACCCACATTTCTACTGTGTGCAGCCCCAGCAAGAATCAGACTGGAAAGCCACAACCATGATCTCATGCCTCCAAAAACTTGACAACAGTTTTTGTACTACGCAATGAGGATGAACTGAAGTAACTATCTACAAAACTGAAGGAGACCCTGTGATGACCCCTGATCCAGACAGAAAGCCAAATATTTGTATTGCTTTGGAAATCTGGGGCCTTATGGCAGCAAATACTTACTACTATAGTTCAGGGAAGCTCTTTTCAGTAAAGAGACTTCCTGATTTCCCCTAGTGTCTTTGTACTGTGGCTATCCCATTGATGGGGTTAGAGTCTGGTCAGGCGTGCTTTAAGGTGTTGAGGTTTTCTTTCCTGGAGTAGTCTCACTAGGCTGTGCTGCATTCCACGGTATTGGTCTTTCAATAGTTAACCATGCGCATGCTTTGGGAGGCTTTACAAGTATTTGGCAATGTGTGTAGTCAGGGGAACAGGGTAGAAATGCTTACAGTGCAATATATCCATAAACCGCTGTGCTGCCTGGTGAGTGAGCGCACTGAAGGTCTATATCCTGTGGGGCAGGAACAAGTGCTAATCCCTGCTGTTCACCCCTTTTATTAAAGCTTTTAAAAGTGACACCTTTGATAAGTGGATTACTGAATGCAGCCTGTGGTTTAGGCTACCACCAATGCTTGGCCCGCTTGTTGACAAAACACTAATAGTAAGTTTTAAAGATTTAATTTTTTCATCACTTTTCAGAGTTCTTGTTTGGACTAACTTGACCCGATGGCGTTACAGGCATCATCTAGTTATCAATTATTTAGAGGAACAAATGATAACAATGGTTTGGGACATGAAGAGGAAACACCCATCCATGTTGGTCATGGAGGCCGTGCCTTGTATGGTGTCTGTCACATGGATGTTGGAAGGACCACACGGAAACAGGATTCTGGGAGAGTCAAGGAACACCGTCATTCACTTAATGACAATGTGTCATACTGACAAGTGTAACATGAGCCAGGTTGAGACCTAACCAGAATAAAAATCTAGTCTGACTTTATCTCCTTGGATTCCTCTCTCCTCTCTCTCTCTCTCTCTCTCTCTCTCTCTCTCTCTCTCTCTCTCTCTCTCTCTCTCTCTTTCTTTACCTCATTCAGCCAAATTACTGACTGCTTAACGACAACAAATAATGCAGACCCAGACAGAAATGGGAGACAGAATATTATTACGGCATAATTACAGATACACTAAATTACAAAGTTCAATAAGCATCTGCTGTTTGTCACTGAAACTCAACCCCCTACTAACACATAACAAACAAGGGAACATTATGATAATGCCTTCATTGATGGAATAAAGTACTGAGCCCTGAAATTAGCCATACTTTAGTCGGAGCAATGGAAATCAATCCATTTTAACATTTGCTCCCATATTTGTGAAGCCCTGTGTTGTAATTGCCAAGCATGTCATTGTCCAGACAACCCTGTCACGCCGATACAGTATTTGCTAAATAAAATAAAAAAAAATTAACAGCAGCCCAGATCTGAAGGAAACTCCAATAAAATAATGACAGAAAGAAGAAGCTGAGTGGCCTGAAATAGAGATAGAGAGGGAGTATCAGGGAGATAGAGATCTCCCTGATACATTGATAGAAACCTGGAAGAAGTCTTAAGATAATAAATCTGCTTGGATTGGTCCATAAAGGTATAGTTCAAATACATTTGAGTAAACCATTTCAGGGGTTTCTTTTAATTCACAAAAGAACAGTTTCTACACATGTTATATAAGTACTGCCAGAGCTACTTCAGGCATCGTTATTCTCAAGACCCAGATGAATACCTTCTCTCATCAGACACCGTGGCAGTAGGCTTCATCTCTGGTTAGCCTACTCCCAAATTACAAATCCTTCACTACTCTACTACCACGCGGTTTCAAACTAGTTGACTTGATACAACAGTTTTCTATACACTTCAAATGTTTTAAACAATCAAATAAATACTTACTGCTTTTGGCATAGTTTGTCCTTTTCGTGGTTCGGGAAGCTATAAAAATGGTTCAGAAATACTTCGGATAGATGACGTTTCCACTCTGCCTTCCTGTTGAGTGAAAGAGGAGAAACGAGTTTCAGCCACCCCCGGTGATTTTGAGTCAGACGGGACAAGCCTTCCTTTAAACGCTCATCTGAAATAAATTTGATTGGCGCAGTAGGCCTACACGTATATCCATATGAAAACCGATTAAATAAAAAACGTTGGATTAACCAAGCCTCACCCAAACGCCACGGGTATAGACTAATACAGTTACAGATCAGTCTCCACCCTTCTTGGTCAACACTAGTCGTTTGTGTGTAGACTGGAGGGATAGCCTTCTACGCGACAGAAACTGTAGTCTATTATTGTCAAAAGAACCAGAAGTCCTGCAAAGGCTACAACATAAAAGTCACAGACAGGAACATGGCGACCGTTGTTACGATATCAAAGTTTCTACGGTTGGAAATAAATGTAGACTACAAATTTATCAGCCATCACCCGCGTACTTGCCGTTTCAGAGTAGGCAAACAGTTTACCGACAGCAAATTAGGCCTAGGCTAAATGTAATTTAACAAGGCAAGAGTTTTGATTCTTTTTTTGCAATTACACGGAAACCCAACCAATGACACTGCCGTTCGTAGGGTTTACATTGTTTGACTGTGTCAACTGTATCAACATACTGGATACAATAGAATACATAATATAAAATATATAAAACATATTTAACATTTCCCTGTCTTCAAGAAAATTGTTGGTTAGCTTACAGCTGCAACTGTACCTATAGTTTTTAAAATAATGTCGCAAGATGCATTCTAAGTGTAGCCTACAGTCTGAAACCAAGCCACATCCCACTACAATAATCCTAGAGACACCTGTTGTGAGATTCGCCTCCTTTGTGGGAATGAGGCGGCATAAGAGCACCAAGAAATGAAGAATAAAGTATTCATGCTCTTTACACTTACTTTAATGTTTGATACCCTTTGTAGTGTTACTTGGTCAATCTTACCGGATCTGTTGTGATTAAAGATAAGACTGTAGGCTACTACCACAGGGCTGCAGCCGCGGATACTCCTCTCCGTCTGCTTACCTCGCAGCGCAGCAATATGGCTGATTCGTCGCTCACTTCATCGCACTATTCAACTCCTGCCGCTTGGTTTCACTAGAAGCTACTGTGGTTTCTGTTGATTCATAATGCTTTACAAAGGTACTGTCATTCCAGCTCCCACGGAATGACCTCTGTAACTGCATCAAACTGTGCATCTAAATGATGGGACCATTTCAATTACCCTATGCAGTTTTATAAACAGATTTAGTTAGCCTATAAAACATGTCCTTAATTATCAAGGGACGAGTGCCATCCAGTGTGTTCACTCATTTAGGCATTGACATTCCTAAACATGGAACATTTGTTGACAAAATGATTATGCGAGTCATTTAAAAAGTAGGCCCCTAACATTGTTTTAAATTTCAAGTTTGTGTTTATTGGCCATTTGCAACTGCAGGTACATTGGAACTCTTGGGTCCTGCTCCTTAGCGTGCATGTAAACGTAGACTCCCGTCTGGCAACCCAATTGAGGCCATATGAATTAGTAACCTACCTTAATTAGTAGACTAATACACAGGCACCATACCAAAATAAGGGACTAAATGTATGGTGACGTAACACAAGATAAAACAAATTGCCTAAAATTGCTTTTCTGAAAAAAATCTGGGTTAAATTGGTCAATGGACTAAAAATGACATTTACAAATATCTCATGCGCTCTCTCCTGAGATTGACGGTAAACTTTACTGATCTATAAATAGACAAAAAGTCGTCGTGGCAGCTGGTTCACAACGTTGGCAGCAATTTTTTTTAAACTAACGATAAAATACGAAACCTACACTAGGGAAACGCTGCGAAATAGGTTGGGGAGGTTTCATAACTGAACCAACCAATAGTTGAGCAGGATTAAAATAGAGCGGTATATATCGGAGGATCCTGTAGTTCTCTAGTAGTGGATCCACAGGTCAGAGGCAGAGCTGCATGTAGTCTACAGAAACTGCCAGGTGTGGTATTCATGAGTCATATTTATAGCTTAATTAATGTGCTTTCAAGGATGCTAATGGTTTATGAATTGGAAATAGATTAGCTATTTAAGAGTAACTAAACACCTATTTAGGAGTCAATGAGTCAGGTGGCTGAGCGGTTTGGGAAGCGGACTTGTAATCAGAAGGTTGCCAGTTTGATTCCTGGCCGTGCCAGATGACGTTGTGTCCTTGGGCAAGGCACTTCACCCTACTTGCCTCGGGGGAATGTCTTTGTACTTTCTGTAAGTCGCTCTGGATAAGAGCGTCTGCTAAATGTAAATGTAGATGTTTTACACCAAACATAACCTGACATGGATCCATTTTAGGGGTCCTTTTTGATCAGAGATCTATGGAAGCCCATTTCCGCCAGTAAAAAAATTAACAAATTAAGTCATAATTATGAGATACTAAATCGAAATTATGAGATACGTAAGTCATAATTATGAGATACTAAGTCATAATTATGAGATACTAATTCGAAATTATGAGATACGTAAGTCATAATTATGAGATACTAAATCGAAATTATGAGATACTAAATCGAAATTATGAGATACTAAGTCATAATTATGAGATAGGGGCTGCCATAGACTGCCATGGCAGATGTATAATAATAATAATAATAAATATAGCTGCAAGCAGCAATGAGGTGGCCAAGCAGTCAAATGACCCATAAAACATTTTAGACATCCTCAGAAGAGGGTAACGAGTACACGCAGCAAGTTTGGTGCGAATCCATCAAAGATTTGCTGAGATATGACCCAACTTCCTGTTTGCTGGCTTAACGGCACATTTTGATTGCCTGTACCGGGCAAACGGTTCTGAAAATCAAAAAATCGTGTGAAGGCCTTCGTGAGGCTTGGTCTGAAGATACTCTCTGCCAAATTTGGTGAAGATTGGACAACATGTGTAGGAGGAGTAAAGAAAAAACGTTTTTCAATGAATTCAAAATGGCGGCCGCATCAATTCGGCTATTATCACAATTTATGATGTGTCACACACGGGATTTCCCATCATATCATGAGACAAAGGAATCACTTAATAAAAGCAAACAAAGCAACAGTTATTGGCCAAAAGACATTTTTGCTTCCTGCGGCCACGCCCAGTGATCACATGACACCAAATTAATTGGACATCCTCATACCACGGTTCCGAGTCAACATACCAAGTTTGGTGTTGATTTCTCAAAGATTTGCTGAGATATGACCCAACTTCCTGTTTGGTGTCTTTGCTGCCAATTTTGATTGGCTGTACCGGACAAACGGTTTTGAAAATCAAAAATATTTGGATAACTTCTGTGAGGGTTGCTCTGACGATGATGTGTGCAAATTCTGGGGGAGATTAAAGAAAAATTGTAGGAGGAGTAGGCTTTCAAAGGTTTTCGATAAAACCGGAAATGGCGGAAAATCTATATAACCGGAAATTGACGTCATAGGGTGTGTTGAACTCGTCCGTTGATCCAGGGAATCCAACGGTACCTCATTTTTGAAAATCGGTCATACGGTTCAAAAGTTACGTGTGTAAACACAAGTCCAACTTTGACCAGTTGGTGGCGCTAGAGTGCTCCAATGAGAGACATGAAACTTGGTGAATATAAAGAGGGGACTGTGCTTAATGAGTGTGCCAAAATTCACAACTTTTTACAATATGGTTCTAGGGGCTGCCATAGACTCCAATGGCAGAAGAAGTGTAATAATAAATATAGCTGAAAGCAGCAATGAGGTGGCCAAGCAATCGAATGACCCATAAAACATGTTGTACATCCTCAGAAGAGGGTTACGAGTACACGCAACAAGTTTGGTGCGAATCCATCAAAGATTTGCTGAGATACGACCCAACTTCCTGTTTGCTGGCTTAACGGCACATTTTGATTGGCCGTACCGGGCAAACGGTTTTGAAAATCCAAAAAACATATGATGGCTTTTGTGAGGCTTGGTCTGAAGATGATCTCTGCCAAATTTGGTGAAGATTGGAAAACATTTGTAGGAGGAGTACAGAAAAAACATTTTTTCAGTAATTCAAAATGGCGGCCGCATCAATTCGGCTGTTATCACAAGTTATCATGTGTCACACACGGGATGTCACAAGATGTCATGAGACAAAGGAATCACTTAATAAAGGCAAACGAATCAACAGTTATTGGCCAAAACACATTTTTGCATCCTGCGGCCACGCCCAGTGATCACATGACACCAAATTGTTTGAACATCCTCAGATGAGGGTTCCGAGTCATCATACCAAGTTTGGTGTTGATTTCTCAAGGATTGGCTGAGATATGACCCAACTTCCTGTTTGGTGTCTTTGATGCCGATTTTGATTGGCTGTACCGGACAAACGGTTTTGAAAATCAAAAATCTTTGGATAACTTCTGTGAGGGTTGCTCTGACGATGATGTGTGCCAATTCTGGGGAAGATTAAAGAAGAATTGTAGGAGGAGTAGGCTTTCAAAGGTTTTCGATAAAACCGGAAATGGCGGAAAATCTATATAACCGGAAATTGACGCCATAGGGTGTGTTGAACTCGTCTTGACCCAGGGAATCCAATGGTACCTCATTTTTGAAAATCGTTCATACGGTTCAAAAGTTACGTTTGTAAACACAAGTCCAACTTTGACCCGTTGGTGGCGCTAGAGTGCTCCAATGGGAGACATGAAACTTGGTGAATATAAAGAGGGGACTGTGCTTAATGAGTGTGCCAAATTTCACAACTTTTTACCATACGGTTCTAGGGGCTGCCATAGACTCCAATGGCAGAAGAAGTGTAATAATAATAAGAAAAGGTAGAAACACTTAAGTGGCTTCGCCGCTTCGCGGCTTGGCCACCAAATATAGCTGCAAGCAGCAATGGAGGGGCCAAGCAGTCCAGAGCAGGACATGGCCTCCATAGCACTTGTGCAACAATTAAGTCACAACAACCTGTTGCACTCATGCAACACACCAAGTTTAGTTGAAATATATGTTTGCGTTCAAGAGTACTGATAGTTCAAAGTTATTTTTCTGGTATAACACTGCAGGCCTCCTCTGCTCTTCATGGGAACGATAGAACCCAAGTTTGGTGACAATCGCTCAAATGGTTGCTGAGATATTCTCTTGCGCCTCGTTTGGCGGCTTCGCCACCGCTTTTGATCGTCTCTACCGAACAAACGTTTTTGAAAATTGAAAATTCATCTGATTGCTTTTGTGAAACTGGGTCTAAAGATCATCTTTGCCAAATTTGGTAAACATTGGACAAAAATTGGGGCGTGCAAAAGGTTTTTACACTTTTCCATGAAATCCAAAATGGCGGCACAGTCCATTCGAATTTTATGAAAAGTTATTAATAGTCAGGCTTTATATCTCACAAGACATCAACAGACAAAGAAATTACTTTATTAAGGTAAACACTTCAACCGTTATTAGCCAAAACACGTTTATGCTTCCGGCCACGCCCCTTTTTAGTCACATGACACAATCTTTGGAGGACATCCTCAGAATAAGGTTCCGAGGCGGCGTACCAAATTTAGTTTCACTGCCTCAAACAACTGCTGAGATATGACTTCACTTCCTGTTTAGTGGCTTTTCTGCAGATTTTGATTGGCTGTCACAGACAAACGGTTGTGGGGATCAAAATGCTCTACCATAACTTTTGTGCGGCTTGGTCTGAAGAGCATATCTGGTAATTTTGAAGAAGATTTGACAAAGATTGTAGGAGGAGTAGGCTTTCAAAGGTTTTTGATAAAACCGGAAATAGTGGAAAATCAATATAACCTGAAATTGACCCCATAGGGTGCGTTGAACTCGTCTTCTTCCAGGGAATCCAATGGTACCTCATTTTTGAAAATGGGTCATACGGTTCAAAAGTTGCGTGTGTAAACACAAGTCCAACTTTGACCCATTGGTGGCGCTAGAGTGCCCGAGTATGGGACATGAAACTTTGTGAATTGGACCAGGGGACTGTCCCCAATGAGTGTGCCAAATTTCACAACTTTCGACCTAGCGCTTCTAGGGCCTGCCATAGACACCCAGTCTTAAGAAGTATAATAATAATAATAATAAATATAGCTGCAAGCAGCAATGGAGGGGCCAAGCAGTCCAGAGCAGGACATGGCCTCCATAGCACTTGCGCAACAATTAAGTCACAACAACCTGTTGCACTCATGCAACACACCAAGTTTGTTTGAAATATATGTTTGCGTTCAAGAGTACTGAGAGTTCAAAGTTATTTTTCTGGTATAACACTGCAGGCCTCCTCTGCTCCTCATGGGAACGATGGAACCCAAGTTTGGTGACAATCGCGCAAATGGTTGCTGAGATATGCTTTTGCGCCTCGTTTGGCGGCTTCGCCACCGCTTTTGATCGTCTCTACCGAACAAAGTTTTTGAAAATTGAAAATTCTTCTGATTGCTTTTGTGAAACTGGGTCTAAAGATCATCTTTGCCAAATTTGGTAAACATTGGACAAAAATTGGGGCGTGCAAAAGGTTTTTATACTTTTCCATGAAATCCAAAATGGCGGCCACGTCCGTTCGAATTTTATGAAAAGTTATTAATAGTCAGGCTTGATATCTCACAAGACATCAACAGACAAAGAAATTACTTTATTAAGGTAAACACTTCAACAGTTATTAGCCAAAACACGTTTATGCTTCCGGCCACGCCCCCTTTTAGTCACATGACACAATCTTTGGAGGACATCCTCAGAATAAGTTTCCGAGGCGGCCTACCAAATTTAGTTTCACTGCCTCAAACAACTGCTGAGATATGACTTCACTTCCTGTTTGGTGGCTTTTCTGCTGATTTTGATTGGCTGTCACGGACAAACGGTTGTGGGTATCAAAATGCTCTACCATAACTTTTGTGCGGCTTGGTCTGAAGAGCATATCTGGTAATTTTAAAGAAGATTTGACAAAGATTGTAGGAGAAGTAGGCTTTCAAAGGTTTTTGATAAAACCGGAAATAGCGGAAAATCTATATAACCGGAAATTGACCCCATAGGGTGCGTTGAACTCGTCTTGGTCCATGGAATCCAATGGTACCTCATTTTTGAAAATGGGTCATACGGTTCAAAAGTTGCGTGTGTAAACACAAGTCCAACTTTGACCCATTGGTGGCGCTAGAGTGCCCAAGTATGGGACATGAAACTTTGTGAATTGGACCAGGGGACTGTCCCTAATGAGTGTGCCAAATTTCACAACTTTCGACCAAGCGCTTCTAGGGCCTGCCATAGACACCCAGTCTTAAGAAGTATAATAATAAATATAGCTGCAGGCAGCAATGGCGGGTTCCTCCTCAGCATTGCAAACCATTACAAAATTGACATGACACAGACATGTATTTCATACATGTACACAACATTTCAATACAATTGGATCAATGGCTGATTTGAAGTCATTTTTTGAAATTCTTCACAAATTGTCACTGTAGAGAAATATCCATGCTGCCGACATTATGGGTTCTTGAGACTTCTTTGTTCCCCATTGGCAATAAGGCATGCGTACCAACTTTTAGACATTTTGGACTGACAGGGTTAAAATGCCACCCTTTTGAAAGTGACAACTTTGAAGCGTGTTCTGTCAGGCCACCTGTGCTCTGGTCAGGCCCATCATGCAGAGATCCATTCTTTAAAAGCTTTGATTACAACAATAACTTTATGAAAGTCAGAATACACTTTAGTAAAGGACGTGTGTAGTTTATGTACTACTACTGCTTGCTCTGCCCACACACTTTCCCCATCCATGCTGTTTCCCTCTTTGCCAGTGCGGGTGGTGCGGTGGCCGCATGAGGTTTAGGTGTAGTCCAAAAGTTGCCTCCCACAATCAAAACATATTAACCGCAACATTGTTTTCAAACTTTCTCAAAGATGGCTTGAAAACCACAGATATTGACTCTCTTCTTGAGTAGATCTCTTTCCAGAATCTCAGTCAATCCAGAATCAAGATCAGCCTCATAGGCAATTGGTCTGGTCTAGGGCACAGCCCACGTTCAGCTCCTTGCAAGTATAGCCTGTGATAGTAAAATGGCCGACTCTCTGTTCCCATTAAACTACACAGCATGCACACTCAAGGTGACCAACAAGATTATATTAACTAACAAACAATGGCCGGGTTTCCCAGATTCGTTAAGAAGCTCTTAACGCTAAGAGCTTCTTAAGAGCGTTCTAAGAACGCTCTAGAACGCTCTTAGAACGCTCCTAAGAAGCTCTTAGCGTTAAGAGCTTCTTAACGAATCTGGGAAACCCGGCCAATAACATTACAAACATCTAACTGAACGAACACAACAACTGAAATCCCTTGCGTAGCTGTTGTTTTTTTAACATGCCGCACTGCATGCTGGGTACCCAAGAGCGCTGACGCTGATTATCTAGCTGTGCTCCGACTGCGTGATATGACGAGATGCTAGTGGTGCGCTGAGGTCTCAGAGTCTCCTGCCCGAGTTCAAGTTCTGCCCGATTAGCAAGCTATTTTTACTAATGTTTTGTTAGCAATTGAATGGTAATGCAAGCTAGCTAAAAACAATGTTAGTTAGCTTGGCTAAACTGGTTTTCATAGCAACAGAAATCAACAAATCAGATCAGTCGAACTTTATTCAGAAATGGGGGGATGGCGGGAACATTAAAGGTGTAGGTACAGTAAAAGTGAAATGGAACGCGTCTTTCTGCCTTGAAGCTGCGTGCGCATCAACAAGACCCCATCTATATGTAAAGATAACATCCAAGCTAACAATTTCGCCAAATCTGACTGCAGCATTGTATACCATATGTACCGTGTTATGGTTGTTTGAGTTAAACAACTTGCTAAATGAATTAAATGTCAAATCCAACTATAAATGTATAAAAGAGAGTTCCAATCAAATCTGAATTTGTTTTAAACCTAGAGGTTTAAAAGGTTACCTTTGCCTAAACTGACATGCACCAACTCAGTTTCAACAGCCATTTACACATTTAGTCTCTATTTGTTACTCTATTCTTAAGGCATGTTTAACTTAATTTCTGCACCTCTCTGTCACCAACTGTCTCTGCAGTGGGGGCTTCACAGGGTGTCTACAGGTATAAACAAGTTAAATGTAAGACCTTTTAATACCACTTCCAAATGAAATTAAAGACCAAACTTACGATGGAAATACAAATCAAAAGTGGAAATATACAGTCATCTTTCCAAGTAAACACTGATGTCTGTTCAATATGAACAGTATGGTAAAATGACAATAATCGGTTGAGTTTAAGAACATTGACTAAATGTGTGTAATGCGGAAGGATAACACAAAAATGTAATTGCTGTCCTAAATTATACTTATTATTACACTAGGGTGGAAATGGTGGAGCAGAAACTAACAATTCAATGAATCCCATGGAAACAAAGGCAAATGTGTGAGATGTACTGATGTGGAGCACAAATGCTCCAAGAAGCAGTACTTTTCTTGAGTGGTTTTTATTCAGATGAATAATCATTGGATTCAGGTCAAAAGTCTATCACTTGAACTAGTTTCATCACTTAAGACACAAAGTCAGCAGCTTGGCATACTGGCACATGGAAAGGATTAAACATTTAGACTTTCATCAAAGTAATGCTGGCTTGTCCTTTTTCATCAATGTCCTCAAAAAAGCAGGCTGCAGAGCTACTGTGTCTGTGAGGTGACTGTCTCTGGAGGGCTGGCAGGCAGGGGCAAGCAGGGCCTGCAGGCAGGCAGGCCAGCTGGATCAAGCTGTTCTGGGGTCAGGGCTGAAGAGAAGCTGTCCAGCTAGAGAGGGGTAGTCCAGCAAGGGGTCTGTGTGGATCTCACCATCCTCGAGTCTGTTGCATCCTCTGTTGAACTCTGTTGAGCAGGCCTCTGCATGACCCTCCAGACCTGTCAAAGTGAAGAAAGGGTCCATGTCAGTTGTGAAAAATGAAGCTTTTCCCATCTACACTTGATACAGACTTCAGTTTTGACTGTGAAATGCAGTGTCATTACTTGAACTTGAATCCAAATGTGTTGACGTCATGGAGACCCATGCAGTCACTCAAAACACAGGTTCGATTCCAGGCTCTGGCAAGAGTATTTACCTCTAAACTGGTCAATATATACACATCTGACAAAAGACCAGCTCGACCTTTGCTTGTAAACAGTGATTCTGACTGTAAGAGACCTTTAAATAGCCTGACTTACCGAAATTGGCAAAACTAGCCTGGCTAACGTAGGTCGCTTTCTCAGGGCATATGACGAATGAAACAGGCTCGCCTTGAAAAAGTCTCCCTGCCGCATAGGCTTATTACAAAGACTTTCACGCCAAAAATCACCATTATGAGCCGACAGGTCTGTGGGGAATTGCTTTTTCTCCTAAAGGCTGCTCTCCTCGACCTTTTTGATGAACAATTCGCCGAGATGCAAAATGACTCACTAATTAAAAACACAGAGGAAAAAAGCTAGAGCTACAGTAGCTACTTTTCGAGTTTGGTTTTCCGTCACTTCAGAATCACGATCTATAAAGTCTAAAAGTGCTAAACCTTCACCATAATTCAAGAGTAGTGTACTTTCACAAACCCAATCATTAATTCTAGCTTAAAATGTGTAAAACCAGGACTTACCGAAAGTGGCTGCCTCCAACACGGCTTTCACGGGAGACGACTTTCACGGGACACGGGAAACAACAATGGCCGCCGAAAAATAATTTGTATTCGTAACAGCGAGCTGCGATTGGAAGCGAAATGAAACAGGGGCTAAAAAACGAGGGTGGGGGCTTGGTCAGCACACATTTTCAAGAAAGCATGCGTGTGTCAAGGGGCTCTGGCCCCTTGTGTGTGAGAGAATGTGGAGCACGCGCGCACAGGAGCAAAGGGAGAGAGGATTTGGGGAAACAGCCCTAGAAATTAGCCAAGCATGCATGTTTCAAATATTCACTAAAAATCGAGTTTTCATGTTACAGTCAACTTTTTCTCAGATTTGTGTACTCAACATTCTCAAGAGTCTTCATATGAACTAGTGATTGAATCCGAGTATCAGTTTTTGGCCGGCGGATGTGTAAAGCATTATTTTAGCATTAGCAATAAATTCAATTTGCTTTATATCAATCATTTTTAGAGGTATGAAGTTGCCTTTGCACATGTTAACATGTTGTAGTGTCTTCCACGTGACATACCAAGTTTGGTGTTGATATCTCAAAGATTTGCTGAGATTTGACCAAACGTCCTGTTTGGTTGCTTTGTTGCAGATTTTGATTGGCTCTACCGGACAAACGGTTTTGAAAATCAGAAATCCCTACGATAACTTTTGTGAGGCTCAGTCTGGATATCATCTATGGCAATTTTGAAGAAAATTCGACCAAAAATGTAGGAGGAGTAGGGAAAAAACGCGTTTCCTTAATCTTTATTGTACAGACAAATCCAATATGGTGGCCGTTATAGCTTCTTGAGGCTTTTTTATTCCTCATGAGAAATAAGGCATATGTAATGAATTTCAGAATTTTGGGACTTATGGCCTGCAAATGGCATCAATTTGAAAATTGACATATTGGGGCGTGGCCTGTAGCGCCACCTATTGTCTCACATGGCCCATGTTTGGTATGGTAGTTACTAATGGTCTGCAGTTTCAACATGCCAAATTTCACAACTTTTTACGGTACTGGTCTAGGGGCTGCCATTGACTCCCATGGGTAAAAAATAATAATACCACCAATAACAATAGGGTTCTCCTACCGGAGGAACCCTAATAATAATAATAATAATAATACTAACAATAACAATAGGTGCCTCGCAGCTTCGCTGCTTGGCCCCTAATAATAATAATAATAAATATAGCTGCAGGCAGCAATGGCGGGTTCCTCCTCAGCATTGCAAACCATTACAAAATTGACATGACACAGACATGTATTTCATACATGTACACAACATTTCAAGACAATTGGATCAATGGCTGATTTGAAGTCATTTTTTGAAATTCTTCACAAATTGTCACTGTAGAGAAATATCCATGCTGCCGACATTATGGGTTCTTGAGACTTATTTGTTCCCCATTGGCAATAAGGCATGCGTACCAACTTTTAGACATGTTGGACTGACAGAGTTAAAATGCCACCCTTTTGAAAGTGACAACTTTGAAGCGTGTTGTGTCAGGCCACCTGTGCTCTGGTCAGGCCCATCATGCAGAGATCCATTCTTTAAAAGCTTTGATTACAACAATAACTTTATGAAAGTGAGGATACACTTCACTAAAGGAAGTGTGTAGGTTATGTACTACTACTGCTTGCTCTGCCCACACACTTTCCCCATCCATGCGGTTTCCCTCTATCCCAGCGCAGGTCATGCCAAGGCATAAATGCGGCAGCCGTATGAGTATTAGAAGTAGCCCAAAAAACATACCATACACAGTCACACTGTTTTCAAAACTGAAACTGGTTACAAGACTATGGCTATTAGAACTCTACCTGAATTGAGCTCTCTCTAGAGTCTCAGTCAAACAACTGTCAAGAGTCATGTAGGGAACTGGACCAAGGTATAGCTAATGTCCAGCTGTTAGCAAGTGTACCTTGTGATGGTACAGCAGCTTAACAATACTTTGTCATGGTCAGACTCTCTGATCCCATTAAACTACACAAAATGCACAATCAGGGTGACCAACAGTATTATCTTAAGTAAAAAACAATAACATTACACACATTTAAGTGAACGAACACAACAACTGAAATCCCTTGCACAGCTGTTGTAACCAAACTATTTTCCACAGCTATTTGCGTTTTTGGTGTGCACTGCATGCTGGGTACCCAAGGGCGCTGACGCTACAATATTTATTATCTAGCTGTCTTCCGGCTGTGTAATATGACGAGATGCTAGCGATGCAAACATGAAAGCTTGTCTCGGGGGGTCATGCATGTGATCTCACTACAAGCTTTTGATTACACGTGAGGACTGTTAGCAAAGTATTTCTATTCGTGTTTTGTTAGTGATTGAATGGTAATGTCAGCTAGCTAAAAACAATGTTAGTTAGCTTGGCTAAAATGGTTTTCATAAAAACAGATATCAACAAATCAGATCTATCTAACTTTATTCAGAAGGGGGGGGGGGGGTGGGAACATATAAACTAGAGGTGAAATGGTAGGCATTGTTCTGCCTTGAAGCTGCGTGCGCATCCTCATTGTTTGTAACCACCAACCCATCTATATGTAAAGATAACATCCAAGCTAGCAATTTCGCCAAATTTGACTGCAGATTTTTTACACCATATGTACTTCGTTATGGTTTTTGAGTCAAACAACTTGCTAAATGATTAAATGTCTGTTAAATGTCAAATCCAACTTTAAATGTATAAAAGAGAGAATTAAACCTAGAGGTTGAAAAGGCTACGTTTGTCTAAACTGACATGCACAAACTCAGAGCACTGAGTTTCAACATCCATGTACACATTTTGTCTCTATTTTTTACTCTACTCTTTAACGCATGACTATGTTTAACTTAATGTCAGCACCTCTCTGTCATCAATTGTCTCTGGAGTGGGGGATGGGGGCTTCTTATCCAACAAATTACATCCCTGAACTTTTAAAACATATCAATGGCCTACTACAATTGTAAACATCCTTTGGCCTTCCCATGCTGGGAAGAAAACTACAGTTTTTCTTTGATTAAACGTTGACCTTGAATAAACGCTGCACCAAAAATGAACATTGTGTAATAAATGGCACCTTCGATTAAACGCCTCCCCCAAAAAATCAGAAAACGGTTATTTAATTGGTTAAATTAAAACACAGTATTTATTACACAAGTAATTTACAAGTGTAGCATACTATTATCCCATGAAACACTGGCAGGCACAAGTGTCTTTCTTGCTACAGATTTATTTGAAGCTTTTTCTCCAAATCCACCGTTAAAACTAAACTCACGCTGTAATGAGAAAATAAAGACCACATTAGCTTAATATGAACATGCAATGACATGCGCAGCATGTAAATAACATTCACCAAAGTCAAATACAGACACAAAACAACATACTTTGTTGGCTGCATGCTGTAGCCTACACAAGGGAATAGAGGTTTCCTTAGATTGCTAACAACCTCTATAACAACCTTAAACTTATCACTTACAGTGAATGTGCATAAAGCTCCAGGACCTGACAACATCCCTGGCTGTGTTCTCAAGGCCTGTGCTCCTGAACTGGCAGAGGTGTTCACTGACATCTTTAACCTCTCCCTGTCGCAGTCTGTCGTCCCCAATAGGTTCAAGGGGGCCACCATCATCCCAGTCTCTAAGAAACCATCAGTGAGCTGTCTCAATGATTACCGCCCTGTTGCCCTGTTGTGATGAAATGCTTTGAGACTTTAGTCAAAGACCACATTACATCCTGCCTGTCACCTGCATTAGACCCACTCCAGTTTGCATATAGGCCGAACAGGTCTACAGATGATGTTGTAGCTTTGGCCTTGAACACTGCTCTCTTTCACTTGGATCAGAACAACATATACGTGCGGATGCTCTTCATCGACTTCAGCTCCGTTTTCAACACCATAGTACCATCCAGGCTCATCATAAAACTACAGGACCGAACATCAGTCCTTCCATGTGCAGCTGGACAGGACACAGGCAGTACGGTTAGGTAACATCACCCCACCAGTCTAACACTCAGCACTGGTGCCCCACAGAGTTGTGTGTTAAGCCCACTGTTGTACTCTCTGTTCACCTATGGTTGTGCAGCCACAAAAAGGTCCAACACTATCATTATGTTTGCTGATGACACCACCATTATCGGCTGCATCAAGAATGGTGATGAGTCTGCCTACAGAGCAGAGTTGACAACAATGACATCCTGGTGTCAGCATAACAGCCTGTTGCTTAATGTAGCAAAAACCAAGGAGTTGATAGTGGACTACTGGCGGCTGCAGGGAGAACATGCACCCATTCACATCGCGGGCACAGCTGTGGAGAGTCAAAAGTTTCAGATTTTTTGGTATCAACATCAGTGAGGATCTGAGCTGGACACCATATTGGTGTGGTTACAAGGACAGCGAAACAGAGGCTCTTTTTTCAGCGGCGACTGTGGAAATTTGGCATGGACTGCACTATACTGACCAATTTTTACCGGTGCACCATTGAGAGCATACTGACTGGTGGCATTACAACATGGTTTGGCAACAGCACTGCCCAGGACAGGAAGACACTACAAAGAGTGGTCAAATCTGCACAGCGTATTACAAGGACTGCATTACCATCCATTCAGGACCTTTACAGCCAGCGGTGCAGGAGAAAGGCCAAGTGGATCATTTCTGACCCTAGTCATCCCTGCCACAGTCTTTTCTCCCTCCTGCCTTCTGGAAGGCGATACAAGAGTATAAGGTCCTGTACCAGCAGATACAGGGATAGTTTTCTCACACATGCCATCAGGATGCTGAACTGTCCTTGAAATATCTTTTTGCACTACAATTTTTCTTATTTTTTCTACCCTTTTTCTCCATTCTTTAGTATTTAATTTTTTTATTCTGCAAGTTGAACGGACATTGAGCACAAAGAATTTCATTACTTATAAATGCTGTTTATGAGTATATGATAATAAACTTGAACTTGAAACTTTTATCAGAGCTTTAAATTGTCTGTGCTTCGCTTGCTGTTGTCGACTCTCTCACTCATGAGCGTCCCAAAAGGCCTTCAAAATAAAGTCACGTAATAATTCTGAATACAATTATATAATTCTAAATTAAGACATTGCTTGAAAAAAAATTATACATTATTATAATGCAATTGCGACAATTGCATTCAGGCCTATAGATAGTTATACATATTGTATACAATATGGCGAGGTAGCTGACTTAACCATTCCTGAATGTGCTTTTCATCAACACCAAGTTTGCGTGCTATAGATCTGTTGCTGGTGGTGAGTGCTTTCTGCACAGGTTTCTGTTTGAAAGCTGTAAGAATGTTACGGCATGCTGCGTCAGATTTGTACACAAAGTAGAGACACGCGCGGCATACATTTTACACTGGGCTTTTGTTTGACTTCCTTGTCTATTCTGTATTTGTCTATGGCTGCACTGCAGCTACAATTCACTGAATCTCTCTTACCAATTAAACGTTGCCCTTGAATGAACGCCACCCTCGAATAAACGCTGCACCACTAACTGCTCTATTAAAAGGGTTCACTATGAAGCAAACCATTCTAACAAAATAATAACAACATTTACAATGATTTCAACAAGAAGTCTCTCTGACTTGACAACTCTCTAAACAAGCAACTTTCCAAAGCAAAAAGCAATCTCTGACCAGTGTGGTAATTTTATGTTGACAACTAAACCGCTGATTGGAAGTGCGCAGCTGATTGCCAATCACGAGATAGGGAGACTGATAGCCAACCGCCAACAAACGCTGACTAGACCATACCTGCATGCAGCGAATAGAAAGAAAGAAGGGAGAAAAGAAAAAACACACAACCACAACTATACAGACTGAATTAGGACATTTTAAACATGGGTCCGTAACAAAGACATTGTTAAAAATGCTCCTTCACATTCATTTTTCTCAATTAATCTTATCACTTAAACACACTGGTTTAGCATTTTTTCCCACAAGGAAGTCTAACCTCAACAGTGGATCCTTGGTCCCTGGATCTCTTGCTGGAACATGGCATCTAAAAAACACATAGAAAAACCATCAAAAACTATGAAATGTAACATACCACACTACTGCTTAACAATTTCATAGTCTTACATTATCATAACTTCATACTCAACAGTTCTAGTATACAGACCTTTAAGAAAATATTGAAATGGTTAGGATTCTCAAAACACCAATCTCTGTACTTAAAAAAAATATTTAGACATCCATTATTTACCTTTATTCAATTTACACTGTCTACATTCAAATTTAAGTCTGTAAAATGTAAACAGAGAAACGGACTCGACTATAAATACAAATTAAGACCAATTGAGAACAATTTATCTTGCAAATGGTTTTTACTTTAAATTCATGTTTCACCAAAAGAATCATCACAGTTTAACACAAATAACCAAACCTTACTGTTAAAATACTGCCAAGCCACTGACTCACATTAGAAAATTAAAACAAATAAACATAGCCTAGAAGATGTACCTGTAGGTCAATTACATAATCAAGAGCATGGAGTAGGAATGGATGGATGACAAAATACCCCGCCGAGCCCAATCCATTAAATATTTCCTACCCATAAGTTAATTTCCTGAAATGCAATAATTCACCAACATTTTGACAATTTCATGCTCCAAACTTTGTGGGAACAGTTTGGAGATGGCCCCTTCCTGTTCTAACATGACTGTGCAACAGTGCACAAAGCAAGGCCCATAAACACATGGATGAGCGAGATTGGTGTGGACAAACTTGAGTGGCCTGCACACAGTCCTGACCTCAACCCAATACAACACCTTTGGGATGAATTAGAGCAGGGACTGCGAGCCAAACCTTCTTGTTCCACATCAATGTTGGACCTCACAAATGCACTTCTGGAAGAATGGTAAAACATTTCCATAAACCTCTTAAACCTTGTGGAAAGCCTTCCTAGACGAGTTGAAACTATTACAAAGGGTGGTCCGACATCATATCCTATGGTTTAAGAATGAGATGTCACTCACGTTCATGAGCGTGTAAAGGCAACCGAGCGAATACTTTGGCAATTTAGTGTATAAAATTGATACAAATATAAAATGTTATCAAGAGATAGGAAATCGTGCAGCATGGTACAAAATGCCGATTACAAACGTATTGTAGGTCTATAGGCTTTCAATGGAACTCCTAAACGATCAAACCATGAACCCAAACAAAGCTAGCAAGCAAAACAACCATGGTACCATTGCTACTTGCTTATGCTAGGTAGCTCTAACTGTGCAGCAAACTAGGCTACCTAGCTACAGTTTCAAAAAGAATAACTTACAATGTGAAGACCGTCAGAAAAACTTGGAACGAACAAACAAAATTACATCAACAATGACATGTAGCTAAAGATAGAATAACCCAACCGTAGGTAGGTACAGTACATAAATTTGAAACGCCGTCCACAAAAGCAAAAACTAGCCTTAAGGGTTATAGCTTGCTCGGCATTTATCTGACCTCCTTGTCTATATGTTTGTGTATGGCCGCACTGCAACTACAATTCACTGAATCTGTCTTACTAATTAAACGTTGCCTTCGAATAAAAGCCGCACCACAAATGATCATTGTGTAATACACGCTGCAGTGTTTAATCGAAAGACACATTTGGAACTCACCGTACTAATTTAAATTACATCAACAATGACATGTAAAAATAGAACAACCCAACCGCATAGTCACGCACAGTATACAAATTTCAAACGCGTCTCACAGAAGCAAGTATAATGTTAAAGATTTTACGACTTGCTAGCCTGTAATACTGTCTGTACAAAGAGATATTCTTAGCTCAGCTAGCCTACAGTAGATAGATTAGCTGCTATCCTGTTTACGACAGTATAAAAGTCTTCAAGTTATCATACGAATACAAACGCTAAAATACATGTTTTGTACTGCCATTGTAGGATCTTATTACTCACTGTCAAATGTAACAATGAAAATCTCTGAGGGCTGCAGGAGTTCTCCAACGATAAAATAAAATGGTCGTCTTCTTGTGCGTGTACCAAGCTCGCGCGTGTGTCAAGGGGCTCTGGCCCCTTGTGTGTGAGAATGTGGAGCACGCGCGCACAGGAGCAAAGGGAGAGAGGATTTGGGGAAACAGCTCTAGAAATTAGCCAAGCATGCATGTTTCAAATATTCACTAAAAATCGAGTTTTCATGTTACAGTCAACTTTTTCTCAGATTTGTGTACTCAACATTCTCAAGAGTCTTCATATGAACTAGTGATTGAATCAGAGTATAGTTTTTTGGCCGGCGGATGTGTAAAGCATTATTTTAGCATTAGCAATAAATTCAATTTGCTTTATATCAATCATTTTTAGAGGTATGAAGTTGCCTTTGCACATGGTAACATGTTGTAGTGTCTTCCACGTGACATACCAAGTTTGGTGTTGATATCTCAAAGATTTGCTGAGATTTGACCAAACGTCCTGTTTGGTTGCTTTGTTGCAGATTTTGATTGGCTCTACCGGACAAACGGTTTTGAAAATCAGAAATCCCTACGATAACTTTTGTGAGGCTCAGTCTGGATATCATCTATGGCAATTTTGAAGAAAATTCGAACAAAAATGTAGGAGGAGTAGGGAAAAAACGCGTTTCCTTAATCTTTATTGTACAGACAAATTCAATATGGCGGCCGTTATAGCTTCTTGAGGCTTTTTTATTCCTCATGAGAAATAAGGCATATGTAATGAATTTCAGAATTTTGGGACTTATGGCCTGCAAATGGCATCAATTTGAAAATTGACATATTGGGGCGTGGCCTGTAGCGCCACCTATTGTCTCACATGGCCCATGTTTGGTATGGTAGTTACTAATGGTCTGCAGTTTCAACATGCCAAATTTCACAACTTTTTACGGTACTGGTCTAGGGGCTGCCATTGACTCCCATGGGTAAAACATAATAATACCACCAATAACAATAGGGTTCTCCTACCGGAGGAACCCTAATAATAATACTAACAATAACAATAGGTGCCTCGCAGCTTCGCTGCTTGGCCCCTAATAAGAAAAGGTAGAAACACTTAAGTGGCTTCGCCGCTTCGCGGCTTGGCCACCAAATATAGCTGCAAGCAGCAATGAGGTGGCCAAGCAGTCGAATGACCCATAAAACATGTTGTACATCCTCAGAAGAGGGTTACGAGTACACGCAACAAGTTTGGTGCGAATCCATCAAAGATTTACTGAGATACGACCCAACTTCCTGTTTGCTGGCTTAACGGCACATTTTGATTGGCCGTACCGGGCAGGAGTAGGCTTTCAAAGGTTTTCGATAAAACCGGAAATGGCGGAAAATCTATATAACCGGAAATTGACGTCATAGGGTGTGTTGAACTCGTCTTGACCCAGGGAATCCAATGGTACCTCATTTTTTAAAATCGGTTATACGGTTCAAAAGTTACGTGTGTAAACACAAGTCCAACTTTGACCCGTTGGTGGCGCTAGAGTGCTCCAATGGGAGACATGAAACTTGGTGAATATAAAGAGGGGACTGTGCTTAATGAGTGTGCCAAATTTCACAACTTTTTACCATACGGTTCTAGGGGCTGCCATAGACTCCAATGGCAGAAGAAGTGTAATAATAAATATAGCTGCAAGCAGCAATGAGGTGGCCAAGCAATCGAATGACCCATAAAACATGTTGTACATCCTCAGAAGAGGGTTACGAGTACACGCAACAAGTTTGGTGCGAATCCATCAAAGATTTGCTGAGATACGACCCAACTTCCTGTTTGCTGGCTTAACGGCACATTTTGATTGGCCGTACCGGGCAAACGGTTTTGAAAATCCAAAAAACATATGGCTTTTGTGAGGCTTGGTCTGAAGATGATCTCTGCCAAATTTGGTGAAGATTGGAAAACATTTGTAGGAGGAGTACAGAAAAAACGTTTTTTCAGTAATTCAAAATGGCGGCCGCATCAATTCGGCTGTTATCACAAGTTATCATGTGTCACACACGGGATGTCCCAAGATATCATGAGACAAAGGAATCATTTAATAAAGGCAAACGAATCAACAGTTATTGGCCAAAACACATTTTTGCATCCTGCGGCCACGCCCAGTGATCACATGACACCAAATTGTTTGGACATCCTCAGATGAGGGTTCCGAGTCATCATACCAAGTTTGGTGTTGATTTCTCAAGGATTGGCTGAGATATGACCCAACGTCCTGTTTGGTGTCTTTGCTGCCGATTTTGATTGGCTGTACCGGACAAACGGTTTTGAAAATCAAAAATCTTTGGATAACTTCTGTGAGGGTTGCTCTGACGATGATGTGTGCCAATTCTGGGGAAGATTAAAGAAGAATTGTAGGAGGAGTAGGCTTCGCGGCTTGGCCACCAATAATTATAAGAAAAGGTAGAAACACTTGAGGTGGCTGCGCCGCTTCGCGGCTTGGCCACCAATTATAAGAAAAGGTATACTTGAGGTGGCTGCGCCGCTTCGCGGATTGGCCACCAATTATTTGTCTTTATTTCAGTACGAAAAAGCATTTGGTCAGTTCTGACTTCTCAGTGTAACATTAGCGATGAAGGCCCAATGGCTTAAAATGTTGCTAAAATAAATTACAGATTGTGATGGGAAACGGTAACGTTAATTTAGGTATTCATCAGGGAATTAAAGCACATCAAATCGCAGTCTTAATATCGTCTCCCGACGTATAACTAAGCGAATTAAATTTTGTTCGAGATCGCTCGGCTGAACCAGGAAATGATATCCCATGTCTGCCAACGCTAGCAGGCTCAAAAAGTGGGAGGGGATATGAAGAAACACAGAGTTTGGCATGGAAAACTTGCTAGCGAGCAGGTTAGTTTCACGGAGTAAGTTACCATGGAAACTTACCAAAAGGTTTCGTTACCTCTCTTTCTGGAACGGAATCCTTGGAATAGGCCTAAGCCTCTTTTCAGGGTTAAACAACTAAAAGTTTTCACTGAACCCGCTACCTGGAATACCCCCCTGATCTGATGCACCTTATTTTTTGCGGGATTTTTACACACAGTAAACACACACCTTAAAACTATGAAATGAACTGAACTTTGAACTAGTTCATGAGAGGTATGAACGTGCACAACACTGGAAACCAGTTAGTGTGGAAACCAGTTGGACGATAACACCGGTCCTGGGCTGTGGAATCAACTTCCCCTTTCTATCAGGAAGGCATTGTCTGTTTTTAAATCCAAACTTAAAACGCACTTAGAGCTATATGCATTAGCGTTTCCCACTACCTCTTGAGTTGTAATGTTACTTATTTTACTGTTGACTGTATTTTTTTCCCTATGTATTTTATTGTGTCTTTTTTGTGCTTTTGTTCGGCACCTCGGTCAGCCTTGCTGTGTTAGAGTGTGCTTTATAAATAAAATGTACTTACTTATTTACTACTATGAGAAACGGGGCATGTACACAAAGTTTCAGCTTTCTGCATCATAATGAGTGGAAATTTTATTGTTTTGAAATGTATAACTTTGGCATGTACTGTAGTGCCACCTACAGACAAGTTGTGGTCATTATTTGTGTCATGATTATATTGAACAGTATGTGGCGTGTATCTTCAGTGTGCAAATTAGGTAACATTTTCAAGGGAAAAAATATATTATTCAAAATCAGAATAGGATCCCTATGGAAGCCCATTTCCGCCAGTAAAAAAAAAAAAAAGGGGGACAATAAGTCATAATTATGAGATACGTAAGTCATAATTATGAGATACTAAGTCATAATTATGAGATACTAAGTCGAAATTATGAGATACGTAAATCATAATTATGAGATACGTAAGTCATAATTATGAGATACTAAATCGAAATTATGAGATACCAAGTCGAAATTATGAGATACCAAGTCAACATTATGAGACAAAAAGAATTATAGAGCATATTCAATTTCAAAATGGACATGGATTGTCAGTACATCGACGACTACTTTAAACGTGGTTTTACAACGGATGAAATACTTCAATTGCATGCTAATTCACATGGGGTTGTATTAACCCTTGTGTTCTCCTCGGGTCGTTCTGACCCATCAGTCATTGTGACCCACCGTCGTATTGCGACAACTTTACCGCATACAAAAACAAAGTGAAGCATTTTCTTTTAACCGTCGGGCTGTCTCAGACCCCCCACATTGCGAAGGTTAAAAGAAAAGTATTTTTATTTGGTTTTGTATTGGGTAAAATTGGGTAAACACAATGATGGTTCGTTATGAACCTTTGGGTCATGTGACCCGAAGGCAGCACGAGGGTTAAGCAAGCACACTCTTGAAAGAATTTTGAGCAAGAAGAAGCTCTGGCGTAGGAAGAATAAAACCGATGTGGCTGAGGTGGCAACCTTTATCGAACAGCAATTGGAAACCTCTGGTCAGTGTCATGGTTACAGATGGATGCACCAAAAATGTTGGTTACATGGAATTGTGACTGACAGAGAAACAATTTGAATATTGCTACAGTTATTGGATGGTGAAGGTGTTGATCTGAGGTCAAGAAACAGACTGCGAAGGCGTTACCACAGTTGTGGTCCAAACTATGTCTGGCACATTGATGGCTATGACAAACTTAAGCCATTTGGAATTGCTATCAGTGGATGCATTGATGGGTTTTCCAGAAAAATTATATGGCTTGAAGCTTACAAAACAAACAATGATCCAAAGATCATCGCTGGCTACTTTATGGATGCTGTGATCAACATTGGTGGATGCCCTGCCAGACTCAGACTTGATTTAGGAACAGAAAATTGTCATATGGCTGAAATGCAGCGGTTTTTGCATTTTTCGGAGAACCAAGCAGGAACAGACAGTGTAACCTTTGGTCCAAGCACTGGAAACCAGCGGATTGAACGATGGTGGCTGACCTTGCGAAGTGAGTGTGTCCAGTTTTGGATGGACCTGTTTGACAAATTAAGAGAGGATGGCTACTTTTCAGACAACTTCTTACAGGTAATTACACATTTTGAGTTCAATTATTGCTTAATAGTCTGTATATTTAAGAGCCGTAATGACCATGTGTTAAAAGTCATTACCTGTGTTATATGCGGATATTAACTATTGTTTGTCAAAAAAACATGTGCGTTTTGAAAATAATAATTGTTACATTTGTTGCACTGCAGCAAATTACATTTTGCCAACACATGTCTACGGTGGCCGAGACATGTCAACGCTTTGCAGAAGTCACAACCAGTGTATGATCACAACACAGCAGAAGTGAGCAACAACGGATGTTGACAATGACACAAGGCATTTGCCAACTATTTTGGCCGGCGGGATTATAAACTGGACTATTGGCTAGATACATACATGTGGAAAAGTAAACTTATTGTCCGTTTGAGTACGTGATAAATCCAGCTTTGTTCACCAGCTAACTTTGAAAAATGATCAATGCTGTTCATTGTCTTTAGCCTAAATGTTCATAGTCATGTAACGTTAGCTAGACGTTGCTAGCTCTAGTAACCTTAGCATTACACCGTGTCACAACAGGGAGTCCGACAGTACCACGCGAAGATAAAATATATAAATTGTTTTATTGTCAACATCCATTGTTGCTCACTTCCCCGGGGGGTATTCGTCGTAGCTCGCTAAGCGGTTTAGCGAGCTAATTTTCAGGCTAAGATAAAAAACGCCCCTCTTTTTGGTTCGTGGAAGCAACTTTCGATAAATCACCATAGTAACATATCAATTAGCACTAACCTGCTCCAGAGCAGGCTAACGTAAGTGTAGCTGGATAAGCTTGCCACACCCCCAGAAAATAACATGGCAGCTCTCTTTTTGAGAGACCCAGTTGACCAAGGAGCTATAATTTAGTTCGATTAGCTTTCCATACCAATAGAGTTCTTCGCGATTGCCAAGATCCTTTATTTCACACGAATGAGTTCTTGTTTGAGCGATATCGATTCAGCCGACATGGACTCATTTATTGTGCCTGTGCTTTTTATATGTTTCACTGTGGGAGAGTGGGAAACGTCATATCGATTCCTTTTTATGTCTTGACATGTGAAGAAATTGACAATAAAGCTACTACTTGAAACTTTAACTGTGCTTCAGACTGCATAGCCTTCAGGTTTTTTGCGTCAGGTATAGGCTACATTTTTATACAGTATAGGCGATGCAGAAAACATTGGCAAAGCCGCAGCATGCGTTGCTGTAAGAAAAGTGTACTTGGGCTTAACCAGCTGATGAATCAATTCATCATATTCCCTGGCCATGTCCCAGTCAATGAAATCAAAGAGGGATTTACACATAGGCCTATATATATATGTGTGTATATGCATATATACACATATATATATATATATATATATATATATAAGCGCAGTAGCCTACATAAATCCTCATAAGTGTCTATGAATTCGTATCAATTAGATACTCTTTGGCCTTGTTTTTATCTAGCCTACTTATTCTGAAAGAGTTGAGATCATTATTTTCGCTAGCAAGATCAGGCACATTTAAAGAAATGTGATCTGATTGATTGGGGTAATGAGGCACTTAAGATGAGCTTATACATTTCCCCAAAACTTTCGCATTTAGCTTATCGGCAATTTTTTGCCAAGCTGCTTGTCTTGCTCTGGCAGCGGTGGCGGTGTTTGACTTAGCATTAGAAGAGATGCGATTATGTATGGGAGATCAGTCAGTGGAGGCCAGTGAGCTCTATTTCTACTTAAGAAATGCCTTTGGGGAAAAACGTAGTGTTACAAAACTTCTACAGGCCTTTTATAACCGTAAGCAGGCAGATGGAGAAGACCTCCGTGACTACTCCCATGCACTATCACAACTGTTGAAATCTGTTATGAAACAGTCCAGTGATGCTGTACTCAATGAGAAAGTTGTGCTGAGAGACCAGTTCATTGAGGGTTTGGGAGATGCAGCTCTTAGGCGGGAGCTCCGCAGGATGGTTAGAGATCGGCCAGAGGTCAGTATTCTAGATATTCGGGATGAAGCGCTCCTGTGGCAAGTGGAGGAGACTAGGTCTTACACTAGAGTTGCCAAGAGCCGGAAGGTTCAGTCAGATGTCAATGAAGCCCTGTGCTCTGGGGTCACAACAGAAAGGGAGCAGCGCACCATTTTAGATCAGGTTCAGAGAGCTGTTGCCCGTCAAGATAAACAGATCACAGATTTAACTAAAACACTGTCAGAGTTGGCTGGGGCTTTGAAAGATTTGACTACAGGCAGTACATGTCGGACAGTCCCAGAGCCTAGACAACGAGCTAGACCCCAACCCAGATTCACACCAGATGGAAAGCCTATATGCTTTAACCCTCGTGCTGCCTTCGGGTCACATGACCCAAAGGTTCATAACGAACCATCGTTGTGTTTACCCAATTTTACCCAATACAAAAACAAATAAAAATAATTTTCTTTTAACCTTCGCAATGTGGGGGGTCTGAGACAGCCCAACGGTTAAAAGAAAATGCTTCACTTTGTTTTTGTATGCGGTAAAGTTGTCGCAATACGACGGTGGGTCACAATGACTGATGGGTCAGAACGACCCGAAGATAACACAAGGGTTAAGTGTAACGGGGCGGGACATGTAGCAAGGACATGTCTCCGGTCACAGAGAGTTCAGGATGAGACACAAACCGAGTTCCCTGTAGTACAGGAAAACTAGCACCCTCGGTTGTGAGGAGCCAAACCAACCGAGGGGAAACAGTTGGCTCACAGAAAGACAGTCTGGACAGAAGTAGGATATTAGAAAGAGCAGTTGGGGAGTGTAGGACTGTGGAAGTAAAACTTAAGGGTGTTGTGACAACATGTCTTCTGGACACTGGCAGCCAGGTCAGTACAATGTCAGAGAGTTTCTTTAGAGAACACTTGTCAGGTAAAGACGAGGAAAATCATCCTACATTTGAGTGGTTAAAGATTACTGCCGCCAATGGCCTGAATATACCTTATGTGGGATATGTGGAGCTTGATGTTGAAGCTATGGGTCTGACTATCCCTGAGCGTGGGTTTCTAATAACTAAAGATGCATTTCACTCTGCCTCTGTGCCAGGTCTCATAGGCATGAACATTGTAAAAAAAATGCAAGGAGTTGGTGTGTACAGAGTTTGACCATGCAGTGGAAGGTAAATTTGACTCCAGCTGGAGGGAAGCCTTCCAGAAAATTCAGACAGCGGATGTAAAAGATAAGGTCTCTTTTGCTAGGGTCTCTGGTAAGGATGTGATCCATGTGCCAGCATCATCGGCTGCTACAGTTATGGCTAAGGGGCTCAGGGTTGTAAATGAGAAAAGCCCCTTACTGGTGTTGGATCCTGTGAACACACCATTACCTGAAGGGCTAATTGTTCTACCTACCTTGGTCATCTCAGAGAGCCATACCTTTCCGGTTCAAGTGATGAACATATCTAGTGAGGATGTCTGGTTGAAGCCAAAGACGAGGCTTGGAGTTCTGACTTATGTAGACAGTGTTTCAGCTGAGGAGGGGTGTGAAGTGAAGTTTCAGAGGATCGCGTCTGATACCGAGCAAGTCAGTATTGATCAGCAGACAGGAGAGTCCTCTAATTCACAGTCTGTCATTGACCAGCTGCAGATTGGTGGTTGTCCAGAACAGCAAGCAAAGTTGAAGGCTCTGTTGGAGAAATATATTGGGGTATTTGCAGTTGAAGATGAGGATTTAGGACATGCTGATAAGGTGAAACATGAGATACATCTTACTGATGACACACCTGTGACGCAACCGTACAGGCGTATTCCCCCTACACAGTACAGTGAGGTAAGGGAGCATATCAGCCAGTTGCTGAAAAAGGGAGTTGTTCAGGAGAGCTCTAGTGCATATGCTTCCCCTATAGTGCTTGTAAGGAAAACTGATGGCAGTCTGAGGTTATGTGTGGATTACAGAAAACTTAATTCAAAGACAAGACGGGATGCCTTCCCATTACCAAGAATAGATGAGAGTTTTGATGCTTTGACTGGTGCTAAGTTTTTCTCCACCATAGACTTAGCCAGTGGATATCATCAAGTGGCTATGCATGAGACAGCATTTACCACACCGTTTGGTTTGTTTGAGTACGTTAGGATGCCGTTTGGTGTCTGTAACGGGCCAGCCACATTTCAGAGACTTATGCAGGCTACTATGAGTGACCTCGTTTTCCAAATACTCCTGGTGTATTTGGATGACATTTTGGTTTACTCTGAGACATTTTAACAGCACCTGGACAGGTTGGAAGCTGTATTTAGGAGACTAGCAAAGACTGGCCTTAAAGTAAAACTGCAGAAGTGTGCTTTCCTACAGAAAACAGTGAAGTTTCTTGGTCACGAGGTGTCAGCAGAGGGTGTGGGGACAGACCCAAGTAAAATCTCTGCTGTTAAGAAGTGGGAGATCCCATCCAGTGTCAAAGAGCTTAGGTCCTTTTTGGGATTCGGTAGCTACTATAGGAGGTTTATTCAGGGTTTCTCGCAGCTTGCTGGGCCACTGCACAACCTCGTCAACCACTGTTTGCGTGAAGGAAAAGTAGATAAGGGAAATCGTATGTTTAAGTCATTGTGGACTCCTGAGTGCAGTCAGGCCTTTGAACAGTTAAAGGAGAAGCTTACTTCTGCCCCCATACTGGGTTTTGCTGATTTCACTTGCCCCTTTGTCGTTGAGACAGATGCTAGCCAGCACGGATTGGGTGCAGTGTTATATCAGCAACAAGGTGACACCAAACGAGTGATAGCGTATGCAAGTCGCAGGCTACGCCATGCTGAGAAGAATGACCGTAATTACAGTAGCATGAAACTGGAGTTACTTGCTTTAAAATGGGCGGTCACTGAAAAGTTCAGGGGTTATTTGCTTGGATCAAAGTTTGTGATCCTTACAGATAATAATCCCCTCTGTTACCTTCAGACAGCTAAGCTGGGCGCCATAGAACAGCGGTGGGTGTCACAGCTGTCAGTGTTTGATTTTGAGGTAAAGTACCGACCCGGGTGTAGTAATGCTGCAGCAGATGCCCTCTCTCGGCAGGAGTTTGTAGGGGAGCCTGAAGGTGCTTCAGACTCTGATTTTGATGATTGTGTTGCTATCTGTAATGTGGTATGGAGAGGAACAGCTTTAGAGCCGGACCTTGCCTCTAAGGGCCTTGAGTGTTACAGGGTAAGACAGATCCGAGCTCTAGAAGCAGATTCTGCTGAGCAGAGTGACAGACAGGGAAACACCTATACACTCCCAGGTTATACCAAAGAAGAACTAATAGACTTCCAAAAGAATGATCCAGCTCTGAAGGAGTTTATGACATTCTGGGATCAAAATAGGAGGCCGAGCCAAAAGGACAGAGCTGTCATGTCCAGGCCAGTTAAACGGCTACTGAAACAGTGGGGCGACATCCGTCAGAGAGAAGGGTTGTTGTACCGAGTTAAAACTGGCCCACAGCATGGTGAATGTTGGCAGCTGCTCTTGCCTACCTGTTTAAAAGACCAAGTCATAGAAAGTGTACATGACAATATGGGGCATCAGGGCATCGAGCGCACTGTGAATCTAATCAGAGAGAGGTGTTTTTGGGTGGGGATGTATGATGATATTGAGAGCTGGGTTAAAAACTGCCAGAGGTGTATTCTGACCAAAATGCCCCAGCCCAAGATCCAGGCTCCAGTTAAGGCATTTCTAGCTTCCCGACCTCTTGAGGTTGTTGCTGTAGATTTTACAGTGTTAGAGAAAGCTTCAGACGGACGTGAGAATGTGTTAGTGATCACGGATGTATTTACCAAATTTACTCAAGCATATCCTACAAAGGACCAAAAAGCTGATACAACAGCAAAAGTTTTGCTTAACCCTCGTGCTGCCTTCGGGTCACATGACCCAAAGGTTCATAACGAACCATCGTTGTGTTTACCCAATTTTACCCAATACAAAAACAAATAAAAATAATTTTCTTTTAACCTTGGCAATGTGGGGGGTCTGAGACAGCCCAACGGTTAAAAGAAAATGCTTCACTTTGTTTTTGTATGCGGTAAAGTTGTCGCAATACGACGGTGGGTCACAATGACTGATGGGTCAGAACGACCCGAAGATAACACAAGGGTTAAGGAGTGGTTCATGAAGTATGGGGTGCCAGAGAGATTACACTCTGATCAGGGTCGAAATTTTGAAAGTGAAGTTTTAGCGGAACTGTGCAAGCTCTATGGTGTTAAAAAGTCGAGGACAACCCCTTACAGACCGCAGGGTAACGCGCAGTGTGAAAGGTACAACAGAACACTCCACGACTTACTGAAAACACTCCCACCAGGGAAAAAGAGACGGTGGCCCGAGTATCTTCCTGAGTTAGTTCATGCCTACAATGTCACGCCACATTCCACTACAGGATTTTCGCCCTATTATTTACTTTTTGGGGTACAGCCACATCTCCCTGTAGATGCATTATTAGGGCATGGGCATGTTACAGACAGGAAACAGGACTGGTTGTCTGTCCATCAAGAGAGGTTGAGACAGGCACATGAGCGAGCTAGGGAGTACTCAGAACAGAAGGCAGCGGAAAGAATCTCTCTCCAAAATAAGAAGGTGTTTTGTCCTCCTGTAAACATAGGTCAGCTTGTCTATTTGCGTCACAGGCCTTTAGGGAGAAATAAGATTCAAGATGCATGGAGTCCAATAGTCTACCAAGTGGTGGATGTACAAGGGACCACATACACTGTTGAACCTTTGGAAGGTGGGCCCATGAAGAGAGTTCACCGGACTGGATTGCGCCCCGGAGCAATTCCAGTGCCTAAACCAAGAACTAGGGTTAGGGCACAAACTAACAGTCAGCCTGTGGTTGAAGAGGGTTTTGAGTCAGCGGAGCCTGATTTTGTAGTGGTAGAAGATGTCACTGACTACTCCACGGCAGAACAGGTTGATGTGCACCTAAAGGAAGATACAGGTTTTGGTGCTATTATAGGGAATGAGTCAGGTTGTAGTGGTGTGGGCACTGATGACACTGAGTCAAGTGTTCAGGAAAGCGAGTGTGCAGACGATGACTTGCCCTTAGGATCTGGTGATGATGTCCGTCCTGATGACGCCGGTAGGGATGAACATGTAACGGGAACAGGTCTTAGTCCCAGTATATCGGTGCCTACTGTCAGGAGAGGCACGAGGGCAACAGCAGGGTATCATTCAAATCCGTTTCACTTACCTACGTCTGCATGTAATTCGGTGACAGTCCACACAGAAATGATCTCACAGGTATTAAGCTGTGACATTCTGGAAGGTTCAACAAAGTGGCTGTAGTACTTCCTTCATTAGACAAATCTTTAAAACCTACAATGTATAAACACTAAACTCTGATGGCAGTCCAATTCCTGTTTGCTGAAATCTTTGTATTTTATGTCCATTACCCACACGTTGCTTTCTAAGACTTTGTTCATTTCATGTCGAAAATCGGGGTAGTTATCATAGCTTACTGGCAACTCCAAGTAACAGCCACAAGTATGAGCAACAGGTCTTCTCTGAAAACCCTGAACCTGTGTGAAGCTGACAGTGATGCTCTTTCCTGTGAACAAATCTGACCCAGTGCAAAATCTGAGGAGAGAGGAGAGGTGCTGTGTGTCTGACTCTCTAAGGTATGTGTTTACATACTTGACTATTTGTTTCTCCTGTGCATTCTGGGTACTAGGGTAAGTAATTGATCTCATGATCTTTCGTGATGTGGGTTGAAGCTCTTCATAGACTGCTGCGATCCCTCTCAGCTCTGATTTAACAGGTGTGAGCATGTTGCTCCACTGTTCAATCACAAAAGCAGGCTCTTGAATCATTTTTTGGTGAGCAAGCTCCCTCAAGATTTGCTCAATGTTATCTGCTGTTGGAAGCCTGCGGCAGTTGTGAATGTCCATGACTTCCAACAATTCTTCTTGGTCAACATCTTCAAAATCTGAACGACAAGATTCAAAGAGCACCCGCTCAGACTCTGAGACATACTTGAAGAAGCTGTCCATGAGGTCACTCTCCACAAAGCCCAAAACAGCTTGCTCCAGAAGTACTGGTGCCAGTTTCACAGGAAGGTACTTCTCTTTTTGCCAGCCAAATGTTATTATTCTGCCTATACTTTCCCATTCTTGTTGACCAAAATCATGACGTAGGTATGGCACTTTGAAGCCATTTCCCATAGTGCACTGCTCATAAAAGTCATTCCAAAATTCTGACAGTACATCCCTCATAACACCTCCATCATCCACAGCCTTTTCAGGCTTTCCATCTGGGAGAATTACTTTAACCCTTGTGTTATCTTCGGGTCATTCTGACCCATCAGTCATTGTGACCCACCGTCGTATTGCGACAGATTTACCGCATACAAAGACAAAGTGAAGCATTTTCTTTTAACCGTTGGGCTGTCTCAGACCCCCCACATTGCAAAGGTTAAAAGAAAATTATTTTAATTTGTTTTTGTATTGGGTAAAATTGGGTAAACACAACGATGGTTCGTTATGAACCTTTGGGTCATGTGACCCGAAGGCAGCACGAGGGTTAAAGTAAACGTCGTCCTCCATGACAGTTTCCTCAGAAAACACTTGAATAAGTTCTCTAAGAATCTGTCCACGATGAAGAACAATAATTTTCTTCACTCTTTTGCTCTGATTGAATTGTTCCTGCAACATATCCATGGAAGGAGGCAGTTCCTGAGAGAGAGAGAGAGAGAGAGAGAGAGAGAGAGAGAGAGAGAGAGAGAGAGACAAAGTATCATCAAGACTGGAGTAATCCATCCCAGTGATGATTTCTGTGCGGAAAGTTACAATGCCAGTATCATCTAAAGCATCCACATTATGTAATTGTTCATGTTCTGACAAAATAGATGCATCAGTTGGGTCGACTGTGTTGTAAAGAAGGGAAACACTCTCACTGCTTGCATTTGCAAATACTGTGCTGCTTCCAACAAAAATTACATCTGAAATATTTTGTTCCCCAGTGTCCGTTGCAGAAGTGTTTGGAGAGTGGCGATAGATATCAGGTCGTTCCTGTGTCTTTTCAGCTTCTTCAGCAGGTGAATCACATTTCTCTTCATCCAGACTTATGACACTGGCAATGTCTCTCTTCTTGGTTGTTAAGTAGAAACGCAAGACAGGTAACTTTGTTTTTTCATACAGTTTCCCAACTGTGAAACTATCGTCTAACGCATGCTGCTGGAAGTCAACTACATCAATGTCAAAATCAGTAAGACTCCCCTCAGCATTTTTCCCACCTGGAAAAAACAACTGTGCTGCCTTTTCGATCAAGTTGTATTTGTTACAGCTCTTCGGGACACTCTCTTTTCTGGTTCCCCCGCCCTTTTTGGTTCGTACCTGCATGAATCCCACTTCTCGGAAATGCATCCATCCTATTTCAATTTTTCTATGATTCTTCTGAGCATTCTTTGGAGGGGTTTGATAATCTTTCTCGGACACGTGATCACCTTTGTTTCGTGAGATTCTTGCTCTAAGCCGCTCAAAGATCTTTGACTTGCGACTGCTGGGTTGATTTTCGTTACGTCTGCAGTATCCAAAAACAGCCAGTCGATCGCCATAGGATGGCAGATACTCTTTAAGCTGGTCATCTGTCATGAGGTGTATGACACTGGAATCAATCTGAAATTAAGAAATATGTCATAAATTCTTAGGTCAAGTGCATTCAATTATAACAATGAACACCCTGCATGTACAGCACCAGATCATTACTAAAACAAAGCATTTCCTATATTAACTACCTTCTCATCTTCCATTCTCTGTATGTCTTCCTCAGGCACATGCCGTGACCTTAAATAGTTGTTTAACTCATCCATCACCACTAAACACCTATGCACCTCTGTTGAATAAAATGAATAAATAAAATCAGCTGATTTATACAAATGATGTATTATTTTGGGCAGTTTTAGTTTGTTAGCTATGTTTCCTTTGGGCACCATTGAGTTGTTCAGTTGCAAGCACCAGAAACGTTACCCTCTCTAATTGTAACTCAACACATAACATCTTGTAGGCTAACAAACAATTTACAGTTGACTATTTTCACATCAGATATTCTGACTTTGACTGAAAACGGAGTGTGCAAAAGTTGACAAGCATAAATTATGCTTGACTGAAATTAGGCTGTGGAATCATTAATTTTAAGCCACACCTGAGACTGTCGTCCAAGTCATTTAATCACATTTAAAAGTTCCAGCAGCTGGAGAGTTGGTTGAGCTGGAACTGAATATGCTTGAGAACAATTAAAAAGTATTTTCGGAATTATATTTTGCTAACATACTCCTGACCCCATTATCAAACGCTTGTCTGCCGACGTGCTGCTAGACGGCAAGTAGGCAAGATATCCATGCAATCGAACAATCAATGTTATCCATGCTAGCTGTCTGACACCTAGCCATACGACATTATACAATCGCGAATTCATATTTGCTGCTACACTATACACGCATGCAATTTGTGTGAAAACAACAGACCAACCTAAAGACAGAAACCTATGGTTGGTGCTAGTCACAGCTGATAATAATCGGTATGGCAACACACAGCACGTGCCCCAGAATAGCTAACGTTAGCTAAACTGGAAGCGACAGAAGACAACCCAGGGCACATGTACAATATTATTTTGACTTTTCAATACAGCCTGTTCTTCACGTCACTATGTTACATGTATAATTTGTAGGAAATTATAGCTGTAATAACAGTTGCCAGATATTGATTAAAGAGCTATGTGGAGGCTGATTTTAAACGCATTTGAGTACTAGTATTTGACTAAATAGTAGTGGTGTCGTTCGTGAACGATTCGTTCATTTTGAACGAATCCTTACAAGGACTCGGGAGTAACGAGTCCTCTCAAAGAGTGATTCGTTCATTTTCTCGTGGCCGCGCATCGGGACTGTTGCATAGGCTCGTCCAAGTAAACATAAATGATTCGTTCATTTCCCGACTCGGTCTTCGGGTACGAGTCTTTGGATCATATTTCACGTGACCTGCATAGGCTCTGTACTGGTAGCTAGAGGAAACGAACGATTCGTTCATTTCACGACTCGGTCTTTCTACGAGTCTTTGGATCATATTTCACGTGACCTGCATAGGCTCTGTACTGGTAGCTAAAGGAAACGAACGATTCGTTCATTTCACGACTCGGTCTTTCTACGAGTCTTTGGATCCTTTTTTCACGTGACCCGCATTGTATTTTTTAGTAGAGGAAACAGTTTCCTCATTCCCTTTCGCGTGGCCGCTGTTTTAGTAAGACGTGAATGATATTCGCTCAAGTCATCATACTGACTGGTTTTGTTATTTTCACTTTACATTTACACTTACAGTTTAGTGCAGTGTAATTGTTTGCCGTGATAATTAAATGCGAGTGTGATAATAAATGACTATTTAAAACCATACAAACTGTCATGTTGTACTGCATTTAATAGAGGAGGTTTTCTTAAAAAAAATATGATCTGGCACACAAATGTGCAATTCAAGTAAAATGGTCTTATATTATATGGAAAATTCTGTGTAAGACACACTTGATTTAAGTCTGTGAACTTTGAGTGACACTGTCCATAGGAGGGGGGCATGCAGCAAGTTCACAGTTCACACCAATTGAAAAAGATCAGGTTACACATGTAGGGCCTACTGCACTTCATGTTGGTGCCAAATAAGGGTGGAGCCGGTGTTGAAGTACAGCTGTCAGTCATGGCTGTCTCCAAGGGGACTGTGGCCCTTCCCCACCCTCCCCCACAGTTTTGCATTAAGTGACTTGCAAGTCATCTAGAAGTTAGTGTGTCGCTTTGAATGAAATGCCAAATTAATCAAATGTGATGTAAAATGTTTTTATTGTAACCCAAAATCCCAATATTGCACCATGTTACATTTATTAATAATTTACTCTTTGCATATAACAATAACACACTTTACATTATAGAAAACAATACAACCGTATGTTTTTTTAAGTTAAAAAAGTTTGTCAAGCAGAGCTTTGTAACTAAATATATTAATATATATATATATAAGATATATCTCAAAAGGATAGACATAAATAAGGTTAAATAAAAATGAATTTAAATTGCACTATACAGCCACAGATAGATAACAATAACAGTAATTAAATCACACTAGAAACCAAAGGAACATTCTGTGACAAAACTGCAGTTTAGGAGGGCGTACTCTAAGGCAGGTTTGCATTTAACCCTTGTGTTATCTTCGGGTCGTTCTGACCCATCAGTCATTGTGACCCACCGTCGTATTGCGACAACTTTACCGCATACAAAAACAAAGTGAAGCATTTTCTTTTAACCGTTGGGCTGTCTCAGACCCCCCACATTGCGAAGGTTAAAAGAAAATTATTTTTATTTGTTTTTGTATTGGGTAAAATTGGGTAAACACAACGATGGTTCGTTATGAACCTTTGGGTCATGTGACCCGAAGGCAGCACGAGGGTTAAGAAAACAAGCTCCCGGACCTTGGATGGGCTGAGCCTGTTTCTTCGATCTGAAATGATCTGCCCCGTTTTAGAAAAAACTCTCTCTTGTAAACAGGTGAACACTTCATCCACCATGCCAGAGGGTCTGATGTGCGGGGTAAAAGTGGCTCAGCAAGGTAAGCCCGCATCTCCATCATGGCATCAGTAGAGACAGTTGGTGTGGTAGTAGAAGGCCTCAAGCTTGCAACCCTCTCATCAAAGTCCTCCCAAAACATGGCCCCTGTACTGGCAGCTGTAGCAGAATGTGGATCCTCCTCTTCCTCCCTATGGAGGGGGTTAACATGTGCTGCAGCTGATGTTATTCTCTTCACTGCCTCGTCTGCTGCTTTGCTGTTGACAAAGGCTTGCTTTTTGAACCTCGGGTCCAAGCAGGTAGCATCAGCAAGCTTCTCAATGAACTCCACTTTACTGAACCTCTTCAACATTTCTGTCATCAGGCTGTCCACGAGATCTTCCATCCATCCATCCATCATCTTCCGCTTGTCCGGGGGTCGGGTCGCGGGGGCAGCAACCTAAGCAGGGAGGCCCAGACTTTCCTCTCCCCGGCCACTTCAACCAGCTCTTCCTGGGGGACCCCGAGGCGTTCCCAGGCCAGCCGAGAGACATAGTCCCTCCAGCGTGTCCTGGGTCTTCCCCGGGGCCTCTTCCCAGTGGGACGTGCCCAGAACACCTCACCAGGGAGGCGTCCAGGAGGCATCCTTATCAGATGCCCGAGCCACCTCAACTGGCCCCTCTCGACGCGGAGGAGCAGCGGTTCTACTCTGAGCCCCTCCCGGATGACCGAGCTTCTCACCCTATCTCTAAGGGAGAGCCCGGACACCCTGCGGAGAAAACTCATTTCGGCCGCTTGTATTCGCGATCTCGTTCTTTCGGTCACTACCCACAGTTCGTGACCATAGGTGAGGGTAGGAACGTAGATCGACTGGTAAATAGAGAGCTTCGCCTTTCGACTCAGCTCCTTCTTCACCACAACGGACCGATGCAGAGCCCGCATCACTGCGGACGCCGCACCGATCCGCCTGTCGATCTCGCGCTCCATCCTTCCCTCACTCGTGAACAAGACCCCGAGATACTTGAACTCCTCCGCTTGGGACAAGATCTCCTCCCCGACCCGGAGATTGCACTCCACCTTTTTCCGGTCGATAACCATGGCCTCAGATTTGGAGGTGCTGATTCCCATCCCAGCCGCTTCGCATTCGGTTGCGAACCGCTCCAGTGAGAGCTGGAGGTCACGGCCCGATGAAGCCAACAGGACCACATCATCCGCAAAAAGCAGCGACCCGATCCTGAGGTCCCCAAACCGGACCCCCTCAACGCCCTGGCTGCGCCTAGAAATTCTGTCCATATAAGTTATGAACAGAATCGGTGACAAAGGGCAGCCCTGGCGGAGTCCAACCCTCACCGGGAACAAGTTCGACTTACTACCGGCAATGCGGACCAAACTCTGGCACCGGTCGTACAGGGACCGAACAGCCCCGATCAGGGAGTCCGGTACCCCGTACTCCCGGAGCACCCCCCACATGAGCCCCCGAGGGACACGGTCGAACGCCTTTTCCAAATCCACAAAACATGTGTAGACTGGTTGGGCGAACTCCCATGCACCCTCCAGAACCCTGCCGAGGGTATAGAGCTGGTCCACAGTTCCACGGCCAGGACGAAAAACACATTGCTCCTCCTGAATCCAAGGTTCGACAATCCGACGGACCCTCCTCTCCAGCACCCCTGAATAGACTTTCCCAGGGAGGCTGAGGAGTGTGATCCCCCTAAAGTTGGAGCACACCCTCCGGTCCCCCTTTTTAAAGAGGGGAACCACCACCCCGGTCTGCCAGTCCAGAGGCACTGTCCCTGATGTCCACGCGATGTCCAGTCGTGCCAACCAAGACAGCCCTACAACATCCAGAGCCTTAAGGAACTCCGGGCGGACCTCATCCACCCCAGGGGCCTTGCCACCGCGGAGCTTTTCAACCACCTCGGCGACCTCAGCCCCAGAGATAGAAGGGCCCCCCCCAATGTCCCCAGACTCTGCCTCCACGTCGGAACACGTGTTGGTGGGATTAAGGAGGTCTTCAAAGTATTCCTTCCACCGATCCAGGACGTCCCCCATCAAGGTCAGCAGCGCACCATCCCCACCATATACAGCGTTGACAGTGCACTGCTTCCCCCTCCTGAGTCGCCGGATGGTGGTCCAGAACCTTTTCGAAGCCGTTCGGAAGTCATTCTCCATGGCCTCGCCGAACTCCTCCCACGCCCGGGTTTTTGCCTTCGCGACCGCCAAAGCCGCATTCCGCTTGGCCTGCCGGTACACATCAGCTGCCTCTGGAGTCCTACCAGCCAACAAAGTCCGATAGGCCTCCTTCTTCAGCTTGACGGCTTCCCTCACCTCCGGCGTCCACCACCGAGTCCGAGGGTTACCGCCGCGACATGCACCGACCGCCTTGCGTCCGCAGCTCCGGTCAGCCGCCTCAACAATGGAGGCCCGGAACATGGCCCATTCGGACTCAATGTCCCCGGCCTCCCCCGAGACATGGTCGAAGCTCTCCCGGAGGTGGGAGTTGAAGCTCCTTCTGACAGGGGATTCTGCCAGCCGTTCCCAGCAGACCCTCACATTACGTTTGGGCCTGCCAGGCCTGACCGGCGTCTTCCCCCACCATCGTAGCCAACTCACCACCAGGTGGTGATCAGTTGACAGCTCCGCCCCTCTCCTCACCCGAGTGTCCAAGACATTCGGCCTCAGATCCGACAACACGACTACAAAGTCTATCATCGAACTGAGACCTCGGGTGTCCTGGTGCCAAGTGCACATATGAACACCCTTATGCTTGAACATGGTGTTCGTTATGGACAAGCCGTGTCTAGCACAGAAGTCCAACAACAAAACACCGCTCGGGTTCAGATTGGGGGGGCCGTTCCTCCCAATCACGCCCCTCCAGGTCTCACTGTCATTGCCCACATGAGCATTGAAGTCCCCCAGGAGGACGAGGGAATCTCCGGGAGGAGCGCTTTCCAGCACCCCTCCCAGAGACTCCAAAAAGGGTGGGTACTCTGCACTGCCATTTGGTGCATAAGCACAAACAACAGTGAGGACCCGTCCCCCCACCCGAAGGCGGAGGGAGGCTACCCTCTCGTCCACCGTGGTGAACCCGAACGTACAGGCGCCGAACCGAGGGGAAACAAGTATTCCCACCCCAGCTCGACGCCTCTCACCGAGGGCAACTCCAGAGTGGAAGAGAGTCCAGCCCCTCTCAAGGAGACTGGTTCCGGAGCCGATGCTGTGCGTCGAGGCGAGGCCGACTATATCTAGCCGGAACTTCTCTACCTCGCGCACCAGCTCCGGCTCCTTTCCCGCCAGCGAGGTGACGTTCCACGTCCCTAGAGCTAGCTTCTGCAGCCGAGGATCGGACCGCCAAGGCCCCCGCCTTCGGCTGCCGCCCGTCTCGCACTGCACCCGACCCCCATGACCCCTCCTGCGGATGGTGAGCCCACTGGAAGGGGGTCCCACGTTGTCTCTTCGGGCTGTGCCCGACCGGGCCCCATGGGAAAAGGCCCGGCCACCAGGCGCTCGCCATCGAGCCCCACCCCCGGGCCTGGCTCCAGGGGGGGCCCCGGTGACCCGCTTCCGGGCAGGGGCAACTGAGAACCATTGTTCGTTTTCTTCATGGTAGTTTTTGAGCCACGCTTTGTCTGATCCTTCGCCTGGAACCTGTTTGCCTTGGGTGACCCTACCAGGGGCATAAAGCCCCCGACAACATAGCTTCCAGGATCATTAGGACACGCAAACCCCTCCACCGCGGTAAGGTGGTGACTCAGGGAGGGGTGACTCTGTCCACGAGATCTTTGACAGGTTTATGGATGGAGGGATTCCATTTGATTGCGGGCAACAATCTTCTGAAGGCCTCTTGTCATTAAAATCACTTTGGAGGCAGTCACAAACCTAAAGAAATTAACAATTATTTTAATATAATGAATACAATGTATTATTAAAAAGCCAATACATACTTGTTTGTGAAAAAAAGGTTACAAAAACAATCCATAATTAAGGAGAAATTGAATTTGCAATCATGATTTAAAATAGGTGTTAATCACATACCTCTCAGCGCTCACTTCAGTGAGCGCTGAGGACCATTTTTCTTTGGACCATCTTCAGGGCAGCTCTGACAATAAGGTTCAGAACATGGGCAAAACAGGGTACGTGGTCCCAGTGAAGGTCTCTCACAGCTGACACAATGTTGGCAGCATTGTCTGTGACACAGGCTAAAATGTTGTCCTTTACACCCCATTCTTCACTAACCCTAGTCAGCTCCCTTGCAAGATTGTCAGCAGTGTGTCTTTCTGTCATGACAAAACAGTCCAGGAGATTTGAGGTCATTTGAAAATCCTCCATGAAATGACAAGTCACAGACATGTAACTTGTGGTAGTTACTGAGGTCCAGCAGTCTGTTGTGAGACATACAGCCATGGCAGACTTGATTTTGTCCATGACCTCAGTTCTTAATTTCTCATACATCATAGGTAGAACTTTAGTTGAAATCGTTTTTCTACCTGGTAGACTGTATGATGGGTCCAGAAGCTTTGAATATTCCCTGAAGCCTTTGTCCTCAACCACAGAAAAGGGCTGGAAATCGCAAGCAATCATTTTGTCTAGAGCCTCATCCAGTTTACTCTGCCTTAACGGATCCATTGGCCTTGTAACAAAACTGCCCATTGAGGTTTGTTGTTGTGGCCTCCTTGGCCTAACTGCTGCTTGGGTGGTGGTAAGTGCTGCTGTGGATGCTGTGGACATGGTCAACGTAGCAGTTGCAGGCCCAGTTGAAGAGGTGCTGCTGGTGGAAACAGGTCCTGCTGTCGCAGTAGCATCATCACTGTCTCCTCTAACTTGTGCTAAGAGCACAGTTGGATGTGCACATTTAATGTGCCTTCTCAAGTTTGAGGTGCTTCCTCCTTGAATGGATACGTTTTTTGCAAATTTTGCATTTTTCTTTCGTCGATGAAATATTTTCAAAATGAGACCAAACATCACTCCTTTTTCTAGTGCTCATTCTCTTGACCTATTCCAATTTGTCTGGGGTCTCTTCTGCTTGCAAGTCACTTAATGCAAAACTGTGGGGGAGGGTGGGGAAGGGCCACAGTCCCCTTGGAGACAGCCATGACTGACAGCTGTACTTCAACACCGGCTCCACCCTTATTTGGCACCAACATGAAGTGCAGTAGGCCCTACATGTGTAACCTGATCTTTTTCAATTGGTGTGAACTGTGAACTTGCTGCATGCCCCCCTCCTATGGACAGTGTCACTCAAAGTTCACAGACTTAAATCAAGTGTGTCTTACACAGAATTTTCCATATAATATAAGACCATTTTACTTGAATTGCACATTTGTGTGCCAGATCATATTTTTTTTAAGAAAACCTCCTCTATTAAATGCAGTACAACATGACAGTTTGTATGGTTTTAAATAGTCATTTATTATCACACTCGCATTTAATTATCACGGCAAACAATTACACTGCACTAAACTGTAAGTGTAAATGTAAAGTGAAAATAACAAAACCAGTCAGTATGATGACTTGAGCGAATATCATTCACGTCTTACTAAATAGCGGCCACGCGAAAGGGAATGAGGAAACTGTTTCCTCTACTAAAAAATACAATGCGGGTCACGTGAAAAAAGGATCCAAAGACTCGTAGAAAGACCGAGTCGTGAAATGAACGAATCGTTCGTTTCCTCTAGCTACCAGTACAGAGCCTATGCAGGTCACGTGAAATATGATCCAAAGACTCGTAGAAAGACCGAGTCGTGAAATGAACGAATCGTTCGTTTCCTCTAGCTACCACTACAGAGCCTATGCAGGTCACGTGAAAAATGATCCAAAGACTCGTACCCGAAGACCGAGTCGGGAAATGAACGAATCATTTATGTTTACTTGGACGAGCCTATGCAACAGTCCCGATGCGCGGCCACGAGAAAATGAACGAATCACTCTTTGAGAGGACTCGTTACTCCCGAGTCCTTGTAAGGATTCGTTCAAAATGAACGAATCATTCACGAACGACACATCACTACTAACTATAGCTTTACTGCAAGGCAGCTGCAGAAACGCCACAAGCAAAGAGGCCAGGGTGATAACTACTTACTCATTTTACTTTGTGATGTGAAACACAATTGTGAAATGTAATGTACAATATTAGCTGATATTATTAAGGAAGTAAGTTCTTGAAATAAAGTTCTTTATTCATGAATGAATGCAATATGAGTAGGCTAAATGGCTGAAAATATCACAAGAAGGGAAAAACTTAAAAGGACGTTTAAATCATAGAGATTAGGTCAATTTTTTACACCGGTCTGCCAAATGTATTCGTTTTGATTCAGCTATGAGGCTGCCTCTTGCAGGGGAAATGAGAAGACATCTATTTCATTCTACACTTCACTCGTGTTTTGAGTTGTAAATGAGCAGCAAAAAAAATATGCTTTTAAATCTATGTAATCTTTATAAATAATAAGTATGTATTTTTATATAAAATATACAGAAATATCAGTTGTAAAAATGTCATTAAAAAACGGACCCCTGTGCAACCGACGCAAGCAAGCACACCCTACAATTTCCCCAGAAATTGTACCCTCTCTAGTTACATTTATCTTTGTACATAAATATGCCATCTAGTGGTCAAAGATAGTAAAACAATTTAATCTGCCAATGACAAAACACAGATTCAACAGATTTACTCTACATTTGGCATACATTTAGTAGATATCCTCTTGGACATGACACACCACTGCAAAATTGGACTGGTAGAAGGGAAGGCTTTCCTAATACCCCATGGAAGACAATTCGTTGCTGTGCCCCTCATACACATTGACTGACCATACACCCTTACACCTTAGGCTCTAGTTTAGTTTGTAACACTGCAACAAACTGTTGTGTGAAGGAGAATGAAAACTTGAGGTGTTTCACCCATTTTTTTTCTGTTATGTGCTGTAAGGAGTGAGGTGTCCTTCCCTTTTAGGAGATAACCACCTAAACAAGGTACGTGTTGTGATCTCATCCTTTTTCCTTTTGTACAGGCCCCAGTAAAATAAACAGTAAAACTAAACTCATTTGGATTAACGTCTGTGTTTACAGATGACTTTGAGAGTAAGAGAATGGCGAAAACGCCAAAGAGAACTGGATCAACTGCTACATTATTCTGACAGTGATGAACAAGAGGACATTGAAAATAATTGCAACCGTGTGCCTGGGACTCCAAGTAGTTGCAGCAGTGACAATGTGCCTTGGACCCCAGATAGTTTAATGAATGACAGTGCTCTTGGGACATCAGACAATTTTGACTTTGACACTGATATGGACTATTGCTCTACTGACTCGGAACAGGAACCAAATTAAGCTGAAGTGATCAGCTTTTAGGATGAACTGAGACTGTGGGCCTTAAAGTACAAAGTGACAGACACAGCGCTTAATGGTTTAATGTCCATATTGAGAAAGCAAGGGCACCTGTTGCCTGTGGATTGCCGGACACTCCTTGCTACACCACAGCATAACACAACTGAGCCAGAATGTTGTGGGCAGTACAAGTACTACGGCTTAGAAAAAGGTATTTGTCGTTATTTAAGTCAGATGGAGAGTAAGGATGTGCACCTCAGCGTAAACATTGATGGCGTCCCACTTTTCAGAAGTAGTGGTGTTCAATTCTGGCCAATACTGGTGAAGTGTGGCCATTTTGATCCATTTGTTGTAGCCATGTTTAGTGGACAAAGTAAGCCAAGTCCTCTTGAGGAGTATTTAAAAGACTTTTTCACTGAATACAAACATCTCAAAGACAATGGAATAGTTTTTAAAGGCCAGACTTACACTGTCAATATTGATGCTCTCATCTGTGATGCGCCAGCAATGGCATATCTGAAATGTATTAAGGGTCATACTGCCTATGAGAGTTGTGAAAGATGATCAGTCAGAGGTACTCGTGTTGAGAGAAGAATAGTTTTCAGTGAACAGGAGGGCACTTCTCGAACAGACGACGGTTTCTCCAGAGTGGAGTACAGCAACCACCAAACTGGTATCAGCCCCTTCATTGCTGCAGGAATTCCTTGTGTTAGCTCATTTGTCTTAGATTATATGCATGTCGTGCAAAATGCAGATGGGACTTTTGCTTGTGAAATTCTGCGCCAGCGTCACACTTCACCATTATTTCACCAACCGTGTAGCTCTGGACTTCTGAACCTAGTGTGCATAGGAAATGGTCATGTCAGGATGAAAAATGCACTACAGCAAGAAAGGGATCTGTTCCGGAAGGTGGCCTGCCTCCTACAAGAAGCTGGTGGTTTTGTCCTCATACCCCATCGCCATGGTGTGGAACACACATATTAAGGTTAAAACTTAAGTTTTAACTTAACTTAATGACTCCTGCATGTTCTTTCTCACTGCATCCATAAACCTCCCTGGGCCTCTCTGTCCTCTTGCCACAATATCATACTTGAAAACCTATAGTAACATGCATATGCTTTCCTTTCCAGGTCATGTACACAAGGGCTGTTTGGAGGGAGGGGACCCTAGAGGAGGAGGGAGTAGTTCCTGACAATTCGATCGACAGAGAAATGAAAACCGTCAGATGGCCACGTAAAATGAGCGTTACAAAAACGGAAAAAGGACCAAATTGACCCCCAGGATGACATTCTCATTAATCAAAATAAAAATCACTTCAGGCAAGTTTTGCGTAGATGAATAGAAAATGTAATACATTTCCAAGTCAAAATATTGTTGAATCATTTCTAGATAAGCGTTGTGAATGTGACACCTACAACCTGACCAGCCAGGCGGAGGAGGACGATGAGGTGATTACACCGATGAGGAAGCGCACTAAAAAAGGAATTCCAGAGGGTTTTGTCAGAAATGGTATGTTTCTCATTCTCAAATATTTAATACATTTGAAATATAAAATCGCTTGATACAAATTGGGCCTCAAATTTGAGACATCAATGTTTCTATTTTTTTTTGCAGAATTAACGGATTCGGATGAGGAGTGCTTCAAGGGTAATGGTTTTCTCCCAATGAATTCATAATTCCAGTTTCAAAATAAATCAAATTCTTTAAGATTAAATATTTTGGAGATGGATATGCTTAGTTTTACATGATTACCTCTGTATAGGCGTCAAGCTACCCACCTTCCCTACTGCACCAAGGAAGCTGCAGCCCATTGAGGACACCAACATGTTGCACAATACTTGGCCGGGTTTCCCAGATTCGATCTTCGTTCTTAAGGACTTAAGAAGGCTCTTAAGAAGGGTTCGGCTAAGAAGGAGCGCTAAGATAGGGGTGTTTCCCAGACGCGTTCTTAACTGCCTTCTTAAGATCCCGCCAAAGACGCTTCTTAAGAAGCTCTTAGAGGGAGCTGCCCACCGCCGTGGTGCTGAAACTAAGTCAATCGATGCCAGGCAAATCGATCACCCACCACTTTATCAGCGGATAAATCACACACAACACCCTGTTTCTCTTCTTTTATTTTAATAAACTACTTTTCCTTTTCAACCATATGTTGTGTGGATCATTTAGCGTCATTTCCTAGCTTTCAAGCCCTATAGGCTACATGATAGTTGGTATGGGTTGTGTGATGGTAGTGGGTTTAATTTTGGGAGTAGGGGGGTGGCACCCTATGTTGATGGCAGTGTAATGTTTCCTCCCAATCCAGCACGGATCCACCAGGGAGGGATTGTAGATTGGGATCAGTGTTCCATCCACGACACCAATCACCCGGGGGATCCCAGCCATGGCATGAAATCCATGGTGGACCTGGTGGACCTCGTCCCGTATGGTGGGCATTCTGATGTGTGTCCGGGCATGGCGCAGGAGGATCGGTGTCACGGCTGCCACACTCCGTGAAACCGATGCCTTGCTGAGGCCGTTGCCGTCCCCCACCACCTCCAGGAAGCTCCCCACTGCGTAAAAACGCAGCGCGGCCAGGAGCTGCACCTCCAGGCTGAGGGCGAGAAGTGCTGACTCACATAGGCATATGTAAACCATCTGGCTTCGCGCACGGCGACGCTGTTGGTTAGCAGAGAGAATATGCTGTATTGCAGCCATGGTGTCTCACACGCGTGGACTTTATATAGACTAGCAGGTGGAGCCTCTCTTGATGAGGTTCCAGCCGAGTTCAATTACACCTGTCAGTTTCCCTGGTATCTGTGAAATACCACAGGGTTGTTGATGTTTTTATAGCTAATGTAAACTCATATGCAGATTCCGAATGTGTGTGAAAACGTAATGAGTGATAGTAATGATGATTCATTTTATTTATGTGCTACAGGAACACATGGGCAATTATTTATTTTTATATAGTTATTTTTCTTCTTATGCTATTATTTTTCTTGTTCTGCAGCTGTGGGCGCACATTTATCATCACGCATGGTTTTAGTATTCCTTTGAGTGTCAGATATAACTTTCCCTGATGCGGCTGCAGTGAGAGTTTGGTCGCTAAGAAGGCTGTTGAGAGTGGGTCAGGCTGATCTTACATTTCCTTCTTAGTGAAAGATCTTCTTAAGCTAAGAACGACTCTGGGAAACACGTCCTTCTTTCACAGCGCTCTTAGAACGCTCCTAAGAAGCTCTTAGCGCTTAAGAGCTTCTTAACAAATCTGGGAAACGCGGCCCTTGTGAGTACAACCTAAGAAGCATGATAATGTGTTGTATACAACATGAGTCACAGGCTCATTCATGTGTTTTAGCCCATGAAGATGGAGCCATGTCTGGCCAAGTGGAGTGTGCGGAGAGTCCCCGGGGCAGTGAAATGTCCACTCCTAGTGAGTATTTGATTTTCGCCTCGCACCAACCATCATTGGCCGCGTTTCCCAGATTCGTTAAGAAGCTCTTAATGCTAAGAGCTTCTTAGGAGCGTAGAACGCTCTTAGAACGCTCTTAACCCTCGTGCTGCCTTCGGGTCACATGACCCAAAGGTTCATAACGAACCATCGTTGTGTTTACCCAATTTTACCCAATACAAAACCAAATTAAAATAACTTTCTTTTAACCTTTGCAATGTGGGGGGTCTGAGACAGCCCAACGGTTAAAAGAAAATGCTTCACTTTGTCTTTGTATGCGGTAAATCTGTCGCAATACGACGGTGGGTCACAATGACTGATGGGTCAGAATGACCCGAAGATAACACAAGGGTTAAGAAGCTCTTAGCGTTAAGAGCTCCTTAACGAATCTGGGAAACGCGGCCATTGTCATTGTCCATTCAAAACGAGTAGTTTCTCACTGCTTGTGAATTAAGCGTAGTTATAACTCAAGTATTTCATTATTCATTTTGTATATGCGAGATGACCGTACTTACAGGCTGACTCGTGTTTCAGACTCCGTAAGTCAAACCTTTGATGGCCTTGTGGAAGCCTTCTCTGGCCCAGAGAAATGTGCTGCCAGATCTCAGCGCCAGGAAATGTAAAGTGAGTATTCACTTTATCCATTGCACCAACCAAAGGTCTATTCAGGACAAAGTGTTACTCACTGCTTGAGAATCAAATTTGGTAATTATTTATTTTACAGGCTTAATGAAATGTTTCAGACTTGCCTAGCTTAGAGGAGCGGAGTGCCAATTCTTTTAGTTTCATTTCAATAATTGTAAATCTTTGAATATTCTTTGTTTTCTTTGCCCTCAAGATGCAAGCACAGCACCTCGGAGCAGGGACCTGTCGACACCCAGTGAGTATTCATTGCATCAGACTTGAAACAGTCACTTTTGTATTTTGTCAGGCGTTGTGAAATGTAAAAATATTCTGTGTTTTTCAGGATCTCGTCATGCAGCAAGAGGTCATGCGAGGGATGGCTATCGCTCCAGGTAAAGAAGTAGGACAGGGCACAGCATCAGTAGTGGCTGGCTTCTATTGGTTGGTCTCCAGCCATTATTTTTGGTCAACCAGTAGGGGTTAGTCTGTTTCAGTGTTAAAATATGGCATGTTATAAATGTATGGCCAAGTGAATCAATTTAAATGTTACTAGGTCCAGCAGTAGGTCCAGCAGTGGATCCAGTATCAGGTCCGGCACGTTTTTCGAGGCACACCTTCAGGTCCAGACATGATGCCCGATCCCAGGAGGCCCCCATTCCCCAGGCCAGGTCCAGACATGATGCCCGATCTCGGGAGGCTCCCAGTCCCCAGGCCAGGTCCAGACATGAGGCCCGACGCCGGGAGGCCCCCAGTCCCCAGGCCAGGTCCAGACATGAGGACCCCAGTCCCCAGGCCAGGTCCAGACATGATGCCCGATCCCAGGAGGCCCCCAGTCCCCAGGCCAGGTCCAGACATGATGCCCGATCCCAGGAGGCCCCCAGTCCCCAGGCCAGGGGCCGAGTGCACCAGCTGGGCGTAAAAAAGTTGGTCTTAACTCCTACGTCGGTCTTAGCTACGTCCGACTTTGTGATTTGAATTTACACCGAGTGCACCAAGCTTGACAGACCACGGTCGTAGCTACGCCTGGTCTTAAGATGCGCGTCCTTGTGAAAATGAGAAAGCGTTGATCGTTGCAAGCAACACATTTAAGAGCCTAAGCGCACCCTAATACTGCCTAGCATCTCCCTTAAAATTAAGCAATGCAGGATAAAGAAAACCCCCAAAAAAGGAAAATAAACTTTACAGATACAGAAATTAGAAAACTTATAGAGATGTATAACAAGAATAGAAGCGTACTCACGGGAAAATTCAATAACAGCAACACAAACAAGCAAAAGAAGTCAGCGTGGAAATCAATAACCGATCAAATTAATAATGAATGTGACGGAGGACTGCGGACAGTTGAAGAGGTTAGGAAGAAGTGGAAAGATCTTCTTTCCAGGGCAAAAAAGGATGCATCGGCATTTAAAAACCCGCCAACCGGGGGTGGTCCTTCACCAAAAATATCAGTTTATAGTGGTATTATTATTGATATTTTTGGAGAGGACTCTCCCACCTTTAACGGATTGAACGGCTTTGACAGTTCTGAACTGTCAGTTCAAATGGTTGAAGACTCCGACATTCAGTGCAGCACAGATCACGATATGACAGCTGTCAGTGTGATTGGTAAGTCATTTTGCCTATTCCCACTACAGCTACATTTGTTTGTTTGCTAATCAATAGCCTCGTACTAGCGAGTAGGCCTATATATCGTTTGCATTACGATCAAGTGCTAGCCTATAGACAAATAGCTACAAATAGTCTACACTGTTGCAATTTTACAGACTCAAACGACACCCTGAGTGAAGAGGAGAGCCCCACAACACAAAGGATGACACAATCCCAGAGGTCCATGCCCACAACCCCCAAACGAAAGAGAGATTTTGCTGAGCTGCAGCGCATACTTCTTGAAAAGGAAATCATTCGTGTTGAGGTCGAGACCGCCAAACTCAAGGCAGAACATGAGAAGATAGAGCTTCAAAAAGAAAAACTCAAACTAGAACTCAAACTTCTTGAGACAAAATATACTAACGTCTCAAACGAAGACACCATGATGACATACACCATTCTTTAGTTAAGCTATTTTGATTTAATGAAAACAATTGTCAGGCCTATACAAATATTTACAAATATACATATAAATAAATAATTGCCATTGATAGGCTATTTCTAAGGCCTACTGATGTAGCTAGAGATTGTTTGTACTGTTTGTTTCTTATGAATAAGATATATATAAATGAAATTGAAGAAAACCATTTGAAAACTAGAGAGGGTACAATTTCTGGGGAAATTGTAGGGTGTGCTTGCTTGCGTCGGTTGCACAGGGGTCCGTTTTTGAATGACATTTTTTTTTTGCTGCTCATTTACAACTGAAAATATGAGTGAAGTGTAGAATGAAATAGATGTCTTCTCATTTCCCCTGCAAGAGGCAGCCTCATCGTTGAATCAAAACGAATAAATTTGGCAGACCGGTGTAAAAATGTACCTAATCTCTATGACTTAAACGTCATTTTAAGTTTTTCCCTTCTCATGATATTTTCAGGCATTTAGCCTACTCATTGCATTCATTCATTAATAAAGAACCCCCTTTGAAGATTATTCTACGACGTTACCCGGCAGTAGAAGATGGAATCGCGATTCAAACAGTACCATCTGCTAACTGAAAATATGCCCCCCAAAACGTAAATAAGCTTGACATTTATTTAGTGGAAAATCGCTCATTCATAAAAAGCTCACTGGTAGCGATCATTGTCAGTAACAACGCAAAATGCGATATAGCCCTGTGTGGAGAAGCTGCCCCGGTAAATTGTACTACTACGGTACAGTACTAGACTACTGCTGTGTTCGTCTTGGTAGCGATTGCGTTGGTTGAATTGGATTTAACGTTCCGTTGTACGGTTTAAGCTGAAATTAATTATTTTCATGAACAGATTGACAACGTTTAGGCTGTGGCAATGAAGTTCAGGTTAGTAGTTAGATAGACTTTTGATTTAAGTAAGGGGAGTGCCGAACATGTTCTGTCGCCGTTTGACTTCCTAAACAGCTGTGTAGTGTAGATGTTTTTGTAGTGTGTCTCACGTAAGCTACAGCGTTGCAGTGAGCTGCACTGGTTTGAAACCACAGGTAATGGTAATTTCACCAACAAATCGTTTACTAATGTCAGAATAAACCCTACAACGAAAATGTATATGTGAGGAATGTTTATTTTAACGATTGAAAACAGATAACGCTACATCATAGACCACTGTAGTATGTGTTGCCCGGGTAACACAGGCTAATGTCATGATGCTAATACTTCAGTGAAATAGTAGACTACTGTTTCCGAAAGTAGATGTACTTCCTTAATAATATCAGCTTATACTGTACATTACACATGACAATTGTGTGTCATATCACAAAGTAAAATTAGTAAATAGTTATCACCCTGGCCTCTTTGCTTGTGGCGTTTCTGCAGCTGCCTTGCAGTAAAGCTATAGTTAGCCTAGCTATCCCCCAAGTTAACAGATGCGAAACGAATGTTCTGCCAAAGGTAGTCATGCGTGTTTTCGTGACGTTAGTGACGTAAGTAACGTCAGTGACTGTGGCTAGCAAATTAGCCACCGTTAGCTTCACTTTTCGCCACAAAAACGTAACTTCAGCCTAAACCATGCAACGGAACGTAAATTCCAATAGAAGCAACTCAATCGCTACCAAGACGAAACTTTTGACACCTACTTTGTCTATGTAGGCCAAATATTGACTGAGTTTTAGGGGGGCAAAAAGAATAATAATAATAATAATATATATGTGAGAGAACAAAGGTTGTGCCCTTGCCGAAGGCAAAGCACACCCAACTAAGTTATGAGCACACATAGCCTATGCATATGGGCCTAGATGTTATTTATGATATGATTGCGGACTAGTCGTCCACCGATATCTTCAGGGATGCCAGCCACGGGGTTCTCGTCAGCCTCCAGCACCACTTCTCCTTGCATCATAAGGGGGATTCTCTTTTTAACGCAGATGTTGTGCAGCACCGCAGTAGCAGCAATAACAACACAGACGCGTTCAGGGTGCATTCGCATTTCACTGTGGAGGCAGTGAAACCTAAAAGAAACAAGAACTAAAATCACCATATAGGCTATCAGAACAAAATATACACCTATAGGTCCTATACTAACCTTTAAAAAATGTGTTAGTGCTGCTTAGGCTATTCGTTTTTGCCCGTTAACCGGGCTACTAACCTGCGTTTGAGCACTCCAATGCACCGCTCAACGATGTTCCTTATTTGTGCGTGCTTATTGTTATAGGTTTGTTCTTGTGCAGTTCTCGCTGCAATCACCGGTGTCATTAACCACCGTTTCAGTGGGTATCCACTATCCCCAAGGAGAATGCCGTTCCCTCTCCCTGCCTCAAATTCCCGATGGAGGGCACTCTCTCGGAGGATGCGAGCATCATGTGTTGACCCAGGCCATCTTGCCACAAGGTCTATAATGGACATATCCGAGTCGCATGCTATTTGTACATTAATCGAATGATAACCCTTTCTATTGACATATAAATACTCATGATCAGAGGGGGCCTGAATGCGAACATGAGTACCGTCAATGCACCCGACAATACCAGGTACCCCAGATTTCGAATAGAAATCCTGCTTGGTTTTGGATGCTTCTTCGTAGGTGGGTAGGTGGATATGTCGCCTAAAGCAGCACTGAAGGGCCAACGACACTCTTCGAATTGCTCGACAAGAAGTCGTTCTGTGAACATTAATCATGTCTCCCATTGTATTTTGAAAGGCCCCGTTTGCAAAAAACCTCAGTGCAATCAGCACTTGCAAGGTGGGGGACAGCGCGGCGTTTCTGTCCGTTGCATGTTGGAGATGAGGGGAGAGCTCCTCGATTAGCTCAAAAATATCGTTCCTACCGAAACGAAACCTCTCAATTAGCTCATTTTCGGGATAAATATCAAGTGGATTCGTGCGATCACGGACGACTCTTTCTCGCCTTAAAGCCCTTTCAATTAGTTGTCTATAAACGAGACGCGCTGCCATCGTTGTGAGTATATTGTCCGATCAAACTGTTGTACATTATAATTACCATGGATATTAGTCTGATTTTCCAACTTACGCCTGCTCCCCACTAGGCGTAAAATGTCTGCCCAGCTGCTGCACTCGGCCCCAGGTCCAGACATGATGCCCGATCACGGCACAGTGATCTCAGCAGTCCCCCTTATCACATTCATTGTGAGTTGTCGGCTGTGTTCACGCTACGCTTAATTAGGATTATTTTGCTATTCAGGTGGTGATCCTATCACCATGGCTGCCTGTTCACATTACACAGTGCACACATTGCTTTGAACAAGAAACCAAGTAATTTAGAATACCTTATTGCAGCAGGTGGTTCACACATTATAACTTCTAAAACATATTTTATATACTATAAGTTTGTTCTTAATAGACAATACATCAAACACCATTTCAATGCATCTCTATAATTCAGCTGTGGACCAGACTGCTCTAAATGACTCAAGGACATATAGTACGACATATAGAACGAGTACAACTCATTCAAGGTTTGAGGTAGTAACAACCATTCCACAACTGCTAGAGGTTTTTGCTCGGTGTACATCACTTCAGTACTTGTTTCTCTGGGCTGACTGTATTTAAATGCGAAGGAGTCAGATGGCTGAGCGGTGAGGGAGTCGGGCTAGTAATCTGAAGGTTGCCAGTTCTATTCCCAGCCGTGCCAAATGACGTTGTGTCCTTGGGCAAGGCACTTCACCCTACTTGCCTCGGGGGGAATGTCCCTGTACTTACTGTAAGTCGCTCTGGATAAGAGTGTCTGCTAAATGTAAATGCCGTTGGTTTGATGCTGGTTTGTTACCAGGCTGTTGATGACTTTCAGTTTAGTCAACCAAGTATTATTGTGCCAGAGTAACAAACGCTGTCCTTTCTAAGCATTTTATCGTCTAAGTATAAACAAATACATCTAACGATAAAACCTCAAGTTCAGAATTTAAGCAAAATGTGTGCCCAACTCCTGGTTAACACCAAGGACTTTATGTAAAAGATATTGCCTGACAGACAAAATTTGGTTCAACGGGCAGAACTATTCCATAATTTATTGGGTTTAATTTATCGACCACATTTTCTTATCAGACCGATAACATTAAAAATAAACATTTATCAGCCGATACCAATATTGCTGCCGATATATTGTGCATCCCTACTTCAAAGTATCATAAAAGCTTCAGGTGTTACCTGGTGTCCCACAGGGCTCTGTCCTTGGACCCCTCCTCTTCTCCCTGTACACCACCTCACTTGGACCGATCATCACCTCCCATGGCTTTTCCTACGACTGCTACGCTGACGACATGCAGCTGTCCCTGTTGTTCCCCCCGACTGATCCGGGTATTTCAGCTAGAATCAAGGCCTGCCTCACTGACATCTCAGCCTGGATGACCAAGCACCACCTCCAGCTCAACCTCGCCAAAACAGAAATTCTCATCATCCCGGCAAAACCCTCCATCTCCCACGATCTCTCAATCACCCTGGGATTGGCGATGTTGACCCCTTCATCCTCTGCCCGGAACCTTGGGGTTACCATGGATGACAAGCTCACCTTCACGGCCCACATTGCTGCAGTCTCCCGGTCGTGTAGATTCACCCTCTACAACATCCGGAAGATCAGGAAATACCTGTCTGAGCATTCCACCCAGCTGCTAGTCCAAGCACTTGTCCTCTCCAAGTTGGACTACTGCAACTCTCTTCTTGCCGGTCTCCCAGGATGCGCAACCCGCCCTCTCCAGAGGATTCAGAACGCAGCAGCCCGCCAGAGGCCTGTTCCATAAAGCGAGTTTACCGAATAAGCCAGACTTATGTCAGTTAGTCGGACTCATTTCTAGTTCATTCGGTTCCATAAAGCAAGCTCAACGTAGTTCGAACTCAGTTACTATGGCAACTTAGGCTGCGAAACTAGTCTGGTCCGGGGCAGGCTAAACTGTCAGGCTTAGCGTGACTTGGTGCTTAACCAGACCTTCCTGTAACACTGACCCAACGGGAAAATGATGATATACCACGGATATTCTCATTTTGTTATTCTCATCAGTTCAATATGTTCAACATTGATAGAAAATCAACTTAAATAGCCTACATAGGCTACAACATTTAGCCTAATGCATTAAACGATGATGAACAATGATTTGATACACGCCACATTAAACGTAGCATATGGCTTGCCTTGTTTGTGATTTCAAATGTTTAGGCATCAGGCATAGGCCTATCTCAATCTAAATTATCTGAGTATAATTAGCATAGCTGTATAGTTGTTAACAGTAGTATACAATTGCAAAACAAACCTAAACCCATAGGCTACATCTATATCCTCTATTTTCCCGACACAACCATGTTAAAAAGTTAGGCTACTGGGTAACGTATTGATTAATAGTAGGCTATTTATTTAAAACAATGTCAAAAAAGTAACTAAAGGTCTAAAAAAAGGACCTCGACCTACGTAGCCTATCGTTCACGTCAATCATGGCGTGTCATTTCATTTTGATGAAGCGGTGGATGAGGGAACTGTCATAGTACAAGGCTTAAAGGGAACGTTCTTTCTGGAAGAAGCCACGTGGCCGTGTGCATTGCTTTTGCCGTGGTGGATTGTATGATCCATGTTTTACCTCTCTGGCTGCTTAAGAATAGGGTGCACGCACAATTAGCTTGACTACTTAAATCTGTCTTGAATTAGTAGGACTGCGTGAGCTGAAATTGGCCTTTATGGAACCGCTTTAGCCCCGCTTGACTTGTTAAGCTAATTCAAGTCTGGTTTGGGACTTTAAGTCCAACTTATTTGAGCGGCCTTTATGGAACAGGCCCCTGATCTTCAACATACCCAGACGCTCCAATGTTTCAAAGTTAGGTAAAAAACCTTTTTGTTTAGTCAGTTCTATGACTGCTAAAGTGTGTGTATGTACTTTTAATGTAAACCTGAAGCATGTGTCTGTATATGTGTCATAGATAACTTTAAATTACAAATAAAGCTTCTATATTTCCATGGAGGCCCGACTTAATTATACAAATAAAGTAAACCTGTTACTGTATATTGTTACTGTTATTGTTTCTGTTACTAGTTCGAGACGACGGGGGACAGGGCATTCTTATTCGTATAAGAATAACGTATTTTAGAGTTTCTCTTCCCTGGAGCAGATTTCATGTTACAACCGAAGGGGGCTGGCGCTATCTTAGTGTCTAGGGCTGCATAAAATACTCTTTTTGCTCTGCTAAATTACTGCACTAGTCCACACTTGACCGGTGGGCACCTCGTTCTAATATTAATGTAACTGTTAGTTGCTCCTGGCATTCTCTAACCCCTGCTCTCCTCTCTCTGTCCCGAATCCACACATCCCCTGTGGTGTGGGGGGTTTGAGCTGTCAGCACCTGCCGGGTCATCAGTCTGCCAACGTTGGACCTGGTCGCCAGTGGACATCGATCTGTGACGGTCTGCCAAAGCTGGATCTAGTTGCCAAATGGGCACCAGTCTCCCTGACGGACAACAGTGAGTTCCCGGTCCCTTTCCTCATCCCCCTGCCTGTGATGCTGCGCCGATCACAGTCCCCAGCCCTGTGGCTACCTCTGCTTAAACTGACATTTACCAACTCTGACCCAAGGAACACTGGATTTTGGTGTTTCAACACCCATTGACACTTCCCTGTTGTATGACTATGTTTAGCCTGTGTTCTGCAGCTCTCTTTCACTAACCGTCTCTGGAGGAGAAAATCCCTCATTGAATTGCTCCTCCTAAGGTTTCTTCAATTTTTTCTCCTCTAGTGAGTTTTTCTGGGAATTTTTCCTTATCTTCCTTGAGGGTTTAGGTTGGTTGAGGGGCAGATCTATGGGCGTATGTGAAGCCCTCTGTGACATTGCTTGTAAAAGGGCTATACAAACACATTCTGATTTGATATTACCCCGCTCTTCATCTCCCTCCACTGGCTACCCATCACGGCTCGCATCAGATTCAAGAACCTGGTACTGACCATCCGAGTGGTGAACGGGACTGCACCTGACTACATCCAGTCTCTCCTCCAACCTTACACCTTCACTCGCCACCTTCGGTCTTCTTCTGACAACCATCTGGTGGTCCCACCTCTCAAGAGTGCCCACTCCCAACCCAAGCTCTTCTCCTGTCTGGCCCCCCAATGGTGGAATCATCTCCCCACCTCCATCAGAGACACTGTCTCTCCACCTTCAAGAAAAAGGCTAAAGACGCACTTGCTCCGGAAGTACAACGGTACTTAGGAAAGATTTGTTGGATCAGATGTTAGTTTATTTCCTCCAGGAACACTTATTGAGGGACTTGTTGGTTAGTTGTAACTGATTGAACTACTGTGCTTGCTGTGAATTATATTATTGTTGCTTGCTTTCCTCCAGGTACACTCTAGCACTTTCGACGTTCATGTTGTTTAATTTGTAATGTTTAACTACATGCTCTTCTGTTTTTTCCCATTGGCACTTATTTGCTTTTCACAATGTATGCTTCACTGTTGATTTGAAAGACAATAGGACTGTCCTGAACTATCCCTTCCCCCCCCCCTCAACACAGTGACGACACTCTCCATTCACAAGGGTGAAGTTAACAGACTCTTCAAGAGGCAGAACCCATGCAAAGCAGCTGGGCCAGACGCTGTCTCTCCTGCCATCCTCAAGCACTGTGCTGACCAGCTGTCTCCGGTGTTCACCTACATCTTTAACACCTCACTGGAGACATGCCATGTGCCAGTCTGTCTCAACCATCCTCCACCATCATCCTTGTGCCCAAAAAGCCAAGGCCAACAGGACTTAATGAATACAGACTCATCACCCTGACCTCTGTGGTAATGAAGTCTTTTGAGTGCCTGGTGCTGGCACACCTTAAATCCATCACAGACTCTCTACTGGACCCCGTGCAGTTTTCCTATAGAGCCAACAGGTGTAACAGGTCTGTGGACGACGCAGTTAACATGGCCCTCCACTTCACCCTACAGCACCTCGACTCCCCAGCATCCTACGCCAGGATCCTGGTTGTGGACTTCAGCTCTGCCTTCAACACCATCTTTCCCGCCCTGCTTCAGGACAAGCTCTCCCAGCTGAACGTGCCCGACTCCACCTGCAGGTGGATCACAGACTTCCTGTCTGACAGGAAGCAGTGCGTTAAGCTGGGAACACAAGTTTCTGACTCCCGGTCCATCAGCACCGGATCTCCTCAGGGCTGCGTCCTTTCTCCTCTGCTCTTCTCCCTGTACACCAACAGCTGCACCTCCAGTCATCCATCTGTCAAACTTCTGAAGTTTGCGGAGGACACCACCCTCATTGGGCTCATCTCTGACGGGGACGAGTCTGATTACAGGTGGGAAGCTGACAACCTGGCGACCTGGTGTAGCCAGAACAACTTAGAGCTCAATGCTCTTAAGACAGTGGAGATGGTTGTGGACTTCAGGAAGAATACAGCCCCACTCACCCCCATCACCCTATGCGACTCCCCAGTCAACACTGTGGAGTCCTTCCGCTTCCTGGACACTATCATCTCCCAGGACCTCAAGGGGGAGCTGAACATCAGCTCCCTCACCAAAAAAGCACAACAGAGGATGTACTTCCCACGGCATCTGAAGAAATTCCACCTGCTAAAGACAATGATGGTGCACTTCTACACAGCCATCATAGACCTGCACACCTCGAGGACCCTGAGGCGAGCGATGAAGATTGTGTGGCCGACCCCTCCCACCCTGGCCACTCCCTGTTCCAGCTACTCCCCTCCGGCAGAATGCTGCGGTCCATCAGGACCAAAACCTCACGCCATAAGAACAGTTTCTTTCCATCCGCTGTTGGCCTCTTCAACAAGGCCAATGGCTCACACTGACTTTAACCACTATCTTCACAATGACACCTTGACAGTACCATCTGCTAACTGAAAATATGCCCCCAAAAACGTAAATAAGCTTGACATTTATTTAGTGGAAAATCGCTCATTCATAAAAAGCTCACTGGTAGCGATCATTGTCAGTAACAACGCAAAATGCGATATAGCCCTGTGTGGAGAAGCTGCCCCGGTAAATTGTACTACTACGGTACAGTAGCCTACTAGACTACTGCTGTGTTCGTCTTGGTAGCGATTGCGTTGGATGAATTCGATTTAACGTTTCGTTGTGCGGTTTAGGCTGAAATTAATTATTTTCATGAACAGATTGACAAAGTTTAGGCTGTGGCAATGAAGTTCAGGTTAGTAGTCAGATAGTTTCACCTATTGAAAGACTTTTGATTTAAGTAAGGGGAGCGCCGAACATGTTCTGTCGCCGTTTGACTTCCTAAACAGCTGTGTAAATGTTTTTGTAGTGTGTCTCGCGTAGGCTACAGCGTTGCAATGAGCAACACTGGTTTGAAACCACAGGTAATGATAATTTCACCAACAAATCGTTTACTTTACTTGTAATGTAATGTCATAATAAATCCTACAACGAAAATGTATTTGTGAGGAATGTTTATTTTAACGATTGAAAACAGATGCATCATAGACCACTGTAGTATGTGTTGCCCGGGCAACAGAGGCTAATGTCATGATGCTAATGCTTCAGTGAGACTACCGTTTCCGAAAGTAGATGTGGGCCTACTTCCTTAATAATATCAGCTAATATTGTACATTACATTTCATAATTGTGTTTCACATGACAAAGTAAAATGAGTAAATAGTTATCACCCTGGCCTCTTTGCTTGTGGCGTTCCTGCAGCTGCCTTGCATTAAAGCTATAGTTAGCCTAGCTATCCCCCAAGTTAACAGATGCGAAACGAATGTTCTGCTACAGGTAGTCACGCGTGTTTTCGTGACGTTAGTGACGTAGTGACGTTAGTAACGTCAGTGACTGTGGCTAGCAAATTAGCCACCGTTAGCTTCACTTTTCGCCACAAAAACGTAACTTCAGCCTAAACCATGCAACGGAACGTAAATTCCAATAGAAGCAACTCAATCGCTACCAAGACTAAACTTTTGACACCTACTTTGTCTATGTAGGCCAAATATTGACTGAGTTTTAGGGGGGCAAAAATAATAATAATAATATATATGTGAGAGAACAAAGGTTGTGCCCTTGCCGAAGGCAAAGCACACCCAACTAAGTTATGAGCACACATAGCCTATGCATATGGCAATTTCTACTTAAACCATGCAACGGAACGTAAATAAAAATACAACCAACGCAATCGCTACCAAGACGAACCTTTTGACACCGCCGTTGTGTATGTAGTCCAAATATTGACTGATCCTTAGGGGGGCGAAAATAAACAATAACTAGAAAAGGCTGTTCCTGCGAAACAGCAGTGAGAATGCTGAAAACCTGAATGGGGATAGCTGACTATGCTAAAAAAGCTGAAAATAGTGAACATTTAGTAGAAAGTTATAAGCTGATGCTTCAAAGCAACCGAAAGGTATTTTTGAAAGGGGCTGGAACAGCATTCCACCAATGATTTGAAAGGATTTACCATTACTTTTAAAGGGAGAATAATTTGCACAAAAACCTTAATATTTTAAAAAGTTTAAAAGTGAGAAATGAGAAAATACCCGCAAGCTGAAAGCTGAAATGAATTTCAAAAATGTGCGAGTCACACAAAAGAGGGAGTGTGGAAGCTGAACTGCATCATCTAACAAAGCTAAGAGCTAAAATAGCCTACAATGCGGGAGAAGCTGAAAGCTGAACTGTTAAACAGAAGAAGTAGGCCTAGGCTAGCTAGTCGTAACAAGAATATTATCGTTTTAACAGCTGAAATTATAGTTGGGATAGTAATAGCAGTAGCAGATGTAGCCTACCATTGAGTGCGTTTACTCGGCTTTCTTAGTAGGATTCAATGTGTTGATGGAATGAAACATACAGCAGTAGGGCCGATACAGGAAGACACGGCGACACTTTGTTGCAGAAGGATGATGGTGCAAGTTTTGTCCGTGGAGCATACAACGATTAATAAAAAAGAATCATGTAGACGCGTTTATTGAGTAATCGCATAACTAATTACACATGTAAACGGAGCAGGGCTCAACATTAACATTTTTTGGCACTGGCCCCACCGGGCCAGTGGGTTTGAAACTTACTGGCCCCAAGACAATTTTTACTGGCCCCCCCTCCAAAAGTTGTAATTTATCATTGTTACAACAAAACCAAAGACTTATAAGTTGTGTTATTCTGTTAACATGTTTAACCATTTATTAAACACATCCTGGATATAAAAAGAACAAAAATGAAATCACATTTATAGTGATAAAAAATAAAAAGGTAATAGTCAGCAAAACTATTGACTTTTAACCTCAAACGTGACGTGCTCTCTTCCCTGCTGACAGCCATCTCTCTCCCAACCTCTGGTCCCTCAATGCTAATATATAAAAGCTTCCATAGCATTTCATCAGTATGATACTAAGTACCCAAGTCGACACCATTCTTCTGCTGCAGTTCAATAGCCTGGGGGAACGAGGCGAACGGCTGGCCCGTCTTAATTACGTGATATGCCGTTGTTATAAATCGTGCAATAACACGATGGGCATCTACATTTAAATTCCTGACCAGCATAGTCAACGGCCTGGAAGATGGATTGTCAACCATCCGCTTAGCTGTCACGCAAACCAGGTGCTGTCTGCTACTGCTAGCATGGCTGGTCAGGTATTGTTTTCGAAAATTGTCGGTGCCTCTGTAAAATGTAAAAATATCCACTTTTGTCTGCTTTAGACGGGAACATACGACAAACGACACAGTGCATCTTCGTTCCATAAAAAAGTTGCTTCCGTTTGAGCTCGTAGCTCTACTTTGCTGCCATCTTCACTTTATTGTCTCGCCAGTTGTTAAAAAATGTATCGAGATTAGAGAATTACAATTTGACAACCACTCGTCACTCCTCAACTCTTGATTTGCCAACTGTGCGCCCCACGAGCTGCAAAGTTATTTATGCATTTAGCAGATAGCAAAACATATGAAGGATGTTAACTTTTACAATGCAATTTTTTTTTTCAATCAATAATTTGCAGTGGCCCGATCGGGCCAGTGAGTTGCTAGTTTAACTGTCCCGACGTTACTTTTTACTGGCCCCGGGCCATCGGGCCATCGTTATTGTCGAGCCCTGTGGAGTAATCTTATTATTGGCATAAACCGACAATTGCTAGTAATCGGGTTTCTCATGGTCAAGTAAACGTACCAATCACCTGTGTGAGAGACTGAGTGGTGCGTGTCTGTCGTTACGGTGATGGTGCAGCTATGATTGCTAACGCGCTGAGGGCAGAGAATAAGAGAAATTTTGCTAGAATCCACACGTCAAACAAGATAACCTAGACGCAAAACTGTACGTCCAATCCAAAATCTAAGGATATTTTCCGAGACCCAAGACTCTGCCTAAACCAGAGATATTCTTTATATGTCTGTGCAGTCAGAAATACGACTCTACCTGCAGTTTCAAAAACGTGTTCCTTCTGCTTTCCTGGTGCGTGTTTGTTTGGTTGCCACGGCGATGGAGCAGCTGTGATCGCTAACGAGCTGGGCAGAGAGAATAACTAATGTAGCTAGAATCCACACCTCAAACAAGTTAACCTAGACGCAAAACTATACGTCCAATCCAAAAAATAAGGATATCTTCCGAGACCCAAGACTCTGCCTAAACCAGAGATATTCTTTATATGTCTGTGCAGTCAGAAATACGACTCTACCTGCAGTTTCAAAATCTTGTTCTTTTTGCTTTCTCTGACGATTTTGTCACCAGATTTGCATTGGTCTCTATGGGGCGAGAGTTGGACTTTGTCTCGCTTTCGTGGGGCTCTGAACAAATGTGTACGCCTGTTGGATTCAACAGACAACTGTCTACGACCAGCACAAAATTAGCTATCTATTGATCCACCTGAAAGGTGTCTTGGAAGAAATAGAAGAAGTTGAATAAAGATTCAAAGAACAATACTTGGAATGCTGAAGCAGCATTCCAACAACTAGAAAGGCATTTCCTGCTGAAAATGTGTTGGAATGCTGAAAGATGAAATTATTTTTCTTAAATTGCAGAAAATACAGAAATTAGAAAATACCCGCAAGCTGAAATGAATGTCAAAAATGTGTGAGTCACACAAAAGAGGCAGCGTGGAAACTGAACTGCATCATCTAACAACGCTAAGAGCTGAAATACAATGCGAGAGAAGCTGAAAGCTGAACTGTTAAACAGAAGAAGTAGGCCTAGGCTAGCTAGTCATAAAAAAAATATTATAGTCTTAACAGCTGAAATTATAGTTGGGATAGTAATAGCTGTGACTCCCTCCCAAGCACAGTCAGACAGCAAATGGTTTCCTTTACGGGTTTTTAATGAAGTCTTCTTCTGCACATCAAACCGTGAAAACTGTAATACACGGTATCAAAACACATAAGACATAACGTTAGCTGGTTAGCAAACACAGCATCAAAAGTAACACAAAGTTAAAGTACATAACAAACAGACAAAATACCTCGTTGGCTGCATGCTCTAAAAGGAAATCTTCTTATCTTCTTTTACAGTCCCTTTCAGATTTTAAAGGCATTAATATCTTAATGTAATTCTCTTGACTAATGTACTAGGTCCGTGTACCTTGTGGCCATTGGTTTTTCTATTTTGCAACCCGTGTTGACAAACGCAAAATAGGGCCGTAATCGTTTTGTCACTTTAGTAAGTCGAACACACATTTAAGTATAACGGCTTGTTTTTGGTTGTTTCGTTTTTTTTGGGAATAATGAAATAACCATATAACACAAATGGTATAACGAGCCATTAATCGTTGTTTTGATTATTCCATATCCTTTATGCTGATATCTGCAAAAGATAAAAAATAGTCTCGTAATATCGATTTGTCCATTTCGGAAGTCAGAACCAGATGATGGGGAAATGCGTGGTATCCGTTGTTTTGTTTTATTTTGGAATAACGGAATAACCATATAACACAAATGTTATTACGAGCCATTTACTCGTTTGTTTGATTATTCCATATCCTTTATGCTGGTATCTGCAAAAAAATGAAAAAATAGCCTCGTAATATCGTTTTGTCCATTTTGGATGTCAGAACCAGATTATGGGGAAAGGCTTGGTTTCCGTTGTTTTGTTTCATTTTGGAATTACGGAATATCCATATAACACAAACGGTATAACGAGCCATTTACTCATTTGTTTGATCGGCCGTATTATGCATACTGGCACAAGTGAAAAAGAGAGAGGGGGAAAAATGTGAAACTATTGGGGGTGTTATTACTTGCGAACACCAGAGGGCAGCAACGACTAGCTTTTAAAAAAATGTTCCTGTGATCTGCAGGCCTACAATCTTGACGACATGGCAGCAGGTTCTTTAGTAGAAGACACACACACCAAACTGAAGGCACATGTTGACCGCGTTTGCTAGTTGCTACTTAGTTAATAAATCTTTGATGAACCCAAGTTTCTTTAATATATATTAAGTTTCTTTAATATATATTAGAAACATTACAAGACGGGGCTCCAGTGTGTGTTCAAACAAGGCCAAAAGTGCCAGACGGTATCAATCACACCCGTGCAAGTAACACTCCACGCCCCAACCCTCCCTCCCCCCACCTAAATGACGCTTTCAGTTCTGTTGTACGTCTTAATGAAGTGCATTGAGGCAATCATAGTAAGAAAGTTGAGGTCATGTGGGCTACCTTTGCAGTTTATATAGACACACAACTGACAGAGGCACTGTTGTGGATACTTTTTTCAAAGTTCTGATCATATTCCAAATTCAACTTCTTCAAAGTCCAAAAACAGCACGGAGCAGCAACGAGAGGGTTCCCAGGAAAATCTGATTTCCCTTTTGTCTGTGCTTCACCTTTTATATCCAATAAATTACACCCCTGAACTTTTAAAACAGATCTATTGGCCTACTAAAATTGTAAATATCCTATGACTTCTGCTCCAATTGGGCCTTGATGCAATGCCATCGAATAGTTTCTGCTGTTTCTGCCACATTTTTGGGGACTAACCAGGGACCAAACCAGTACCTTGTGCCCAGTTCCTCTATTCTGCCCTACTACATGTGTTTTCCAACACCAGTTGCAATCAACCCTGGGTTATAGCCCTTCACCATTGCATGGTGCCATTCATTCTTCACAGGTCACACCCATCAAGTCAAAGTGAAAAGTAACTGGTCCAACTCCATGTCCAAGCCCATGGTATCTGTGGAGGAATACAGTCATCACATTTGTCAAACCCTCCCCACACAAGTCCAATGACTTAATAACTTTCGTGTAGGCCCATACTATAGCAGTTTGCAGACATACAACACAGATGAGACTCAGGAGAGTGAATTAGAGATAATGGTAATGGTAGGGTGTTGCACTTTTCTGCTTCTCTTTTCTCCACTCACTTCTTTACCTTCTCACGCTTTCCAATTGTTTAAACAAGTCTCTATACTCTATTCTCTCTGTATCCTGCACAAAAGATCACTGTGTACTGTATATAAAACATTCCGGCATATAAATCCACATATCTCCACACTCAGATTCTGTCACCCTTCCCCAGTCCGCTGCTGTTTTCAACTAACCTAAATACTACAACAGCATAATACAATTGCTGAAATTAAGTTATGACTTGTGATTTTGGAAAGCCACCCCAGGATTTCAGTGGCCCCATCTGGACACTCCTATAAAACATTTCTGGGGGTGCCACTGCATTTGCCTGTTAATGCCTGCACTGCAGTGAAGAAAACTATATGACAACAATAATGTTTAATGTAACTGGCCCCTCTAACAGAACCTCTGGCCCCAATGTAACTGCTGCCCCCCCCCCCCCCAAAAGCTAGTTTACTAACTTTAAGCACAGAAGTGTAGGCTGATATACAAATCATCACAAGCAGAACAGAAATTTTCTTTCAAAGGACATTTTTAAATTGTGTGTCACAGGGTATGAATGCATTGATGTAGGCTAAACGTGTTGTACATTGATGGATGTAAGGACAACAATTGTATTGTCCCTACAATGGCCTTTTGCAAAATTGAATAGATTTAAATGTAATGTTTTGGGTCAAGTTAACTCTACATTTAATCCAAACTGAATAAAAGTTACATGAGAAAATAATATGTTTTTTTATAAATAAAAAGGGAAGATTTGCTCAATGATTGCCTCGATGCACTTCATTAAAGTTCTTCATTAAGCTGTTTTTGGATTTTTAAGAAGTTGAATTTGGACATAGAATATGATCAGAACAGAAAAGTATCCACAACTGTCAGTTGTGTGTCTATGTAAACTGCAAAGGTAGCCCACATGACCTCAACTTGCTCACTATGATTGCCTCAATGCACTTCATTAAGACGTACAACAGAACTGAAAGCGGCCGGGTTTCCCAGATGTGTTAAGAAGCTCTTAACGCCAAGAGCTTCTTAGGAGCGTTCTAAGGTCGTTAGGTGCGCTCTTTTTTGTCTTGTTTTGTCTGTTAATTCAGTGTTCTGCCAAGATTTCCGGGGTTCTCTAACTAGAGAAGTACTTCTAAACATCAGGACTACAACTCCTGTGGATTTATTTCCCACTTTTCTGCTTCCAGCGGAAGAATTAGTGGGAATTATAGTCAAAGCCACCCTCGGCTTTGTCCTAGCAGCGAAGCGCCGTAGGAGAGGCAAACAAGCCGGTGCTCTGGTGCGACTCCGTCGGCGTGGGGCACGCACGGCGTTACCGGGGATATTTCTCTCCAACTTGCGTTCACTGAGCAACAAACTGGATGAACTTCAGCTACTGGTGTGGAAAAACAGAGACTTTCATTCATCTTCCGTTTTGTGCTTTACGGAGACATGGCTGAGTGAACTGATCCCAGACTCTGCTCTACAGCTAGCAGGTTTCAAACTGCTGAGAGCGGATCGTGACCCTGTGCTCTCTGGCAAAACGAAAGGCGGTGGTATTTGTTTTTACATTAACAGTGGCTGGTGTGAAGATGTGACAGTGATTCTGCAGCACTGTTCTCCTGATCTGGAATCATTTTTTATTAACTGTAGATATTTTTACTCGCCACGAGAGTTTGCATCATTCATTCTGGTTGGCGTCTACATGCCTCCGCAGGCTAGCGTCAACGAGGCTCAACGTGTGCTCGCCGGCCAGATACTGAGTGTGGAGCATGAAAATCCGGATTCCTTGGTTATTGTGCTAGGCGACTTTAACAAAGGCAATCTCACTCATGAACTCCCAAAATATAGACAATTCATCAAATGCCCTACCAGAGAAGGAAACACCTTGGATCACTGCTACTCTACAATCAGCAAAGCATACCATGCGGTCCCCCGAGCAGCACTGGGTCACTCTGACCACGCCATGGTCCACCTGATTCCTGCATACAGGCAGAAGCTAAAGCGCTGTAAGCCTGCTGTGAGGACATCAAAACAGTGGACCAGTGAAGCTATGGAGGATCTGCGGGCGTGCTTGGACTGCACTGACTGGGACATGTTCACGACTGCTACCAATAGTCTGGATGAGCTCACAGAGGCTGTGACATCATACATCAGCTTCTGTGAGGACTGCTGTATACCAACACGCACCAGGGTAAGCTACAACAACGACAAACCCTGGTTTACAGCTAAACTCAGAAGGTTGAGGTCAGAGAAAGAGGCCGCGTTTAGGAGTGGGGACAAAGACAGTTTCAAGGAGTCGAAGTACAGGTTTAGCAAGGCGGTGAGGGAGGCTAAACGACTGTACTCAGAGAGACTAAAACACCAATTCTCTGCAAACGACTCTGCTTCTGTCTGGAGAGGGCTCAGGCAGATTACCAACTACAAGCCCAGAGCCCCCCACTCCACTAACGACTCCCGCCTGGCCAACGACCTGAATGAGTTCTACTGCAGATTTGAAAGACAATTGGACAGTCCTGAACTACCCCTTCCCACCCAGGAGGCCTCCCACCTCCCCCCCTCTACAGTGACGACTCTCTCCATTCAGGAGGGTGAAGTTAACAGACTTTTCAAGAGGCAGAATCCCCGCAAAGCAGCTGGGCCGGACTCTGTCTCTCCAGCCACCCTCAAGCACTGCGCTGACCAGCTGTCTCCGGTGTTTACCTACATCTTTAACACCTCCCTTGAGACATGCCATGTACCAGCCTGTCTCAAGTCCTCCACCATCATCCCTGTGCCCAAAAAGCCAAGGCCAACAGGACATAATGACTACAGACCCGTCGCCCTGACCTCTGTGGTAATGAAGTCTTTCGAGTGCCTGGTGCTGGCACACCTTAAATCCATCACTGACCCTCTACTGGACCCCCTGCAGTTTGCCTACAGAGCCAACAGGTCTGTGGACGATGCAGTTAACATGGCCCTCCACTTCACCCTACAGCACCTGGACTCCCCAGCATCCTATGCCAGGATCCTGTTTGTGGACTTCAGCTCTGCCTTCAATACCATCATCCCCGCCCTGCTTCAGGACAAGCTCTCCCATGCAGCTGAACGTGCCTGATTCCACCTGCAGGTGGATCACAGACTTCCTGTCTGACAGGAAGCAGTGCGTTAAGCTGGGAACACAAGTCTCTGACTCCCGGTCCATCAGCACCGGATCACCTCAGGGCTGCGTCCTTTCTCCTCTGCTCTTCTCCCTGTACACCAACAGCTGCACCTCCAGTCATCCGTCCGTCAAACTCCTGAAGTTTGCGGACGACACCACCCTTATTGGGCTCATCTCTGGTGGAGACGAGTCTGATTATAGGTGGGAAGCGGCCAACCTGGTGACCTGGTGCAGCCAGAACAACTTAGAGCTCAATGCTCTTAAGACAGTGGAGATGGTTGTGGACTTCAGGAGGAACACAGCCCCACTCACCCCCATCACCCTGTGTGACTCCCCAGTCAACACTGTGGAGTCCTTCCGCTTCCTGGGCACTATCCTCTCCCATGAACTCAAGTGGGAACTGAACATCAGCTCCCTCATCAAGAAAGCACAACAGAGGATGTACTTCCTTCGACAGCTGAAGAAGTTCAACCTGCCAAAGACAATGATGGTGCACTTCTACTCAGCCATCATTGAGTCCATCCTCACCTCCTCCATCACCGTCTGGTACGCTGCTGCCACTGCCAAGGACAAGAGCAGACTGCAGTGTATCATCCGCACTGCTGAGAAGGTGATTGGCTGCAATCTGCCTACCCTCGAGGACCTGCACACCTCGAGGACCCTGAGGCGAGCGAGGAAGATTGTGGCCGACTCCTCCCACCCTGGACACTCCCTGTTTCAGTCACTCCCCTCCGGCAGAAGGCTGCGGTCCATCAGGACCAATACCTCACGCCACAAAAACAGTTTCTTCCCTTCCGCTGTTGGCCTCTTCAACAAGGCCAAGGGACCACACTGACTCTAATGACTTCTTGCTTAAAACACACTGCTTTTTGCACTGCATTACAAAATGGTATCTTGTACATTTGTATTTTTTGTAATATTTGTATTTTTATATTGTAATTTACGGCAACTTATATTTTATTTTATTGTATATTTAATTCTATTCTAATCCCACTTAGTACTGCTAGTTTATGTACCCTTAGTATAGATAGTCCACATATTTAAATTTTAGGTATATGTTTATTGTATGCACCTTCCTGCCAAAGCAAATTCCTTGTCTGTGCAAACTTTCATGGCGAATAAATCCCATTCTGATTCTGAAGAGCGTTCTTAGAACACTCTTAAGAAGCTCTTAGCGTTAAGAGATCTTAACGAATCTGGGAAACCCGGCCAGCATCATTTAGGTTGGGGGAGGGAGGGTTGGGGCGTGGAGTGTTACTTGCACGGGTGTGATTGATACCGTCTGGCACTTTTGGCCTTGTTTGAACACACACTGGAGCCCCGTCTTGTAATGTTTCTAATATATATTAAAGAAACTTAATATATATTAAAGAAACTTGGGTTCATCAAAGATTTATTAACTAAGTAGCAACTAGCAAACGCGGTCAACATGTGCCTTCAGTTTGGTGTGTGTGTCTTCTACTAAAGAACCTGCTGCCATGTCGTCAAGATTGTAGGCCTGCAGATCACAGGAACATTTTTTTAAAAGCTAGTCCTTGCTGCCCTCTGGTGTTCGCAAGTAATAACACCCCCAATAGTTTCACATTTTTCCCCCTCTCTCTCTTTTTCACTTGTGCCAGTATGCATAATACGGCCGATCAAACAAATGAGTAAATGGCTCGTTATACCGTTTGTGTTATATGGATATTCCGTAATTCCAAAATGAAACAAAACAACGGAAACCAAGCCTTTCCCCATAATCTGGTTCTGACATCCAAAATGGACAAAACGATATTACGAGGCTATTTTTCATTTTTTTTTGCAGATACCAGCATAAAGGATATGGAATAATCAAACAAACGAGTAAATGGCTCGTAATAACATTTGTGTTATATGGTTATTCCGTTATTCCAAAATAAAACAAAACAACGGATACCACGCATTTCCCCATCATCTGGTTCCGAAATGGACAAATCGATATTACGAGCCTATTTTTTATCTTTTGCATAAAACAACGATTAATGGCTCGTTATACCATTTGTGTTATATGGTTATTTCATTATTCCCAAAAAAACGAAACAACCAAAAACAAGCCGTTATACTTAAATGTGTGTTCGACTTACTAAAGTGACAAAACGATATTACGGCCCTATTTTGCGTTTGTCAACACGGGTTGCAAAATAGAAAAACCAATGGCCACAAGGTACACGGACCGTACTACCTAACTAACGTGTGTGCAAGGACATCAGCTTTCTTCTCTGTGTTTCGCGCTCAAAAACTAGCAGCTCCACCAAGGCTACAAAATAAAAGTCTTCTGTTATTACAATAATGTCAATACAATACAGTAATGCTACATACAAATTCAAAATGTACAATTCTGAAAAACCTTTACAAAATATTAAAGTAATATGGTGGCAACAGTTACAATAGCAGTAGCAGATGTGTGCATTGAGTGCGTTTACTCGGCTTTCTTAGTAGGATTCAATGTGTTGATTGAATGAAACATACAGCAATAGGGCCGATACAGGAAGACACGGCGACACTTTGTTGCAGAAGGATGATGGTGCAAGTTTTGTCCGTGGAGCATACAAAGATTAATAAAAAGAATCATGTTGACGCGCTTATTGAGTAATCGCATAACTAATTACACATGTAAACGGAGTAATCGTATGGCATAAACCGACAATTGCTAGTAGAAGTAGTATATTCGTCTTAGTAGCTGAAATTATAGTGCTCTTAGTCTTTTAATGAGACGAGTTGACTGAATAGCTCTGTCTTGTGACTCCACTAATCAGCTAATACCAATCACCTGCGTGAGACTGAGTGGTGCGTGTCTGTCGTTGCCACGGTGCTGGTGCAGCGATGATTGCTAACGCGCTGAGGTGAGAGAATAACAGAAATGTAGCTAGAATCCACACCTCAAACAAGTTAACCTAGACGCAAAACTATACGTCCAATCCAAAAAATAAGGATATTTTCCGAGACCCATACGACTCTACCGGCAGTTTCAAAATCTTGTTCTTTTTGCTTTCTCTGACGATTTTGTCACCAGATTTGCATTGGTCTCTATGGGGCGAGAGTTGGACTTTGTCTCGCTTTCGTGGGGCTCTGAACAAATGTGTACGTCTGTTGGATTCAACAGACAACTGTCTACGACCAGCACAAAATTAGCTATCTATTGATCCAAAAATGAAGCATGAAGAGCGAAAATTGTGGCAATGCTGGCAAACTAGAAATATTTTTTCAACGACATCCGAAGCTGCCCTCCACTCTAAGCGTTTCAGTCTGCACTCTAGGGTTTCACGTACACACCCATGTAAATCTCAGAAACGGCTTGAAAAAGTCATGAAACATAATCAGTGATATTGAAAAAAGTTGAATAGATATCAAAAAGCTGAATTATTTAAAAATAGTTTAGTGTTTTGTCAACATTTTAAAGTTTAAATGGTGGCTCTAGCTGAAAGATTGAGGAAGAAGAAGGATTTGGAAGTTGAAGAAGTTTAAAGAAGTTTGAGAGGATTTGAAAGAAAACTCCATTGGAAACCCATGTTAAAAATATTATGAATATTGATTTATATTAATTGAAGCATAAGAGGTACAAAGCTGAAAAGTCATAGCATCCATGGCCTGAAACTGCTGAATTTTTTGATAGCTGAACGGTTTTAATAGCTGAAGATTTGAAGGCGCTGAAACGTGCCACGGAAGAAATAGAATAAGAAGAACTAGAGAGGGTACAATTTCTGGGGAAATTGTAGGGTGTGCTTGCTTGCGTCGGTTGCACAGGGGTCCGTTTTTGAATGACATTTTTACAACTGATATTTCTGTATATTTTATATAAAAATGCATACTTATTATTTATAATGATTACATAGATTTAAAAGCGTTTTTTTTTTTGCTGCTCATTTACAACTGAAAATACGAGTGAAGTGTAGAATGAAATAGATGTCTTCTCATTTCCCCTGCAAGAGGCAGCCTCATCGTTGAATCAAAACGAATAAATTTGGCAGACTGGTGTAAAAATTGACCTAATCTCTATGACTTAAACGTCCTTTTATGTTTTTCCCTTCTCGTGATATTTTAAGGCATTTAGCCTACTCATATTGCATTCATTTATGAATAAAGAACCCCCTTTGAAGATTATTCTACGACGTTACCGGCAGTAGAAGATGGAATCGCGATTCAAACAGTACCATCTGCTAACTGAAAATATGCCCCCAAAAACGTAAATATGCTTGACATTTATTTAGTGGAAAATCGCTTTTATAAAAAGCTCACTGGTAGCGATCATTGTCAGTAACAACGCCAAGTGCGATATAGCCCTGTGTGGAGAAGCTTCCCCGGTAAATTGTACTACTATGGTACAGTACTAGACTACTGCTGTGTTCGTTCGTCTTGGTAGCGATTGCGTTGGTTGAATTGGATTTAACGTTCCGTTGTACGGTTTAGGCTGAAATTAATTATTTTCATGAACCGATTGACAAAGTTTAGGCAGTGGCAATGAAGTTAAGGTTAGTAGTTAGATAGGCTTTTGATTTAAGTAAGGGGAGTGCCGAACATGTTCTGTTGCCGTTTGACTTCCTAAACAGCTGTGTAGCTAGATGTTTTTGTAGTGTCTCGCGTAGGCTACAGCGTTGCAGTGAGCAACACTGGTTTGAAACCACAGGTAATGATAATTTCACCCACAAAACGTTTACTTGTAATGTAATGTCATAATAAATCCTACAACGAAAATGTATTTGTGAGGAATGTTTATTTTAACGATTGAAAACAGATGCATCATAGACCACTGTAGTATGTGTTGCCCGGGCAACAGAGGCTAATGTCATGATGCTAATACTTCAGTGACATAGTAGACTACTGTTTCCGAAAGTAGATGTACTTCCTTAATAAAATCAGCTTATATTGTACATTACACGTCACAATTGTGTGTCATATCACAAAGTACAATTAGTAAATAGTTGGCCTCACCCTGGCCTCTTTGCTTGTGGCGTTTCTGCAGCTGCCTTGCAGTAAAGCAGTTAGCTTAGCTATCTCCCAGAAGTTAACGAGCTCCTAAACTAATGTTCTGCTAGAGGTAGTCACGCGAGTTTTCGTGACGTTAGTGACGTAAGTAGCGTCATTGACTGTGGCTAGAAAGTTAGCCACCGTTAGCTTCACTTTTCGCCACAAAAACTTCCACTTAAACCATGCAACGGAACGTAAATCCCAATAGAAGCAACTCAATCGCTACCAAGACGAAACTTTTGACACCTAGGTTGTCTATGTAGGCCAAATATTGACTGAGTTTGGGGGGGGCAAAAAGAAATAAAAATAAAAATAATAACTAGAGAGGGTACAATTTCTGGGGAAATTGTAGGGTGTGCTTGCTTGCGTCGGTTGCACAGGGGTCCGTTTTTGAATGACATTTTTTTTTTGCTGCTCATTTACAACTGAAAATAAGAGTGAAGTGTAGAATGAAATAGATGTCTTCTCATTTCCCCTGCAAGAGGCAGCCTCATCGTTGAATCAAAACGAATACATTTGGCAGACCGGTGTAAAAATGTACCTAATCTCTATGACTTAAACGTCATTTTAAGTTTTTCCCTTCTCATGATATTTTCAGGCATTTAGCCTACTCATTGCATTCATTCATTAATAAAGAACCCCCTTTGAAGATTATTCTACGACGTTACCCGGCAGTAGAAGATGGAATCGCGATTCAAACAGTACCATCTGCTAACTGAAAATATGCCCCCCAAAACGTAAATAAGCTTGACATTTATTTAGTGGAAAATCGCTCATTCATAAAAAGCTCACTGGTAGCGATCATTGTCAGTAACAACGCAAAATGCGATATAGCCCTGTGTGGAGAAGCTGCCCCGGTAAATTGTACTACTACGGTACAGTACTAGACTACTGCTGTGTTCGTCTTGGTAGCGATTGCGTTGATTGAATTGGATTTAACGTTCCGTTGTACGGTTTAAGCTGAAATTAATTATTTTCATGAACAGATAGACAACGTTTAGGCTGTGGCAATGAAGTTCAGGTTAGTAGTTAGATAGACTTTTGATTTAAGTAAGGGGAGTGCCGAACATGCTCTGTCGCCGTTTGACTTCCTAAACAGCTGTGTAGATGTTTTTGTAGTGTCTCGCGTAGGCTACAGCGTTGCAGTGATACACTGGATTGAAACCACAGGTAATGATAATTTCACCCACAAATCGTTTACTTGTAATCTAATGTCATAATAAATCCTACAACGAAAATGTATATGTGAGGAATGTTTATTTTAACGATTGAAAACAGATACATCATAGACCACTGTAGTATGTGTTGCCCGGGCAACAGAGGCTAATGTCATGCTAATGCTTCAGTGAAATAGTAGACTACCGTTTCCGAAAGTAGATGTGGGCCTACTTCCTTAATAATATCAGCTTATACTGTACATTACACATGACAATTGTGTGTCATATCACAAAGTAAAATGAGTAAATAGTTATCACCCTGGCCTCTTTGCTTGTGGCGTTTCTGCAGCGGCCTTGCAGTAAAGCTATAGTTAGCCTAGCTATCCCCCAAGTTAACAGATGCGAAACGAATGTTCTGCCAAAGGTAGTCACGCGTGTTTTCGTGACGTTAGTGACGTAGTGACGTTAGTAACGTCAGTGACTGTGGTTAGCAAATTAGCCACCGTTAGCTTCACTTTTCGCCACAAAAACTTAACTTCAGCCTAAACCATGCAACGGAACGTAAATAAAAATACAAGCAACTCAATCGCTACCAAGACGAAACTTTTGACACCTAGGTTGTCTATGTAGGCCAAATATTGACAAAGATTTAGGGGGGCAAAAATAAATAATAATAATAAATATATATGTGAGAGAACAAAGGTTGTGCTCTCGCCGAAGGCTTGAGCACACCCAATAAATAAATAAATAAATAATAATAAGTATGCAGAATAACAATAGTGTTTTTGCTTGCAGCAAACACACTAACTAGAAAGGCATTTCCTGCTGAAAATGCGTTGGAATGCTGAAAGATGAAATTATTTTTCTTAAATTGCAGAAAATACAGAAATGAGAAAATACCCGCAAGCTGAAATGAATGTCAAAAATGTGTGAGTCACACAAAAGAGGCAATGTGGAAACTGAACTGCATCATCTAACAACGCTAAGAGCTGAAATACAATGCGGGAGAAGCTGAAAGCTGAACTGTTAAACAGAAGAAGAAGTAGGCCTAGGCTAGCTAGTCATGAAAAGAATATTATAGTCTTAACAGCTGAAATTATAGTTGGGATAGTAATAGCAGTAGCAGATGTGTGCATTGAGTGCGTTTACTCGGCCTTCTTAGTAGGATTCAATGTGTTGATTGAATGAAACATACAGCAGTAGGGCCGATACAGGAAGACACGGCGACACTTTGTTGCAGAAGGATGATGGTGCAAGTTTTGTCCGTGGAGCATACAACAATTAATAAAAAGAATCATGTAGACGCGCTTATTGAGTAATCGCATAACTAATTACACATGTAAACGGAGTAATCGTATGGCATATACCGACAATTGCTAGTAATCGTGTTTCTCATGGTCAAGTAAACGCACTCAGTGGCGTAGTAGAATAAAACAGTTCCATTAGCAATAGTAGTAAAGGAGATATTAGCAACACCTGCAGAGTCACCTCTTGTAAATTGTATTAGGTTGAAATACTATCAAACTCTGTCTTGTGACTCCACTAATCAGCTAATACCAATCACCTGCGTGAGACTGAGTGGTGCGTGTCTGTCGTTGCCACGGTGATGGTGCAGCTATGATTGCTAACGCGATGAGGGCAGAGAATAACAGAAATGTAGCTAGAATCCACACCTCAAACAAGTCAACCTAGACGCAAAACTATACGTCCAATCCAAAAAATAAGGATATTTTCCGGGACCCAAGACTCTGCCGAAACCAGAGATGTCCTTTATATTTCTGTGCGGTCTGAAATACGACTCTACCGGCAGTTTCAAAATCTTGTTCTTTTTGCTTTCTCTGACGATTTTGTCACCAGATTTGCATTGGTCTCTATGGGGCGAGAGTTGGACTTTGTCTCGCTTTCGTGGGGCTCTGAACAAATGTGTACGTCTGTTGGATTCAACAGACAACTGTCTACGACCAGCACAAAATTAGCTATCTATTGATCCAAAAATGAAGCATGAAGAGCGAAAATTGTGGCAATGCTGGCAAACTAGAAATATTTTTTCAACGACATCCGAAGCTGCCCTCCACTCTAAGCGTTTCAGTCTGCACTCTAGGGTTTCACGTACACACCCATGTAAATCTCAGAAACGGCTTGAAAAAGTCATGAAACATAATCAGTGATATTGAAAAAAGTTGAATAGATATCAAAAAGCTGAATTATTTAAGAATAGTTTAGGGTTTTGTCAACATTTTAAAGTTTGAATGGTGGCTCTAGCTGAAAGATTGAGGAGGAAGAAGGATTTGGAAGTTGAAGAAGTTTAAAGAAGTTTGAGAGGATTTGAAAGAAAACTCCATTGGAAACCCATGTTAAAAATATTATGAATATTGATTTATATTAATTCAAGCATAAGAGGTACAAAGCTGAAAAGTCATAGCACCCATGGCCTGAAACTGCTGAATTTTTTGATAGCTGAACGGTTTTAATAGCTGAAGATTTGAAGGCGCTGAAAGGTGCCACGGAAGAAATAGAAGATAAATAATAAAAATGTTCCTGCGAAACAGCAGTGAGAATGCTGAAAACCTGAATAGCTGACCATGCTGAAAATTTAGTAGAAAGTTATAAGCTGAAGCTTCAAAGCGCCCGAAAGGTATTTTTGAAAGGGGCAGGAGCTGGACGAAAGTAATTTGCTCAGGTTTCAAATTGGTCTGAAATGTATTTTAGTGAGGACCTGGAGCTAACTGATTAAAATGCTGCTGCAAAAAAAGTTGAACTATTGTGGGTAGTAAATAAGATCATGCTACATCTAACCAGCGGATCATCTTGCAAGTGTGTCAAAGTGGTATTTTTACAGACTGTAGCATTCGTGAATAATGCATGCATAGTGATTGTCGTCCATCTGTAGCCGAAGCTAAGCTAGAGAGAGGATGCAATGGGAGACTTTCTACAGTAAGCCATATCTACTGCTTCAAATTGAAAACGGAGACCATCTTTTGATTAAGGACAAGTTCCTTAACCTCTGTTGTCAATATCGCCGATAAAAAGTAAATACTCTTCAGTTACGAAGCATTTGTTTGTAGCTAGGTAACGAATATTATGTCTGGAAAAACGTAGCTAGCTATGTGACCTGGTTTCGCCGTATGTCGTAGTGTCACTAGAATGGCCATAACAAAAGATCATATTTCTGTCTGCTGTTCTACATTGCCCACACAATTCAACTCTAACATGGCCTGTATCTTGTATCGAAAGTGCTCGAAAATTAGCTTGTCTAATGTATGGTGGACTGAGAACATATTTGTTAGTCAAAGCAGAACGAGCGGATGTCGTGGGAGAATTCCTACTGTGTTAGATTTACTGCTTCAAATTGAAAACGCAGAAGATATTTAGAGTAAAGACAATTTACTTAACATCTATGTTCAATATCGTCAATTAAAAGTAAAAACTTTCCAGTTACGAAGCGTTTGTTCGTAGGATTAAAGCCAGATGCAGCAAACACATGCCCCAGCCCCGGTTTTTGGCTGTTCGTGACGGTCAGCTATGACAGTCTTGAGCCTCGATTTTTGCAGATTTCTGTGAAACTTGCTAAAATAAAAACGATCTAGCTAGATTATGTACACTTTAAGCTCAATGTACATACCTTGTTTGGCCAATTTGGTGAAGCAGCATTCCAACAATAAAGATTCAAAGAACAATACTTGGAATGCTGAAGCAGCATTCCAACAATAAGTTGAATAAAGATTCAAAGAACAATACTTGGAATGCTGAAGCAGCATTCCAACAATAAAGAATGCTGAAACAGCATTCTCACAATAAAGAGAAACAGGAAAACAATAGTGAGAATGCTAAACAGCATTCTCACAATAAATAATAAATATATATGTGAGAGAACAAAGGTTGTGCCCTTGCCGAAGGCAAAGCACACCCAATAAGACAAGCATTCAAACCCATTAAATTGATCACTTATTTGAAGTAAAAAAAACATTTTAAATCACCGATGTTGGCACAAGAACACAGAAATAACTATTAGGTGTGTGGTTAATCTTTGGATTATGTAGACTATGGTAAAATAATGCACCACATATTTACAGTGGAAGGCCAATTCATTTCTCGAAATTCAGGCCATTATGCCAAGAGTATACACCATTTATGTCACGGACATATTTTTTAGCTGTATTCCCAGATATGAGAACTCTCATTTACACTGAAAAGCACACTGTAAAAATAACAGCCATCATGCTGAAAGTGTCCCCTTATGATAGACCATACTGTACTGATAAATACCATCCATTGTTCTAGTGTTCCGACTCATCATGGATTTGCCCCTGTTCAGTAGCTATGGTGGTTTGGGTATGGATGTGGTGATTAGTTAGCTCAGATGTACAGAAAGAACATAGTAGAATAAGAAATTTGACAATAGCATATCGACACCTTGTGAAGTGAACTTCATTCATCAAAATCAGACACAAAGTTCAGAAAAACTAAGGAGAACATACCGCCTGTAGCCTACCTAAATATTTTGGTAAATCAAAGCTAAACTAGAAACGTAAGCTTTAGTTGCACTTTCTTAACTAAAGCTTACTAAAGCTTCTTAACTAGATAGCTACCGTTTCGTAAAAATAACTTGCGCTGTGGATACAGTCGGAAATATTTAGAACTCACGCATCTAAAGGTTAAATCTTAAAAGAAAAAGAGACACTGTCTGAACATTTCTGATCCAGTCAGTAGCCCAACAGAAACAGTATGGCACCGTCAGCCATAGTGATCCTACTGTATGTGTATCACCGAGGGGTATCATATATTTTGTGATGAACGCTTACTGCTTGAGTAATTTTGTAGTAAGCTACATTGAGTTAGGCTTTGAAACATTTCGATCAGTGATCCTGTCGGGTGTTATTTGGCTTATTTGACACACTGGTGTTCAGAATTTTAGCTATGCATAGTACATGGCTTGTGGTGTTTTTTTTTAGGCCCGAATTAGGTTGGTGGTGTTGCCCCGTGAGGTAGCAACGTTAGCCAGGCAGGTTTTGCACAATACTTGACACTGCGCAGCATCTTTTTTTTTTAACCCTTGTGCTACCTTCGGGTCATTGTGACCCACCGTCGTGTTGCGATACCTATTCCTACCCCTTGTGCTACCTTCGGGTCATTGTGACCCACCGTCGTGTTGCGATACCTATTCCTACCCCTTGTGCTACCTTCGGGTCATTGTGACCCACCGTCGTGTAGCGATACCTTTACCTAATAAAAAAAAAAAAAAAGAATTATTATTTTTGTATTAACCCTGCCACCGCCGTGTCGGTGCGACTCTTCCTAATACAAAAACGTAGATACGTAGGGGAGGGGTATATCACATAATATCAACAGTTAAAACTAGGAGGAACACTCGTGCTGCCCTCAGGTCATTGTGACCCACCGCAGTGTCTGCGTTGTCAAAGTGTGTATATCACGTTATATCACTAGTTAACACTAGGTGGAGCTGTCTCAGGGTCATTGTGACCCAGCGCAGTGTCTGCGTTGTCAATTGTGAACCCACCGCCCGCCCCAGAAGTTTATATATCAGGTTATATCACTAGTTAACACTAGGTGGAGCTGTCCGCGGGTCGTTGTGACCCACCGCAGTGTCTGCGTTGTCAATTACGGCGGTCGAATTAGGTATGCGTCATTGGGCTCTCTCAACTTGACGAGGTTTGATCCACGCCTCCAACATCTCCCCTGAGTCTAATGACGCCTTTACGATTCGACGATTGGCGATCCCTCTCGGCGGGAAAATTGGCCTGGCGTCAGAGAAAACCGCGGTCGGACCCTTCTGCCAAGTTTGCAGGTAGGACGGCCTCGGCAAGCAGACGGGCCACGTGACGTCTGGCGTCAGAGAAAACCGCGGCCAAACCTCTCTCACCACTTTGTTTTTATTTTATTTTTTTTATTTTTTTGGTCCAACCAGAGAAAACCGCGGCCGGACCTCTATCACCACTTTATTTTTTTATTTTTTTTTGTTTTTGTTTTGTCCAACCAGAGAAAACCGCCGTCGGACCCTTCTGCCAAGTTTGCAGGTAGGACGGCCTCGGCAAGCAGACGGGCAACGTGACGTTTGGCTTCAGAGAAACCGCGGTCGGACCCGTCTGCCAAGCGGCCGTGCGGCTGCGGCCCTCGGAATCAGACTGGCCACGTTGACCGACATTAAATTGATAAGGTCAGAACGGCGGGAGACAAATGGTAACCGCGGCCGGACCCGTCTGCCAAGCGGCCGTGCGGCTGCGGCCCTCGGAATCAGACTGGCCACGTTGACCTAGATTAAATTGATAAGGTCGGAACGGCTGGAGACAAATGGTAACCGCGGTCGGACCCGTCTGCCAAGCGGCCGTGCGGCTGCGGCCCTCGAAATGAGACGGGCAACGTTGACCTAGATTAAATTGATAAGGTCGGAACGAAGGGAGACAGATGAAATCGACGCCTCTCTCCGACCTCGTCTCGTCCACTTTATTTATTTTATATTATTTTATTTCAATTTTATTTATTTTTTTGTCCAACCGCACGCGCGCGCCGCCTTTTACGATTCGACGATTGGCGATCTCTCTTGGCGGGAGAATTGGCTTGGCGTCAGAGAAAACCGCGGTCAGACCCTTCTGCCAAGTTTGCAGGTAGGACGGCCTCGGCAAGCAGACGGGCCACGTGACGTCTGGCGTCAGAGAAACCGCGGCCGAACCTCTCTCACCACTTTGTTTTTATTTTCTTTATTTTCTTTTATTTATTTTTTTGGTCCAACCAGAGAACCAGAGAAAACCGCGGCCGGACCTCTCTCACCACTTTATTTATTTATTTATTTTGTTTTGTCCAACCAGAGAAAACCGCCGTCGGACCCTTCTGCCAAGTTTGCAGGTAGGACGGCCTCGGCAAGCAGACGGGCCACGTGACGTTTGGCTTCAGAGAAACCGCGGTCGGACCCGTCTGCCAAGCGGCCGTGCGGCTGCAGCTCTCGGAATCAGACTGGCCACGTTGACCGACATTAAATTGATAAGGTCGGAACGGCTGGAGACAAATGGTAACCGCGGCCGGACCCGTCTGCCAAGCGGCCGTGCGGCTGCGGCCCTCGGAATCAGACTGGCCACGTTGACCTAGATTAAATTGATAAGGTCGGAACGGCTGGAGACAAATGGTAACCGCGGTCGGACCCGTCTGCCAAGCGGCCGTGCGGCCGTGGCCCTCGAAATGAGACGGGCCACGTTGACCTAGATTAAATTGATAAGGTCGGAACGAAGGGAGACAGATGAAATCGACGCCTCTCTCCGACCTCGTCTCGTCCACTTTATTTATTTATTTGATATTATTTTATTTCAATTTTCTATTTTATTTTTTTGTCCAACCGCGCGCGCGCGCGCCACCTTTTACGATTCGACGATTGGCGATCCCTCTCGGCGGGAGAATTGGCCTGGCGTCAGAGAAAACCACGGTCGGACCCTTCTGCCAAGTTTGCAGGTAGGACGGCCTCGGCAAGCAGACGGGCCACGTGACGTCTGGCGTCAGAGAAACCGCGGCCGGACCTCTCTCACCACTTTATTTTTATTTTATTTTATTTATTTTTTTGGTCCAACCAGAGAACCAGAGAAAACCGCGGCTGGACCTCTCTCACCACTTTATTTTTTAATTTGTTTTTGTTTTTGTTTTGTCCAACCAGAGAACCAGAGAAAACCGCCGTCGGACCCTTCTGCCAAGTTTGTAGGTAGGACGGCCTCGGCAAGCAGACGGGCAACGTGACGTTTGGCTTCAGAGAAACCGCGGTCGGACCCGTCTGCCAAGCGGCCGTGCGGCTGCGGCCCTCGGAATCAGACTGGCCACGTTGACCGACATTAAATTGATAAGGTCGGAACGGCGGGAGACAAATGGTAACCGCGGCCGGACCCGTCTGCCAAGCGGCCGTGCGGCTGCGGCCCTCGGAATCAGACTGGCCACGTTGACCTAGATTAAATTGATAAGGTCGGAACGGCTGGAGACAAATGGTAACCGCGGTCGGACCCGTCTGCCAAGCGGCCGTGCGGCTGCGGCCCTCGAAATGAGACGGGCAACGTTGACCTAGATTAAATTGATAAGGTCGGAACGAAGGGAGACAGATGAAATCGACGCCTCTCTCCAACCTCGTCTCGTCCACTTTATTTATTTTGTATTATTTTATTTCAATTTTATTTATTTTTTTGTCCAACCGCACGCGCGCGCCGCCTTTTACGATTCGACGATTGGCGATCTCTCTTGGCGGGAGAATTGGCCTGGCGTCAGAGAAAACCGCAGTCAGACCCTTCTGCCAAGTTTGCAGGTAGGACGGCCTCGGCAAGCAGACGGGGCCACGTGACGTCTGGCGTCAGAGAAACCGCGGCCGGACCTCTCTCACCACTTTGTTTTTATTTTTATTTCTTTATTTTTGGTCCAACCAGAGAACCAGAGAAAACCGCGGCCGGACCTCTCTCACCACTTTATTTATTTATTTATTTTTGTTTTGTCCAACCAGAGAACCAGAGAAAACCGCCGTCGGACCCTTCTGCCAGGTTTGCAGGTAGGACGGCCTCGGTAAGCAGACGGGCCACGTGACGTCTGGAGACAGATGAAATCGACGCCTCTCTCCGACCTCGTCTCGTCCACTTATTTATGTATTTTATTTTATATTTTATTTCACATTTATGTATTTTTTTTGGTCCAACCGCGCGCGCGCGCCGCCTTTTACGATTCGACGATTGGCGATCCCTCTCGGCGGGAGAATTGGCCTGGCGTCAGAGATAACCGCGGTCGGACCCTTCTGCCAAGTTTGCAGGTAGGACGGCCTCGGCAAGCAGACGGGCCACGTGACGTCTGGCGTCAGAGAAACCGCGGCCGAACCTCTCTCATCACTGTTTTTTTTTTTTTTTTTTTTTTTTTTTGGTCCAACCAGAGAACCAGAGAAAACCGCCGTCGGACCCTTCTGCCAAGTTTGCAGGTAGGACGGCCTCGGCAAGCAGACGGGCCACGTGACGTTTGGGTTCAGAGAAACCGCGGTCGGACCTGTCTGCCAAGCGGCCGTGCGGCTGCGGCCCTCGGAATCAGACTGGCCACGTTGACCGACATTAAATTGATAAGGTCGGAACGGCGGGAGACAAATGGTAACCGCGGCCGGACCCGTCTGCCAAGCGGCCGTGCGGCTGCGGCCCTCGGAATCAGACTGGCCACGTTGACTTAGATTAAATTGATAAGGTCGGAACGGCTGGAGACAAATGGTAACCGCGGTCGGACCCGTCTGCCAAGCGGCCGTGCGGCTGCGGCCCTCGAAATGAGACGGGCAACGTTGACCTAGATTAAATTGATAAGGTCGGAACGAAGGGAGACAAATGGTAACCGCGGTCGGACCCGTCTGCCAAGCGGCCGTGCGGCTGCGGCCCTCGAAATGAGACGGGCCACGTTGACCTAGATTAAATTGATAAGGTTGGAATGAAGGGAGACAAATGAAAACCGCGGTCGGACCTCTTCGCCGAGCGAACGGCCGAGAGGGGTCGTCGCAGGCCAACATTTCAAAGACGGCCTTTACGATTCGACGATTCTTGATCGCTCTTTGGCGGTCGAATTAGGGAGGCGTCCTTAGAATAATTTGTCCATGCAATCACGTAAGCTGTAGACAAGTGCTACTAACACACATTCCGTGGGGGTCAGGACAGCTTCTGTCTAGGGTAACGCAGCTATGGCTCGGGATTTCAGTGCGCTGCAAGTTCTACAGCAGATGTTTGCCAATATCGAGCAAAGTGAGTCTGAAGAGGAGGCCGAGGATGTGTCAGAAGATGACGGGGAAGAGTGTGCAGAGAATGTGGCAGAAGAGGAGGAGGAAGAAGAAGAAGACGGGCAAGAGTACGCGGAGCATGTGTCAGAAGACGAAGAGGAAGACGGGCAAGAGTACGACACAGTCAACCACGACGCTGCCGCCGCCGACCAAGCCCCTCAAATCGACAGAGATACTTTCTTGTTGAAAAACTGCCAAATTGAATGGTGTTCGATTGCGTATCGGAGGAATCCGAGGCTGCTGTTGCAACGTGACAGTACGGAGAGGACCCCCAGAGGACCCACAGCTTACGCCGTTTCCCACGCTCACGACATCGTCTCCGCATTTTTACTCTTTGTCACGCCACAAATCGAAAGAGTAATCTTGGACGTGACAAATTGGGAAGGTTATCTGAAACGCGGAGAGGAGTGTAAAGCCATGGACGCCACTGACCTACGTGCCTACATAGGGCTGCTAATCCTGGCAGGGGTGTACAAGTCCCGAGGCGAAGCGGCCGCCAGTCTATGGGACGCGCAAAGCGGCAGAGCGATTTTTCGCGCTACCATGCAGCTGAAACTCTTCTACACCTATTCGACGTCGATACGATTTGACGACCGTGGGACACGAGCGGCGAGACGCGCGACGGACAAGTTGGCGGCGATAAGAGAGGTCTGGGATATGTGGGTAGAGAGATTACCACGCCTCTACGACCCAGGGCCCGAAGTGACCGTGGACGAACAACTGCTCGCGTTCAGAGGACGGTGTCCTTTCAAGCAGTACATGCCAAGCAAACCGGCGAAATACGGCATCAAGTCGTGGGTCGTGTGCGATGCAAAATCAAGCTACGCTTGGAAGATGCAAGTCTACACCGGGAAGCAGATGGACGGAGTCCCGGAGAGGAACCAGGGGATGCGCGTCGTGCTCGACGTGACAGAGGGCCTGAAGGATCGCAATGTCACGTGTGACAATTTCTTCACCTCTTACGAACTCGGACGAGAGCTCATGGCGACGAGAAACATGACCGTGGTTGGCACCGTGCGAAAGAACAGGGCCGAGCTCCCGTCCGAGCTGCTGACGACGAAGACGCGACGGGTGCTGTCGTCGCAGTTCGCCTTCACTCCAACCACCACTCTGGTTTCCTACCTCGCGAAGAAAAATAAGAACGTTTTACTCATGAGCACACGCCACACAGACGCTGAAATCAGTGACAGAAACGACGGCAAACCGACCATCGTCCTGGATTATAATTTGAACAAAGGCGGAGTCGACAATCTGGATAAGGTCATCACGGCCTACAGCTGTAAAAGGAAGACGGCCCGCTGGCCCCTCGTCATCTTCAGCAACATCGTTGACGTCTCCTCCTACAACGCCTTTGTGATATGGAGAGAGGTCAACCCCAACTGGATGCCGCGTAAGCGCAACAAGAGAAGGTTTTTCCTCGAGCAGCTCGGAAGGGCCCTCGTGACTCCGCTGATCGAAAGAAGACGATGTCTGCCCCGCACAGGAGCTGCTGCCGCGGTTGTGAAAGATCTACGGATGGCCAGATGTCGCGATCCGCCTCCTCAACGGCGACCCGGAGAGGATGGCGCAGCGGCAGCAGCAGCAGCCGCCGCCGCCTCCTCATCGGCAGGACCGACCTCGCCGGTCCCTGCCAGTAAGAGGAAGAGATGTCAAGTCTGCCCGGTGAAGAAGGACCGTAAAACGTTCACCGTTTGTCGCGGGTGTAAGAGGCCTGTCTGCAAATCCTGTTCGCATGTATACTGCCCCACATGCCCCACCGAGCTGGGCTTCGGCCAAGGAGAGGTTCCCGTTGACCCTGGACGACCCGCGGGAGTGTGTGCAGAAGACTGAACAACTCAGTCGAGTGCAGAAGAGGGCTTTGCTCAAGCCACAGCGCTGCTAACGCTACTACCAACACATGCATGGGATGTATAGATGATGTATCAGGACGGCGGGCTGGAGGTTTTACCCCTAGTGCTGTCTGCGGGTCGTTGTGAAGCACGGTGTCATGCGTGGTGTGACAACTTTTCATGATACAAAAATAAAGTGAAACATTTGATTTTATTCCTCGCGTTGTCTTCCTAGTCTACGACGCCACTCTCGTGCCGTTTCGGGGTCGTGGTGAAGCAAACTGACGTTGTGACAACTTTTTCATAATAAAAAATAAATAAAGTGAACCCTTTTTTTCTAGCCTTGTCTGCCTAGCCTATTAGTACACTCTCGTGCTGTATCCTAGTCTGCGCTGTGACTCACCATACCTAGTCTGTTACGCCACCCTCGTGCTGACAACCTTTCGTAATACAAAAATAGTGAAGTGAAACATTATCCGTCGAAATAAAAATGAAATCATATTTGCCCTGACCGTGAAGCGAACCCGGGCCACGGAGCTGAAAGCCCCACAGTCTTGCCACTAGACCACCAGGGAGATACTTATTTATTGCGCTGTCTCTGCCTTTTTGTTAGACACGGCAACGTCTGTGTTGTCTATTACGAGACCCCGCACTGTCTCCGGTTCCTTGTGACCCACAGCGGTCTTCTGACAACTTTTCATAATACAAAAATAAATAAAGTGAAACCTTTCATTCCCACGCTGTGGGTCACAACGACCCCCGAGACAGCGCGATGGTGGCGTAATAGACAACGCTGTGGGTCACAACGACCCCCGAGACAGCGCGAAGGTGGCGTAATATACAACGCTGTGGGTCACAATGACCCGGAGACAGCGCGAAGGATAAGTTCAGGTTGCATAGACAATGAGGAGAGCGTAAGGGTTATTGCGCTGTCTCTGCCTTTTTGTTAGACACGGCAACGTCTGTGTTGTCTATTACGAGACCCCGCACTGTCTCCGGTTCCTTGTGACCCACAGCGGTCTTCTGACAACTTTTCATAATACAAAAATAAATAAAGTCAAACCTTTCATTCCCACGCTGTGGGTCACAACGACCCCCGAGACAGCGCGATGGTGGCGTAATATACAACGCTGTGGGTCACAATGACCCGGAGACAGCGCGAAGGATAAGTTCAGGCTGCATAGACAATGAGGAGAGCGTGAGGGTTAAAGGCAAAATTGGCAAAGTGACTGTAGTCTCAGGTTCTGTCGAGCCTGAGGCCATGATCGTACAGGTCAAGGTACAGTGTAGGGTGCAAAGTTGATCCTTCGGCTGCAAACTGCATTACTCTCGCGTGTCACGTGACCAAAGAAAAATCGCAGCCTTTGCGATTACAAAATTGCGTTCTGTCCCATCGCGATATTAATCGCAAATGCAATTAATCGTTCAGCCCTAGTTGAAGCACACATTGTAAACCTGTGGGATCTGTTTAATCACTAAGACGGAATAGCACTGTGCCTAGTTGAGGTTTAGCTTTGGCACATGCAAAACAGTTGGACTGCCCTTTTTGGCGAGCAGTAAACATTATCCATTCCAACCACTGATTTTCTGTCAGTAAATCCAGTTCCTAATACTAGTTTGTTCTGCTCTTGTCTCAGCGGTGTTGTCTCTATCTGTCCTATTGTTTCCACTAGGGGCATCATACAGGAGCACTTCCCTTTTCAGACCATAGTATAGGGAAGACTATTATGAATATTAGCAACAGTAAGCTACATATGGTACCATGAATGTCACAATACTACGGACGAGGAAATAGGTCACCCATCTTTTCTACCTTTCTGCTTACTGTCTCCTATCTTTTTAGCCTATTTAGTCTACACCCTATGGGCCCTATCTTGCACCCAGCGCAATTGACTTTTTCAACAACGAAAGTATCATTCCTAGTTTGCACTCGATGCAAAGCAGACTTTTCCCTCCACAGACGCATCTCGGTAAATTAGGGAATGACCTTGCGCTCCCGGGGGCGGTTCAGCAAAAAAAGGAGCCGTGTTCCGGTGCAAACGTTTGAAGTGGAAGAATATGTACTACGTTTTTGATCAATTCCTCAAAGTTGGAAATGACGGAAATAATTTGGAAGTAATGTCTTGAAGTGAAGAAAAAATACTAAGTTCTGACAAGTGAAAAATAATATTAAATCTCAAAATTGAAGAATGATTCTAAGTGTCGTGTAGGGCTAAATCCTAAATCCAAACAGACGCACTGGAACTCAGAGTTTGATGCAAAGGTTTATTGGACAGAGTATCCAACATGTGAGCGTGTTCCCGGGAGCAGACTGGAATTTTTATCCGGACATTTCTCTTATATATGAAAACCTTATCAGTTCTGTAATTTTGCTATTGGTACAATATTGTTGGTCACAGATGCATTATGCATTTCCCACACTATTGGTCTCCCCCTAGGGACTTCAGGTTACAGATGCATAAAAACTCTTCTATTTTTTAGGCCTGCTCCGACCATGAAGGCCAGGTGCACTGGGTTTCTTGGCGTAGGGACGTAAATTTGCCTCATGATAGCTGGGCCTTGTAGTTTTCTATGGAATAAGCATATACACACAGTCTTCTCTCGCCCCTCTATATCTTCTACATATTATTGGCAATACTAATCAGTCAACAGTTTTGCATCTGGTTTTCAGTAATATGGCATAAAAGTCAAAAAGTGATTAAGAGGTTAATTTTCAATCATATAATCCATAATCATTCTCTATCTTCATAATTACAACAGTGTGATGTTTTTTCTACAACACATACCCTGGTGCTATTTTGCAGTTTCCGAAAAATAATTCCGCCACAGACCAGGAAAAACGTAGTCTAAAGTCAATGGCGCATTATTCAGATGCTATTTTAAGGACGCAAGCTTGGCCCGTGCGCACTGCTGGCGAGGCCAGGGTCTTCTTCCTGCGAAGCTACGTTACATAGTTTAGATTTATTGTATGGCTGTGTTACATTTCTTTCATGTCAATGATTCAAAATATTTTCATGAGAAATCTCTATGTATGTGAACTTGATTTGTAACAATTGTGGCAATTTTCTCCCATGCCTGTTTAACCGAAGCTAATTTGGGTGGGTTTCTTCTCCCATCCCAATCAGAATCAGAATTTGGTTTATTTGCCATGTAGCCTATGTTACACAAACACGGAATTTACTGTGGCAGGAAGGTGCAAACAATAAACAGATACGGGTCTTAAATAAAAGTTTAAAAGTACAGTCGTTAAACTAATTCTAAGAACTAAACAATTTAAAAATATAACAATTAAAAAAATAAAATATATATAAGAATAAGAATTTGAATGACGAGACGAGAATGTCTTCTATTCACTTAATTTCACTCTAGTATAACTTTTCCAATTATATTAAAACCAATTTATGAACCAGGGGTTCAATTTCTGCATTTTTATTGAATACTGTCACACATCACAGATTTGCCGCTTATAAATAGCTACATCTTAGTTCTGGTCGGAAAGGCTTTAAAAACCCTCCCCGTTTGACTAGGATTTATATGAAATGTTGATCACGCATTTGTTTACCACCAAACTTCAAATTCATCTAAACGAACACATCTTTCAGCATTAATACTCACATAATTATGCAGAATCACACCCTCTGGTAATTCACCTTTGCAAAATCTCAACGTAACGGGACTCTAATTTAGCCCCCACCTTTCTTCATCTCTCATCGGAATTTCTTTAACTCATGTAAAATGTACTCAAACAAACACAAATCTTGTTAGCAAATGTATCAAAATACTCATCACGTAACATATTTCAAAAGTAACCAAGTTAGTATGTCAAATTCGTCTATTTCTCTAAATTTATGTATTTTACATTGTCAATCTCATTGTGTCTGCGCATGCGTCATGCTAGCTGTAGTATCAATTGTCAAGCTGCAATTCATTCAGTAGCCCGTACCCACCACCATCGCTGTTGATCCTGTCTGTAAGTTTGTGCAATTTCGCTCATGCTAACTTCCTTCCTGGACTTTCCTTTGTCTCAGGAAAGACTCCTTCCAGAGAATGTCTAATATGGGGAGAAATGAAGCTTGCGCAAGTTCAGTCAGGCAAGCCCGATCCCTGCACTCAGGCTTAATCGTAGTGTACACTACTCACTCCCCCCGCTAAGAACGCCCTACCTTCCCCCGTTCCCTGGTCAGGCAGTTCAGGTCGATTAGCGCTCCCGCTTATCAATTAATGGCGTCAAATGATCCATGCCTTTAAATATGATTCTCTCCCTGTGTAGTTTGTTCATGCTATCAAGTGCGCGATCCTCCACCACCCCGTCGTCGGCTGCCGCCACCGCCACCAGTGTCTGGACTCCGTGGGGGATTCTTCTTCGGGCGTTGGGCAGGCGCCCGTTGATCTATATAATTCCCCGTGGGGTTCAAGCTCCATAGTATATTTATTATTCTGTAATAAACTTTCACTCATCCCAGGTCTCTCCTGATTGAACTGCCACTCTCGGGAAACTTCCGGGTTCTGAACTGGTTGCAGTTCCACTGTAGTTCCATATGAGAGCGCTAACGGTCGAGTGCAGAATGAATGGAGGTCTATGGAGCTATACCCCTCAAAATCCACTTTTCTCAGGATATAATTCTTTGTCTAGTAATTTGAATGTTGAATTTGAAAGAGAAGGCAAAAAAATACACACTGCTGGGTGTTACTTTTTTTTAAAGTCGCCTTTTGTTCTACAAAGCCTTTTAAAATGTCAATGACGTCATACACATTGTACGGCCAGAGATACTGCATTACGGCAAGCTCTGGTCACTTCCTTTTTACTCTCGAGGCATTGACAACACAGCTGACAGGTTAGGCTCTCCCTGTTAATACACATGCTAGAAAGAGTTTTGGCGTGCTAATGTTGTTGCTAATGTTGCTAATGCTCTGACATTCTGATTCCACTTCGGATGCCATAAAGCGGGATCTCTGGTCGTAGTCAGTCCTTCACTAACCAATCAGCATTCATTACACACAATTCGGTACAATGGGGCTTAGTAGGGAGTAAGTAAGTAAGTAAGACTATTTATATAGCACATTTCATACAAGAATTGTAGCTCAAGGTGCTTTACATAAAATCAATAAAAACAATAATACAAGTGATAAACAATTCAAACAAAAATAAAAATCCCAATAAGATCTCTGTTCAAGAGAGAAAACAACTTTAAACATGCATCTTAAAAGTAACATATACATTTGGTTCACACCTGGTCTGTATATATAAAACCATACACTCTGTTAACAGATCCTTTCCCCAGGTCAAGAGTATGGGCCGTATTCTCTGTTAACGGATCCTTTGCCTCAGATCAAGAATACAGATTGTTTTACATATTTGTTTAAATACTTCACGCGACCAGAGTTCTTGTACGCTATCAGAGTTCGCCAACTCTGACCTAGACAAAGTAAAATTAGCAAGTCAAATAATGACCCAAATTTACTAAACCAAGATTGTACAATAATATAACTAATAAAAGTAGGAAAACCCTTTTGAGATAAAATTACTTAAATGCTTCGGTAAAAAGGTAGGTTTTAAGCTGTCTTTTAAAAATGTCTAGAGTGTTTGCTTCCCTAATATTTATGGGTAATTTGTTCCATAGTTTTGGGGCGTAATTGACAAAGGCCGAATCACCAATCTTCTTATGTCTGGTGACCTCTAATAGGCCTGCATTTGATGATCGCAGTGTTCTAGCTGGTGTGTAGTTTATAAAGGATTTAGCAATGTAGCTAGGTCCTTGTCCGTGTAGAGCTTTGTATGTGAGGAAAAGGACCTTAAAGTCAATTCTGAAGGTAACAGGGAGCCAGTGTAAAGTAGCTAGGACAGGACTAATGTGTTCTCTCCTTTTAGTTTTGGTTAATAATCTAGGTGCAGAATTTTGAATGAGCTGTAGTCTTTCAGTGGTTTTCTTGGGAAGACCAGTGAAAAGTGCGTTACAGTAGTCCAGCCGGCTGGATATAAAAGCATGAATTAACTTCTCTGCATCATTTTGGTTTATGAATGGTCGTACCTTTGCTATATTCCTCAGGTGAAAGAAAGCTGTTTTGGTCACTTTATTAATGTGAGAGTTGAAATTCAAATCTGAGTCCAGGATTACACCGAGACTCGTCACCTCTGGTTTAAGACAGGAGGTTAAGCCCCCAAGATTCTCAATAAGCATCTCTCTTTTGGATTTGGGGCCACATAGTAGGACTTCGGTTTTGTCTTCATTTAATTTAAGAAAGTTATCATTCATCCATTTGTTTATTGCCAACAGGCAGTTGGTAATGGAATTGATGACCGTTGCATCGTTGGGTTCAGTGGATATATATAGTTGTGTGTCATCCGCATAGCTGGCCAGGCTCTCCTTAAACAGGCTCTGCTCCCTCCTCGTTTTCACCAGAGGATAATTATCCATTAGCTGAATTAGCTAACAAAGCCCTCAGCCTGGATCTTTCCTTTCTGATCCCAAAGCTATCCTAATAGCACTTTGTTCAACAGATAGCGGACGGCCTATTCGGAACTAAAGTCATGTCAGCCTTCTTTAAGACACATTGGAGACAAAAGTGACCACATTCTCCTCACTATATTCTTTAACTGTAAAAATCGGAATTCAAACAAAAACTTCCATTTCACCAATGAACCCGAATTTTGGTTTCCAAATTTCTAAGCATTTCACACTTCCTCTGTACAACATGTAAAACAATTACCGTTATATTTACAATAGAACCTCGATATTTACAATTCTATCAACTCTTAGTACTATTTTAATTTCCACATAAAACTTGGGATCCGGTCTACATATGCACCTAAGATTACTAGATTAAGAGTTCTGGTTGGACAGGCCTTCAGCATGTACATTTGAATAGGTATTATTAATATTACTACCACCAAACTCTAACTCTTCAACAATTCATCTCAGCAGCATCAAACACATATATGCAGTAGGGCTGTCCCCACTCAGTCGACTAGTCGATTGTCTGGTCGATATGCTCTTGGTCGACTAAGGTTTTTTTAGTCGAGCTGCCGTATGGCAGTGTGAGATCTGATTCCCGCTTGTGTCACCATTGCTGAATTAAAGAAATGTTCTACAGAAATTGTAGATTATATTATTTAAGACAAATAAAGAAACTCTAAAAATATATAATTTAAAAGAAAAGGTGTTATTGTTTTCCCTTTCGTTAATCTGCGCTTTGTTTATTTTTTTTGCACACGGCACGAGCACAATTGGCTGCCGAACTACAAACTCTGCCATAGCCTACTTTGTCGGTGTTATTAGTCAAAATGGCAAAGAAATCTGTGGTATGGCATCATTTCATTAAAGTACATTTACAAAGTACCGGGTGACTCAAAAAACGTTGAATGCAAACAACGGTTTATTTTTAACAAACAATATTTTTAATTTGTAGTACATTGTAAGAGATAATACATAATAATCAGGTTTTTGTATTATATCGGCATTCGGTAACAACAGGACTAGTGACACAAGACTTATTAGTAATTAGCTTATTTTATAGCGGCTGAATCTGGAATGTCCAGCAGCTACATTGAGTCAGATCGGGAAAATGTTTGTACATTTATGTTTGTCTAGTTGTCAATCTCCCTTCTTACGTATGTATTTCTTTCATATTATCTCTTAACCCTTGTGTTATCTTCGGGTCATTCTGACCCATCAGTCATTGTGACCCACCGTCGTATTGCGCCAACTTTACCACATACAAAAACAAAGTGAAGCATTTTCTTTTAACCGTTGGGCTGTCTCAGACCCCCCACATTGCGAAGGTTAAAAGAAAATTATTTTTATTTGTTTTTGTATTGGGTAAAATTGGGTAAACACAACGATGGTTCGTCATGAACCTTTGGGTCATGTGACCCGAAGGCAGCACAAGGGTTAAAACAGTGAGAATAAACATCACACAAAAGGGTTTGATGAAAAACATTGTAACATTTATAGAAAAAAAATCTGTTTCAAATTTCGATTAGTCGATTTTCAGAAGTGTTTAGTCGAGTCTTGGTCGACCAAAGAAAATCTTAGTCGAGGACAGCCCTAATATGCAGCACCTTAACCCCTAACAACAATCGCGCGCCAGTTTCTAGAACGATTTAATCTTTTTCGTGCTGCACGGAGTATACTCTTTACAGTAGCCTCCTCAATAAGGCTATGAGCTTTTACAGGTTATATTTACTTCAATGGCATTCTCACAGAAATTAGCAATAATCTTTCCATTTGGTTAGGTATTTGACAACCACCAAACTCAGATATATTTCAAATATCTCAGTTCTGGTCGGTCAGGCCGTAACTAATTCTGCTTCCCGGATGATGGATCTCCCGTCACCACGTTAGCAATTATAACCCCGCCTATTTACGTCACCAGTATTTCTCCTGCATCAGTTTTCAAAACATTTCGCGTCATCAATATTATGCACACACTTTCACTTCACATATTAGGTTTTAGCAAAATGACTTAGTTCACTAATACGCCACCAATACCGGTCTGAGTAAAATATGACGCCCTATACTAGCTGCACTGGATTTTCACCGGGTCTTAGCAGATATAGGACCAGAGTGCATCTTTACCGACTACACGGTGGAATTTTTCAATTTGCAGCACAAAAGTTGACTATATATACACATGTATATACAATTTTATTCTTACCTTGTCCACCGAAAGCTTTGCCTCTAACTAGTCCAGAATCTCGTCACCGTTCCATCCCCCAGGGAAAAACTCATTGGAGGGCAACTCTTTTTAACCCTCGTGCTGCCTTCGGGTCACATGACCCAAAGGTTCATAACGAACCATCGTTGTGTTTACCCAATTTTACCCAATACAAAAACAAATACAAATAATTTTCTTTTAACCATTCCAATGTGGGGGGTCTGAGACAGCAATTTGTCGCAATACGACGGTGGGTCACAATGACTGATGGGTCAGAATGACCCGAAGATAACACAAGGGTTAAACAACAATTATTTGCTGCGAGTTCTTTCTCCAATTTTGTGCACAATTTCAGTTCTTCCTGGATGATGGAAAGGATGTTGAAGATCCGGCTCCGAAGGACCAATTTGTCCGAAATATTAATCTATCAAGCATTGCACAGCCAGTCAGTAAACAAGTTAAGAAAGCTTTATTGCTTGCGGCCACAAGGAGACAAAACATCATACGCCATTGTGATACCATTGAAACATATTGGTATGAAGTCCCCTCCCCTGAATTCCAGCTGTCAATGTGATTGATCCCAGAGGAAGAGTGCACGTGCACGTGGAAACTTACAGAGTTCTCTGACCCTAGGCTTGACCATAAGATTCACTCAACACATAAGGTTAAACACATTTATTTCACCTCTAGTATGATAATGGTCAACCTAGGTCAGTTTGTTTACGTAAGCCTAGTGTCATCATGTGGGGAGGAGTGTTCTCTACTGACAAGGAATGCTAATCACCAGTATTTTCAGAATATACTGTTACATTCTAAATTTCTCCGACACTTGCCCCTTAACCCTCGTGCTGCCTTCGGGTCACATGACCCAAAGGTTCACAACGAACCATCGTTGTGTTTACCCAATTTCACCCAATACAAAAACAAATAAAAATAATTTTCTTTTAACCATTGCAATGTGGGGGGTCTGAGACAGCCCGACAGTTAAAAGAAAATGCTTCACTTTGTTTTTGTATGAGGTAAATTTGTCGCAATACGACAGTGGGTCACAATGACTGATGGGTCAGAATGACCCGAAGATAACACAAGGGTTAATGCACTCATTGACTCAGGAGCAGATGGAAGTTTCATTTATCAAGGGATTGTTCGCCAACTGGGAATCGAGACCACGCCCCTGAACACTCCAATTGACGCCAAGGGACTGAATGGTTCACTCATTGCTCGAGGGACACACAAGACCATTCCTCTGAGCCTGCTTTTATCTGGTAAGCATCGGGAATTGCTTTGCCTCCACGTCATGAACTGTCCCTTCACACCACTGGTGCTAGGTCATCCCTGGCTACAGGCTCATAACCCTCCCGTTGACTGGATAATAGGGAAGGTCTTGTCCTGGAGCACTCACTGCTACTCCCACTGTCTCCGGTCTGACTCTGCCCCTGCTCCTGGCCCCTCCAAGATCCCACTCCCCAAGGAGCCCCCTGACTTGTCCTCTGTCCCTGCGGTTTACCATGACCTAGCCCCTGTCTTCAGTAAGCAGTGCGCCCTGTCCTTGCCTCCCCACCGCCCTTACGACTGTGCCATAGACCTCCTACCCCAGGGGTCGGCCACCCAAAATGTTGAAAGAGCCATATTGGACCAAAAAAAAAAAAAAAAAATGTGTGGAGCCGCAAAAAATTAAAAGCCTTATATAAGCCTTATAATGAAGGCAACACATGCTAGTGTCTATAGACCAATTATTTGTTTGTAAACATTCGGGATGCGCGCGCAATGTGGCTGCAGAAAACCGGGAAAGGATAGCCTTTATAATGGCTAGAGAAGTACACGGATTATACAACTAGTTCGATTTAAAAAGACCAAAAAGGTCGAGAAGGACAGCCTTTAAGAGAAAAGTCGATTCCCCATTGATCTGTCACATCAGAATTTTGATTTGGGTTACGGAAGACTTGAAATTTGAGTGAGAATGTCGCCCGGCAGACCGCATCTTATGCGGCAGCTATGTCTTCACATCACAAAGTTCATAATTTTACAGTTTTACAGTCAATTATACACCTTAAAAGTCAAGCAGGGCAGCTTTAAAGAGATATGGGAATTCTGCTTTTAGCCAGTCTGAGTGAGACTGCGTCCCCGTTACACTGTTTTGACGTCGTTAGCCTCAGTCAGACTCGGGTCGCTCACTGGCAGTGTGCACAATGTTGTATTTCACTCCATTCCCCACTATAAACGTCAGGGAGGACTGCTTTTTGTAGATACAAGCCTGCTGAAGATAGCCAGCATCTCGGATTTATTTAACCAAGCCTGTTTCATTCATCATTTGCCTGAGAAAGCGACCTTCGTTAGCCAGGCTAGTTTTGCCTGAGCCAGCCTAGTTTTGCCCGTTCACTCCATTCTACAGTAAAAACGTCAGGGAGGACTGCCTTTTGTAGATACGAGCCTGCTGAAGATAGCCAACATCTCGGATTTCTTTAACCGAGCCTGTTTCATTTGCCTGAGAAAGTGACCTCCGTTAGCCAGGCTAGTTTTGCCCTATCACTTGGTAAGGCTATTTATAGGTATCGGCGGTCAAGTGACTTTTGTGCATGGACAAATGAAACGTAAATGTATTTGTCCAAAGGACAAGTGCCTCAAAAAGTTAATGTCAAGCTCTGAAATCCAGTGGCCAGAGATATATGATGACCTGATCCAAGTGTATACCTGGGAGAAGTCCGTCCTTTGCAGCCGACATGCGCAGTTGAGCATGCTTGACAGTGGTGTGACGTAGGGTGATAATTGGTCTATATTAGCTATATTACTATCAAAATGATAAGTAGGCTACAAATACATAATGAGCATTCATGCAATCGCACTTTTTCTCTCACTCCCAACTGGGTACTCAGCTGCAAATGTAGCATGCCTTCCCTGGAAATGTCTTTCCACGTTACTCTTTTTGTTATTTGACAACTTCTCATTACAAAGCAAACATGCAGGCAATCCTTCCGCATTGGAAGCAAATGATTCGGTCCAAAAACGGTTGAATCCTCTGTTCTCCTCAGCTATCTTTCTCTTTTTCCCTTTGGGATCCATGGCCCATACGACACACCCGCCGGTTTGTTTGCAACAGCCACCTGTCTGGCACTACGCCGAGCTGAAAGAAACGTGTGTCGCAGGCTATGACGTAAATCTTCGTTGACAGAAATGTTGAAATAAAATATTTATTATACACATGCACATTTTGCTGTAAAAATGTGTAAATTAAATATTTTTTCAACATTTCTGTTTTAATAATTAATACAAAACATATGTTCACACCATCTTTTTCCATTTTCATATTTTTGAAAAAGCTCCAGGGAGCCACTAGGGCGGCGCTAAAGAGCCGCATGCGGCTCTAGAGCCGCGGGTTGCCGACCCCTGTCCTACCCGGTTCTCCCTACCCCAGCAGTCGGCTGTATAACCACTCCTGCACCGAGCAGTTCACCATGGAGGAGTACATTCAGGACTCACTGGCTGCTGGCCTTATCCTTCCGTCGTCTTCACCCCTGGGTGCATGGTTCTTTTTCGTTGGGAAGAAGGATGGAACCCTGCGCCCCTGTATCGACTACCGGGGTCTCAACAACATCACAGTGAAGAACAAGTACCCACTACCCCTCATAAGGTCTGCATTCATCCCCCTTCATAGGGCTTCCATATTCACCAAACTGGATCTACAAAACGCCTATCACCTGATTCGCATCTGTGAGGGACATGAATGGAAGACCGCTTTCAAGACCCCCCTTGGACACTTTGAGTATTCCGTAATCCCTTTGGGTTAACCAACGCCCCTGCCGTTTTTCAGGCCCTGGTCAATGATGTGCTCCGCGACATGTTGAACTGTTTTGTTTTTGTGTATCTGGACAATATTTTGATTTTTTCTCAGTCTCCTGCTGAACACGAGCAACATGTGTGTCAGGTCATTCAACGCCTTTTGGAGAACAGGCTCTTTGTCAAGGCTTAGAAGGGTGTGTTCCACGTTCCCTCCGTGTCCTTCCTGGGATACATCATAGCTGAGGGTCAGGTGAAGATGAACCCCGCCAAGGTCTCTGCAGTAGCAGAATGGCCTTCTCCCGACAACCTGAAACGGTTACAATGCTTCCTAAGCTTCACCAATTTTGTTCGCCATTTCATCCGCAACTACAGCCGCATTGCTGCCCCTCTCACAGCCCTCACCTGAATATCCACACCGTTCTCTTGGACTCCAGAGGCCGGGGCTGCTTTCCAGAGGTTGAAGAGCTTTTTAGTATCCGCCCCAGTCCTGGCCCAGCTGGACACGGAGCTCCAGTTTGTTGTTGAAGTTGATGCCTCGGACACAGGGGTAGGGGCTGTGCTCTCCCAACGGTCTCTTGCAGACCAGAAATTACCCCCCTGCGCCTTCCTCTCCAGGAGACTCATTCCTCCAGAGAGGAACTACAATGTAGGGAACAGGGAGCTTCTTGCGGTGAAGCTGGTGCTGGAGGAATGGCGTTATTGGCTGGAGGGTTCCGAGCTGCCCTTCATTGTGTGGCCCGACCACAAGAACCTGTCCTACATACAGACCGCCAAGCATCTGAACGCCCGCCAAGCCAGATGGGCCCTTTTCTTTGGTCGCTTTCGGTTCCACCTCACATACCGCCCAGGCTCTCGGAACGTCAAGCCAGATGCCCTCTCCCTCCTGCACTCTGTTGGGGATAACACGCCTGATCCGGGTTCCATCCTGCCTCCCACCTGCCTGGTTTCTGCCCTCACATGGGAGGTCGAGTCCCTGGTCAAACAAGCTCAGACACTGCAACCCGATCCTGGTACCGGTCCCCCCAACAGCCTGTTCATTCCGGACTCTGTCCGCTCCAAGGTGCTCCAATGGGCTCAATCTAACCTGCTATCCAGGCATCACCCGTACTCTGGACGTTCTTCGACAACGGATCTGGTGGCCCACGATGGACGCTGACACACGTTCTTTAGTTTCTGCCTGTACCACCTGCGCTCGTAACAAGTCCTCCACCAGACCCCGGGTTCGCTTTCTCCGTCCCTTTCCCATCCCCAGTCGTCCCTGGTCTCACATAGCCTTGGACTTTGTCACAGGTCTCCCTCCATCCGGGGGTAACACCACCATCCTCACGGTTGTAGACCGTTGTCCAAAGCCGCCCATTTCATCACCCTGCCCAAACTCCTGTCTGCTAGGGAGACCGCTGACCTGCTGGTCCTTTATGTTCTCTGTTTGCACGGCATCCCCTTGGATATAGTTTCGTGGACCACAGTTCATATCACAGGTGTGGCGGGCTTTCTGCTCAGCCCTAGGGGCCACCGTCAGTCTATCCTCCGGTTACCACCCGCAAACCAATGGCCAAATCAGAGAGAGCCAACCAAGAGATGGAGGCCGCACTTCGATGTCTTGTTTCAGACCGCCCCTCAACCTGGAGCTACCAGCTCCCTAGGGTTGAATATGCACACAAGACCCTCACCAGCGCCTTTACTGGCTTCTCCCCCTTTCAATGCTCCCTCGGTTACCAACCCCCCCTATTTCCATTAACTGTGAACGGTCCCCTCTGTCCAAGTTCACATGCGGCGCTGCCGGCACACCTGAAAGCGTGCCTGTACTGCCCTGCTCCGTGCCTCAGGCTGCTCGCAGCAGCACGCCAACAACCGCCGCGTCCCAGCACCTCAATACGCCCCCAGTCAGAAGGTTTGGCTGTCTGCTAAAGATCTCCCACTCAGAGTGGAATCCAAGAAGCTTGCCCCCCGTTTTGTTGGACCCTTCGAGATCGAATCAGTTGTTAACCCTTGTGCTGTCCGTCGGAGACTCCCTGCCTCCCTTTGGGTGCACCCCACCTTCCATGTGTCCCTGCTCAAGCATGTCTCTGACAGTCTTCTGTCACTGCCTGCACCCGCTCCGCCGCCCCTCGGATCATTGACGATCACCCCGCCTACAAAGTCCGGCAGTTGCTGGATGTTCATGGCCGTGGTTGCGGGTTCCAGTACCTCGTGGATTGGGAGGGCTATGGTCCAGAGGAATGGTCCTGGATTCCTAGGCGCCTGATCCTCGATCCGTCACTCATTTGTGACTTTCGCCGTGTTCACCCGACTGGTTCTGGGCGTCCGCCAGGTGGCGTCCGTCCGAGGAGGGGTACTGTCATGCCCTCTACCCAGCGTCGGAAATACACGAGGGCAAAGGGCAAAAATGCCCCTGATATCACTAGGAGAGGGGCAAAAATTGCCCCCAAAACAAACGTTTTGTAATTTTTTTAATCGATCCAGTATTTGCTTCAAAAACAACTTAAATGCGATGTTTGCTCCGGAGGCAGAAGCGCTCATTGCCACAGGCAGCAGCACTCACTGCTCGCTTTGTGACGCATTTGACGTCAAGCGCGTCACAAAGCAAGGGACTCAACAGAGGAGAGCCCAGGGGTGCGTTTCCCGAAAGCGTCGTAAGCCTAAGTTGATCGTAGAATCCATCGTAGGACGAATCTTAGTTTTACTGGCCTTCCTAAAGACATCGTAGCTAAAGTGTCTCTTGAAAATTCGTAACTCTTGAAAGTGCATAGATTAGCCTACTCCTTACGAGCATGTTTGGGAAACGCACGTAAGAAATATCGATGGTTTCGTTTTTTGCTCGATCGTTGCTACGATCCATCGTTATCGGGAAACACAGCCCAGGCTGATAAGCCAAGTGCACCAGCTGGGCGTAAAAAAGTTGGTCTTAACTCCTACGTCGGTCTTAGCTACGTCCGACTTTGTGATTTGAATTTACACCAAGTGCACCAAGCTTGACAGACCACGGTCGTAGCTACGCCTGGTTTTAAGATGCACGTCCTTGTTGAAAATGTGAAAGCGTCGATCGTTGCCAAGCAACCCATTTAAGAGCCTATCCAAAGCGCACTCTATAGCTGGCCTATCTCCCTTCAAAACAAGCCATGGATTAAAAAAACAAAACAAAAGAAAATACATTTCTGATAGAGAAATTAGAAAACTTCTAGAGTTGTTTACTCAGAATAGAAGCGTGCTCACAGGGAAATTTAATAATAGGCTATCAACACAAACAAACAGAAACTATCAGCTTGGAAATCGATCACCAATCAAATTAACAGTGGATTTGTGCGATGACGGACGAATCTTTCTCGCCTTAATGCCCTTTCCATATGTTGCCTATAAACAAGACGCGCTGCATGTGCGATCAAACTGTTGTACATTATAATTACCATGTAGCCTATATTAGTCCGATTTTCCAACTTACTTCATTACTTATTACTTCTAAATATAATAAGTTATAATTATAAAAAAAATAATAATAATTATAACTTAATAGTTGTAAAAAAACAAAACAAATATGATTGTCAGATTTTTTCTTTGTAAAAAGAATCTAAGAAAACACTTTGAATCTGTAGACTACTGCTTAAGTCTTATTTTTGCCATTTGGTGACAATTGCTCATATACTGTTAGCCTACATAAGCATATTTATTATCTTGAACAAAGGTTAAATGTTATTTCACAATTTTCAAAAAGTGCCCCCAATTTTTTTTAAATGCCCCTGGATTTCAGTCAGTGGGGGCAAGAATTGCCCCCCCAAAAATATGTAAATTTCCTACCCTGCCTCTACCTCTGCCCCATAGTGGTGGTTTTTTGTTTGTTTCTGTGTTCTCCCAGTGGTGGGTGTGGCCATGGTCTCCGGTTCCCAATTACCCACACACTGCCTCAGTCTCCACACCTGTTTCCCATCAACTCATCAGCCCTGCAGTATATCAACCCTGGTTTTCACATCTTTCATCGCAGGATTATAGTTTTGTCGACCTTGGTAGTCATGCTCTCGGTTACCTTCTGAACATAGTCAAGTAGAAGTGTTTGTTGCGTTATCATCATTCGTTTTGCTAACTTTGTTTTTTGCCTGTTCCTCCAAGATCACCAGCCAACCTTGCCACCCTGCCAAACCTACCCTGCCTGTCCCATCTGTTTTGTCACTGCCATTCCGCTCTGCAATAACCCCGTCATTAAACCCTTTCTGGACCATCCCTCATCGTTTTGTTAGTCTGCGTTGTGCACCTGGGCCCACCACCACCACCCCATAACAGCTTCAAAGTTGTCACTTTCAAAAGGGTGGCATTTTGACCCCATCAGGCCAAGATATCTGAAAGTTGTCCACTGTGGCTGGTGGATTTCAAAATCTACCAGCCACTCAATGTTTTTACCAGCCACTTTCTTGTTTTTAACCGACAATGTGTAACTGCATGTGAAAATTAATACTACAAGATCTAAAATACTTAAGCAGTTTATTTAATCTCAAGTCTCATTGAAACACTGACACTTTCTCTTTCTCTCTTATACATACACAAACCAAGAACTGATATACATTTCATTAAATGAGTAGGGCAGATTAAACAACAAACTAACATTCCTCCACCCATCCAGTTTTAGGTTTTTAGTCCCAACAATGAAACTATTAGTTTTGGCATCTTCTGAAGCGTGTTGATGACTTACAGAGCAGTACATTATCAGATTTGTCTTGTTGTAAACTAGAAACGCGGGACTAAGAACAAATAAGACTCCCCATTGTCTGCTTTTCTCCATCGTTCTTTAAAAAAACATTTTTTGACTTTCGCCTCTTTGTCCACTGGCTCCTCCTGAGATGTTTTCTCAGCGGACCTCTTAACGCCTGCGATGTAACGCCACATTTTTTGAAGGTGCGCCGCCTCTAAAGTGTCCGGGTGAAACAGTATGCTATTTTTATTTACCCGCCACGGTGGCCGGTAGGTGAAGCGAGTTTACCCGCCACATCACAAAATCACCCGCATTTGGCTGGTGGCGGGTGCTAATTTCCATCCCTAGTTAGTATGCATGTCTTAACCCTTGTGCTGCCTTTGGGTCACATGACCGAAAGGTTCATAATACATCTGTCGTGCCTAGCAACGCGCTCAGGTCACAGATCCTCCCAGGTCCTAGACAATTCCCAGAAACAGGAATACGTTTTTAGAAGGTTTATTTAACAAAAGGTAGGACTGCAGCACAGAGCAGCTGTATTTGGGACCCCACTAGGTGCTCGGCATAAACCCCCCCTTTGGCCAGCTATATGGAGAGCCCCCAACACAACAATATTACCCCACAGCAAGGTACCTGCTACAGGTATTATGAATACACAGTATTAAGGACCCACAGCAAAGTCACAGCAAAGTCACAGCAAAGTCACAGCAAAGTCACAGCAAAGTCACAGCAAAGAGGAAAGTTGTCTTAGGCTGGGCAATAGCCAACCATGGGGATCTCTGCACACACACCTAGCAGTCCCTTGCCCTCCCCCCCAACAGCCTGAAGTAATAGATGATACAGATTGGTACGTGCTGGTCTTAAAATCAGTCAGTATTAAAATCAATGAACAACTGGGGATGATACCAAAGCTTTTTGTCCGTACTGCAAAAGCGAGATTCGCTTGCACCACAGTGATCTCCAAAACCACAGCAAAACGGAGAAACACATTCACAATGCTGCTCCGTTCTCCAGTTGTCGAGTGCGTACATTGTTTGACAGTGGCAAAACCACAGCGAGAATTGACCTCTCTGTCAAGTTAGCCAAGCTTAAAATGGCAGCGCACATTGCTTGCATTCAAACATTTTGACCCTGGATCACCTGTGAGAGCTTGTTGGTGAAATTGCACAGAATGACATCAAACTGCACAGGACAAAATGCTCTGCACTCATACAACACATAATCGGCCCAGACATTCAGCACCAGCTTCTAAAGCGGGGGTACTCAACAGGCGGACCGTGGTCCGGATCCAGACGAAATACAATTTGGACCGAAGCCAAAATCAACATCTAATTTAGTCATGATCCAAGCGTGTTTTCAGGAGCTGTAATGACTGTAATTAGCATGACAACTCACTCAACGTTGGCCGCAACCTCTGTGGGTCACGCAGGTTGTGTGTTTCATTCGCAACAACGCAGGCTAATCGATTTGCGAACGGTACCTGTGTCTTCCTTAGCGAAAATCATGCCGTGCTCTAAACCCGACAAAAAGCGAAAGGTTGTTTCCGAAAATCAAAAATTTCAAGTATGCATTTGTACTGCCGGTGGGGTGCACAAAACCGATGTGTTTAATCTGCAATGAGACGGTTGCCCTTGTCAAAAGTGGTAATGTGAAACATCACTATGACACAAAGCATAGACACTATGAACAAAATTACCCCCAGAACTCTGAGGTAAGCCTAGGGCCAGAAAAATAAACCATCACTGTTCCGGACCCTGGACTGAATGGACATTTGGTGAGTGGACCTTTTGGGTTTCTAATTGAGTACCCCTGTTCTAAAGGATATAAGGGAAGAACTGTATTCTTTAGTTATCGATGAAAGTACCGATGTGGGCATGCAAAAACAGCTTGCTGTTGTAATACGATACTACAGCCAAACACAGCAGCGCATTGTGTCTACTTTGGCTGGTATCAAAAATGTTGACGGCGGAGATGCCAATTCAATAAGAGACGCATTGCTGAAATTTTTGCAAGAATGCAAGCTATGTCCAAAACGATGCATCGGGCTCGCAAACGACGGATGCAATACTATGTGCGGCAAGAACATTCACTTCACACAAAATTTCGAAAGCACAACCCCAACGTTGTGTTTGTGAAATGTGTGTGTCACTCGCAGAGCTGCCAACTCTCACGGTTTCGCCGTGTGACACACGCATTTCAACCATTTCTCACGCTCTCACGCCACACATTGTATATCTCACGCTGAAAAGGCAACACCAAACAAGTAGCCAAGCTAACGTTGTAAACAGTAACGAACGAGGCGCAGGTTAACGGAGTGAAGCATCATTGACGCGTAAACAGCCGTGTAAACTGGCCTGGGGGGGGGGGGGTTGTGGGGGGTGAAGCTCGCGATAGCTCACCCCCCGGGGGGGGGGGGGGGGGGGTTGCTACCAAATCTCACGCCAAGGTTTTTGGAAAAGTTGGCAGCCCTGCACTCGATTCAGCTGTGCTCCTCATATGCAATGCGTGTGTTGCCGAGAAATATAGAATACCAGATTTCGCAAACTTATGCGGGGTTTTCACTAAACTAACTCTATGAAACGATTAACGTTGGAGAAGCTCCACTAAAAATCCTCCAACTTTCAGACACAAGGTGGCTAGCTGTCAGTGCGTGCCTGAATCGGGTGCTCTACCAGTATGAAGAGCTCAGATTGCACTTCCAGTTTGCAAAAGACAAGGACCGAAGCTACAGTGCGGAGATTGTCTTTCAGATGTACTCAGATCCAGATCTGCACCTTCAGCAGAGAACGTCAAAAAATATTGCAAAGAATACCTGCTTGAATTTGCGAAGCAAATGAAACAATGTCTGCCTACCAACATGCAGCAACTCCAGTCTCTTGGGGCCTTGAGTCCATCTACGGTGCTCAGTGATCAGAAAAAAACCCAGCTAGCATCTGTCATTTCTACACCTGTACACAGGAAACCTCGGCAAGCTTGATCAACAGTGGAGAGTGCTGGACACGCTTCAATGAACCCATTCATTTGGAGCAGATAAACCTCTAAAAACATGCAAGCTAGTAGGCCCGAAAACTAGGATTGAGAGAGGTTGATATAGACGGAGTATAAGAGAAGCTGACAAAGTTGAATGAGTATTTCATTTGTTTGATGTGCAAGGCAACTAAACACCTCTCTATGGTAAAATTAAAAAGGAAAAACAAACATTATGGAGATCCATAATTACTGAAGAGCTCTGGCAGTAGCCATCATTGTCAATACGAATTTGTTCTTAATGATCTTGCCTGGGTAAATAAATGTTAAATAAAATAAAAAGTAGTGCAATGAGTTGATAATGGTTTACTACATCAGAACTTGAAGACAAAAACATTGACTTTTAAAAAAAAAAAATTATGTATTTAAAATCTACACAGTACCGTTCACATGTACACAGGGTCTAATGTATTGTGCTATAACATGTATAGTACATAATGATGTAATTGGTACATGGATACAAGAAAGTATGGATGTGGTACGTAATAAGATGGCTCAATAAAATAAGTCAAGTTCTGTGACCATCCTTATCGTCTGGCTCATAGAAACAACAAGAAGACAGGGGACAGTTTCATGGTTTGCAGATGAGCAGTACTGAGTCTACAAATGGTGTTCAGATGTATGAGGATGTAGTTGATCGATTTGCCTCAAAGAACGACAACTCAACAGTGACTAATTTTTAAAGGTTTCTCACAGAACAATGGCAACAACAACAAAATAGAGACTGGAGGTTTGGATGTTTTTTCAAATAGGACCAGTCTTGGTATGGCCATCAGAACTAGGCACTGACTGGAAAGAACAAGTATGCTACTATAACTAGAGCTTGTTTGTGGGAGCAGAGATCATTTTGTCATTGTCTCCTTTTTTAACTTAACCATATCAACACAAAGTTGTTAGGGCATGACACAAGGCATAGAGGTTCAGGGGGGGGGGTTATTGAAACAAGAGACAGACCGGAGGAGCGGGGCAGGGAAGATGGAGATGGCAGATCTGCAAACAAAAAAGGCAAGTAAGGATCTAGTCAACGGCTGAATTAGACTGGTAGTAACCAACAGGACTGACTGCATAAACAGAGGAGACAATCTGGCAGTGAGTGGAAGGAACACCAGGATTTAAGTACTGTTGGGTTGATGAAGTGATGGATGGTAGGTGTGTAGGTTTGACAGGTAAGGTGGAAAAGATGGTCTGAAATACCGGAGCCTGGAATCAGGAAGTGGAGGGCGGAACAAGTAGTCTTGTTTTGTCCTTGGCTAATGCATGGGCACTGTCAATAAGATGCTTGCATTTGCCTTACTGCACTGATCCAAGTTATCAAGTATTGTATGTCTGGCAGATTAATGTCTCTGAGCCCAAATCTCAATCCAGCTCCTCCCTTGATGTATCATACTCACTCATCATGTCTTTGCTTGAAATCTTTCTCAAAAGATTGCTACCAATGCTGTAGGCCTATGTTGTAGATGTTGACAACACCTGTCTTGTGTCTTACAAGACACCTTAGAAATGTGTACTGTAGCTACCATCACTGCAGTTACACTGCTGTCTGTCTAGTGTGCGATTTAAAGTGTAGTTTCCGAAGCATATTTGAGACTACACAACACTTATGTAGTATCGCTGTTCAAGCAAATCCACCCAAAATTTTGAATTCCATAGTTGCTGCCCAGAAGGGCAGTTTCTGTGGAATGGGTTCTTGAAGCCTGATTGGTTGGGGTCTAGTAGGTTGTTCTGAGAGAGAAAGTTTGACAGTTGGTTAGATACAGCACGTTCAATTGTTTTTTAAAAGAAGGGTAGCAGTGATACTGGTCTGTAGTTCTGGAGGACGGCAGGGTTAAGGGAGGGGTTTTTGAGTAGAGTGTTTTTTCAGTTCATCGTTTTGATGCAACTTTTCAACTATGTGAGGCTGTTATATAGCCTTTCACCATTCCCTCTTGCAGCGGAAATGAGAAGAGAACCGTTTCATTCTACACTTCACTCTTAGTTTTTTGAAGTGTAAATGAGCAGCATTTAAATCTATGCAATATTCATGAATAATAAGTATGCTTTTTAAAATGAGTGTAAAATTGAAGTAAAAAATCTGACCCATCTGCAACTGACGCAAGCACACCCCACAATTTCCCCAGAAATTGTACCCTCTCTAGTTTACAATTATATTAGTATAGCAAATAAACAAAGGGCAAACATTCAAAAATTGTTAACATACTTATTACTAATAACAGCACGCTCAGACCAATCTGATAATGCATCAACATTAACAATACATTTTTAATAGTAAATTGAACAGTATACACTTGAAGGTATGGGAGAGGAACACCCCCGCCCCCTTCAAAAGGCCTATTTTTAGGTGTGGTATATCAGAGAAGTGAAGGCTAAAGTGTGTGTGTGTGTGTGTGTGCAAGGGGTTAGGTTTCAGTGTGTTTCCAGCATGTACAGGAACTGAGAGTAAGAGAGAACACCAAGGGAGGAGATTGGAAGTCAAAGCTGTTTGGCAAGCCCAGTCTCTGCAGTTTAATTCATTATACTTTGAACTAACTCTTAAGGTAGAACTGGGAAAGCTGAGGGCTCACACAAATAAAAGTGCTGGTTCCAATGAAAAAGTCTACAATGTCAATGGCACTGGAAACCCAGGCATCACCTGAGACTAAGCAGGACTATCTTACCACGTCCACCAACTACTCTGCCATTCTGAGCAGAAATGAAGCTGTTAAAGATGCCAAGAGGCTGAAGAACTTCTTGGAATTGCGTGACAAATATGTGAGAAAGAAGGTGCTGTTTGAGGACCCTCTGTTCCCAACAAATGACTCCTCTCTTTCCCCTACTTGCAAATTCCCACTCAAAATTGAGTGGAAGCGCCCATCGGTGAGTACCTGAATTATACTTTGCAAATGGCAAATAAACGTAAAACTTGAGTAAGAATGCCTCTAATTGTATCATGGCATCTGTACATCGATTTAGAGAAGAAAACTGTTCAGTTGTTCTTTACCTAGATCAGGGGTCGGCAACCCGCGGCTCTAGAGCCGCATGCGGCTCTTTAGCGCCGCCCTAGTGGCTCCCTGGAGCTTTTTCAAAAATATGAAAATGGAAAAAGATGGTGTGAACATATGTTTTGTATTAATTATTAAAACAGAAATGTTGAAAAAATATTTAATTTACACATTTTTACAGCAAAATGTGCATGTGTATAATAAATATTTTATTTCAACATTTCTGTCAACGAAGATTTACGTCATAGCCTGCGACACACGTTTCTTTCAGCTCGGCGTAGTGCCAGACAGGTGGCTGTTGCAAACAAACCGGCGGGTGTGTCGTATGGGCCATGGATCCCAAAGGGAAAAAGAGAAAGATAGCTGAGGAGAACAGAGGATTCAACCGTTTTTGGACCGAATCATTTGCTTCCAATGCGGAAGGATTGCCTGCATGTTTGCTTTGTAATGAGAAGTTGTCAAATAACAAAAAGAGTAACGTGGAAAGACATTTCCAGGGAAGGCATGCTACATTTGCAGCTGAGTACCCAGTTGGGAGTGAGAGAAAAAGTGTGATTGCATGAATGCTCATTATGTATTTGTAGCCTACTTATCATTTTGATAGTAATATAGCTAATATAGACCAATTATCACCCTACGTCACACCACTGTCAAGCATGCTCAACTGCGCATGTCGGCTGCAAAGGACGGACTTCTCCCAGGTATACACTTGGATCAGGTCATCATATATCTCTGGCCACTGGATTTCAGAGCTTGACATTAACTTTTTGAGGCACTTGTCCTTTGGACAAATACATTTACGTTTCATTTGTCCATGCACAAAAGTCACTTGACCGCCGATACCTATAAATAGCCTTACCAAGTGATAGGGCAAAACTAGCCTGGCTAACGGAGGTCACTTTCTCAGGCAAATGAAACAGGCTCGGTTAAAGAAATCCGAGATGCTGGCTATCTTCAGCAGGCTTGTATCTACAAAAAGCAGTCCTCCCTGACGTTTATAGTGGGGAATGGAGTGAAATACAACATTGTGCACACTGCCAGTGAGCGACCCGAGTCTGACTGAGGCTAACGACGTCAAAACAGTGTAACGGGGATGCAGTCTCACTCAGACTGGCTAAAAGCAGAATTCCCATATCTCTTTAAAGCTGCCCTGCTTGACTTTTAAGGTGTATAATTGACTGTAAAACTGTAAAATTATGAACTTTGTGATGTGAAGACATAGCTGCCGCATAAGATGCGGTCTGCCGGGCGACATTCTCACTCAAATTTCAAGTCTTCCGTAACTCAAATCAAAATTCTGATGTGACAGATCAATGGGGAATCGACTTTTCTCTTAAAGGCTGTCCTTCTCGACCTTTTTGGTCTTTTTAAATCGAACTAGTTGTATAATCCGTGTACTTCTCTAGCCATTATAAAGGCTATCCTTTCCCGGTTTTCTGCAGCCACATTGCGCGCGCATCCCGAATGTTTACAAACAAATAATTGGTCTATAGACACTAGCATGTGTTGCCTTCATTATAAGGCTTATATAAGGCTTTAATTTTTTTGCGGCTCCACACTTTTTTTTTTTTTTGGTCCAATATGGCTCTTTTAACATTTTGCGTTGCCGACCCCTGACCTAGATTAATCAAGGTGTGGCATATAGCATCACACATCTACCCTAACCGTAACTATCTATACAGCGATCTATACAGCAATGAAGGGAACTGCCAGGAGCCTATTTAGCAATAAACCATGTAACATCTTCTTAAAGAATATATTCACTAGTATTCAGGGGGACCAAAAGACAGCATATTAGAAATGATAGAAAATACTTTTATTTACTCACCAATTGCCCCATAAGACACTGGGGGCCTCATGTAGGCTATGTACATTCGCAAACGTAACGTTATTAGCGCCATGGCCAACTCGCAGATTGCGCACGCTGTGATACTTCAGTTTACGTCGTATTTACGAAACCTGCAGGTCATCGGGTAATCAGAGCCTTTCTCCGCCCACTATACCGTACATTGCGAGCATTTAAACGTGCAATTGAATGGGCCTCCTTCTCTCTTTCAGTTGTGGAGCCAGAGGGGTGGCACTGGACCCCTGTGATATCGGACTGGCCACCCCAAAGTGTCATTCGCTATCCCTGGCAATTGGATGCTGATTGACATTTAATTTATCTTGTTAAAAGAAGCGTTTCTTTTGACATCTGGCAGCAGGATATTTACACAGTTCACCAGTCAGTCACAAATCACTAGCCTGGTCCTAACCAGACCCTCGTACATTTCATTTGTACAGACGGTCTGGGATCGCTTCATTGACAAGAGTTAACTTCCTTGAAGGCGGGTACTCTGTTGAAGTTTAAAACTATTGGATCTGGCAGAGCCACTCTGATCTGCCATAACCAATCGCTAGCGTTCGCCTTAGCCAACTCCTTCAACACTGTAACGGAGCTAGCTGCCGTAGCTGGAAAATCAAACTTTTCCCGAACCCCGTGGGGAGGGGGGCCACAACATCATGGCCACCAACAAAACTCAGCAAGGATTGTTCTTGCTCCGGCTTTAACTTATGGATATTCGGCAGCGTTGCCACAACCGCAGAATAGCTTTGTTCGCATCTTTTTCCGCCGCCATTACTGAAGTACAACTCAAACTAGTGCACGACATCAACGTCATCTTTCTCAGCCACTCCCTCTGTTCGCTGATTGGACCTACAAGTAAATAGTTTCTGAACACCGACTAATACACTGACGCCTCGATTTGTTAAAACGATTTGTTTGTAAACCTCGACCTACGGTCTCGGTTAACAAACGTTTTAACAAATCTCAGTTTACAAAGGCGTTTGCAGACCTGTCGAGGAGTAAACATTTGCTGTTTATATACCTCCTGAAAGTTTGCAGAGGTAAATAAACGTTTTTACGGATCTAGCAACAAGCGGTTGCCTTGGAGATGTAGCCATTGATCTTAACAACGTGGCATCTGCTCGGCAACAACGTAGCCTAAATTGCCAAAAAAAAAACTAAAACAACCAAATATGGTTTTTGCACAGGTCCGCAAACGCCCCGCAATCGCTTCCCGTTTTAACCCTCGTGCTGCCTTCGGGTCACATGACCCAAAGGTTCATAACGAACCATCGTTGTGTTTACCCAATTTTACCCAATACAAAAACAAATACAAATAATTTTCTTTTAACCATTCCAATGTGGGGGGTCTGAGACAGCCCGACAGTTAAAAGAAAATGCTTCACTTTGTTTTTGTATGAGGTAAATTTGGCGCAATACGACGGTGGGTCACAATGACTGATGGGTCAGAATGACCCGAAGATAACACAAGGGTTAAAGAAGTATCTGAAGCAGACAGAAGACGAATTGATGTTGTTGATATGTTGCCTTGGCGATGTAGTGACGTCACCAGTGCAAGTGCAGCTGATTGCTCTGACAACATGGCGTCTGCTCCAGATTCGACGTGTTTGATTTGGGATCTTCCCACGTATTGTTGTAGTATATAAGAAACCAAATGTTTACTCCTCGACAGGTCAGCAAACGCTTTGTCGCCTCGATTTGTTAAAACGTTTGTTAACCGAGACCGTATGTCGAGGTTTACAAACAAATCGTTGAATAGTTTTTTAATGTAAATATGTATACGGATATTTAGACGACCAGTCATTAAACCTAGTATTAGTTGGACAATGTGCAGCTAAATTGCAGCCGGTAAGCATCATACTAAGCGTTCACAACTTTACATTTTTTTTATGTTGGTGTATTCGCCATGCTAAACTAAACATGAGCTGGACACACTGGATAGATCTCAAATGTTGGCTGGGAAAGTTAAGCGCATAAATTAAAAAGATATGGATCTTTCACTCTAGAGTGTATTATTTACTGCAGCTTTCATTTCGAATGAAAACCACTAACTATATTGAGTGATTTCGCGGCAGTTCCCTGCCTTTTAGCTGCACATTGTCCAACTAATGCTAGGTTTAATGACTGGTCGTCTAATTAAATATCCGAATACATATTTACATTAAAAAACTATTCAACTTACTACGACATTAATTTATACTGTTAAGAGTGTGCTAACCGAATAATCTTTAAATGTTGCATTAAAGATACATGCCCATGGATATTTTGAACTACTTACCAAATGACTTGCCATTGAAATCATTAGCATTCTAGTTGTTCTTATTCGCTGACGGTCTTTGTGTGATAGACAGACGAAAATGTCCAATGATAGTAGACACAGAAATGGCTATATTTGATTGGCTTAGATGGTTTTGGGAGCATTGTTCCCGCCTTCTTCTACGGAGACACAACTTTTATTTACAAGTACACAAATATTTTTCTTCTACGGAGACACAACTTTTATTTACAAGTACACAAATCTTTTTCTTCTACGGAGACACAAAACTTTTTTTTACAAGTACACGAATCTTTTTTGCAAGTTACAAATCTGTTTTGCAAGTACACAAATCTTGCCTTCTTCTACGGAGACACAAAACTTTTTTTTGCAAGTACACGAATCATTTTCTACAGAGACACAAATCTTTTTTGCAAGTTACAAATCGTTTTTACAGAGCTCGCTCTCCTGGCACTAATTTCACGCCATAGTTGACTCTCGTGAAGTCAAAATCTAGCAAGGACGCCCACTGCTAGGCTAACCCGCCAAAACTACCACCCGCACTTTCCTTTCAACTTCCATATACAGATTACTAAATTTTACAACTTTTACAATCATCACATTTTTATATTGATCATACTTCCTCTATATGTACTGTGAATCCTACTATTAATTAACTAACATTTGTGAATTTCTGAACACTCGCGTTGAAACGGCCGGCGCACTGCTTCGAAGTTTGCAGTAAATCTCCGATCCTAACTAAACAACAAAATACTCCTCCGTTAAATCTATTCACTATACACACATTGCTAACACCCCACACTATCATTTCACCAAAACATTCAATGAGTATTTAGCTGGTTGACCAACCTGTGGTAGAAGAAAAGAGAATAGAAAAGATAGAAGTCGTGTGAAGACAGTTAGCAAACTGTGCATACTTTGGTTTCCATTTTATTCTGGCGCATATTTGCTGGTCACCAAAGATTCTAGCTTCACACTTCACTCTACACTCTAGCGCCATCTAATGCACTGGTGGAGGCTGACAATTGCAGTTGACAATTTGCAAACGTATGTTTAAAGGAGACATGACATGCTGTTTTTGGATGCTTTTATATAGGCCTTAGTGGTCCACTAATACTGTATCAGAAGTCTCTTTCCCGAAATTCAGCCTTGGTGCAGAATTACAGCCACTACTAGCAGTCCCACAAGGAGCTTTCCTCAGAACGCGCTGTTTTGGTGTCTGTAGCTTTAAATGCTAATGAGGAGCGGAGGGGCGGCACCATGCGCTAATGTTTACAATGGATGTATCGCAATGGCTCTAGCCCCGTTGCTGTAAGATGCCTCGAATTTGCCCATTCTCATCTGATAACCCTGGTTTGCAGAGGTACACAGTCAGTCATTTCAATGAGGGGAAAGGCGGATATCGCGCGCACCATAACACCAACAGCAGAACGGTTATCCAAATAACAAAGTGTACAACACTCACGTTACAGCATGTGTATTCACACACATACTTGATGCTATCTACCTTTCCATTAGCGACAGTAACTCAGCTGTTAGCTGCAGAGCTAATGTTACAGCCACATTTCAGGGCTCTCAAGTTTTGAAGACAGGCAAGAGTGACATTCCCCCCCCCCCCCCCCCCCCAATTAATGAATGAATTACTTTTTACCTGACATCTTTGAAAGACAGATGCAATGATTAATGCATCCATGGCCAGGATATAATTATAAAATATGACATGATTTTAAAAGTGACCTATAACATCAACTATGCAATACACTTAAATGTATTTAGTGCTAATAAAATTATTAAGCCTATTTGGAGAGATGTTTATAATCGTGTGATAACGAAAATATTACTAGGCCTAGAATACTTGTTCTGAGCAGGTGTTGTCAGTGAACAGGCTGTAAAACTGTTGGCTAAGTTACAGACACATGAAAAACTGATGCTAATTATCTGTGAAACATTTTCTAACAGCAGTCAAGTTGTCATTGTTTGTGTCAAACAAGTTGTGAATTTGTTGTAACATTAAAACAGGAGATCATGACTTAGCCCACTCTGTGCTCAAAGTGATGCTCGAGCTCCAGTGGTTTCCTCTGTGGGTGAACGAAACTTTCGGAAGATGTTGTAGCAGATCACGTGAACAATTCCAGGATATGCTTTTTTCATTGGTTGTTGAGTTAAATCTTACCCAGATACAATAGTGCTATTTTCTGATTGTCTATTGTGTAGCCTCTTTCTGTTTTTTGATCGGTTGAGCGCTGCGGCATATTAAATATATTATAAATAGTTTTTCCGCGTGAGAAATACAATGTGTGGCGGGAGTGCGTGACAAAGGATCGAAATGAGTGACTGTCACGCTCAATGCGTGACACTTGAGAGCCCTGACATTCTAAGGGTAGCAAGCTAGGTAACCATATACAGTAAAGCTACAAAATGATATAGCGTTAGTTAACTTACTTGTCCGAGGTTAGTAGCTGGACGAAGGAGAGTTAGTACTGATCCAGAATTTAATTTCAGCAAGGCCAGTTTTGTATTAGCTCAAGTTGAGGAAACAGTCGTGGCTGAAGTGTTTGGCGCAGACATACAACTACAACAGAAGTTGTGTAGGCGCATTTCCAGAGAAAATAAAATTAAGATACTGGGTCTTCAGAGGCTCGGATGAAGGAACTGTAAAAAGATTTTTGTTTTCCTTTGTACATCCAAACTGAGCAAATGTAATGCAAAGAGGAGATTTTCAAACAGAAGCAATTGAGCTTTCATTTTCTAAAAGGTGGAGAAGAACACCCAGGGCTTGGTTTACACCGATCGAAAATTCTAGCCACTGGGGGACCAAAGGCAGGCTAGGGGAACTTATATTAATGTTAAATAACCTCCTAAAGTGAAGTTTTCATGTCATGTCACCTTTAAAAAAAATAAATGGGTGCCAAGATTTCATTTATTAATCACTAAATATTCAACCCGTTACACAGACCTGTCGAGGAGTAAACATTTTCAGTTTATTCCCGTTATTTTAAAACAGATTAGATTTTTCTGTCATTAAAGTTTTTACGTTCATGACATGATGGCAAATATTGTATTATGTTAAGGCATGAGCATAGATTGTTGACATGTCTATCTGGAGCAAAGACGAAGATGAATACTTTAACTGATAACCACAATAGGAAATTATATATATTTAAATAATATTAGTCTTGCCCTCAGAAGCTTTTGTTAAACACACCCATTATTCTTTTTTTTTTTATTGTGTCATCAAGCCAGACTGCTTTTGTGGGACAATGAAGGTCCATTCTCAGTGACTCTATGTTTCACCCCCACTTATATATCTGATGGAAACGTCTTGTATATAGTTCTGTTAATATGCCCCTTTCAAAGGCAAATGTTCAATAAAATATATTTTAGACACACTTCTCAAGCTTTTATTTATTACATTATTACCAAGTCTTGTTAGATCACGTTATATCCATTAATAGGCGTTTGGTTTTGTAGGTTGAACATATAAAACACAGGCCACATTTCTACACTGATGTTAAATTGAAAGCAGTGTGAATTTCGTGGCATTTCTTTGATTATAAAGTTGACAGTAAGCTATGGTAAGTCTGCATTATGGAAGATTTCTGTTACCAAAATAACTATTAAGCTTTCTTTGCCTGGCGAGAACAACGACGGAGCTAGGTGTTCAGGTTAACAGTTTATTTATTCCGATACAATGCGTTGGAAATCATACTCAAATCACGAAGAAAAAAAACAACATATGTAATGAGTTCCATCTAGAATAGCCCTATATTTAGCCCTATAGCCTATTTCTAAAAACCAAGTGAAAGGAATACTATACAGTGACAGCAGACTTCTTCAAAAAGCTGAGGAAATAGGATCAGGTGGAAATAGACCCCAGTCCTTTCACCACCCCAAGACCTCAGAGCAGCTCCCTCCCCGAGGCTACAGGCATAAGGTCAGAGCATACTACGCAGTCAGTCACATGCCAAGTTTAGCTTGTGTTTGTAGGCCACACATGTAAGCCTACACAAAAGTCTGTTTAAGCCTCACTTTAAAATGTTGGTTGTTGATTCATGAGTGTTGTTGTTTTGATGGCTGTGGCATTTTTTTGTGTGAGTTTACACTAATAGTTATGTTTTAATGTAAAAGAAGGATCTAACCTCTAACCTGGTTAGACCCAGATAATATATTCATGAAAACAGACTGACCAAAGTCTCTCCAGTTTGTGAGTAGCCTACAGTACAGTGTGTGTAAGAAAGAAATAGGTTGCAATTCAGATGTAGAGACAGTCTTTTCATAGTAAATGTAGAATTGGATTAAAGTAACCCTAGTGGACCATACTAGGCCACACTGAAGAACTCAGGCTTAAGTACATTTTAATTTCTATTTCTCATCAGCAATCATATGAATAATTTACACTGCTTAGATGCCAGGCTAAGGTTACACACACATTTTCATTCTTGGTCTGTGGACCCCCTGAAGTAGCCCTGGCCACCCCATATATAAAAGTCTGGTTCCGCCACTGCTCTCTTTCTATCATGGATCAGCCACCAAAGTCAAAACAGCGATGACTGTTTGAAAGGATCCTGATGCCAATATTTGTAATGTAGCGAGTAGTTTAACTGCTGGAATGGAATGTGAACGCTGAGTTGGAGATTCGATGTAATCTTTGATTTCTTCCAGTAACTGTAATATTGCATGGCTGCTTAATCTGTAACGCGTAATGATTTTGTGTTCACTCAACTCAAAAAGTGTGATCCTTGTGGCACAAATCCTTTGGCCTTTGTCTTCGTCTTGCTCGGGTTACGGCTGACATTTCACCATGAGGCATATGCGCATCCTGGTTCACGCCTGCTTTGGCAAAGAATTTTCACAGCAAAATACAGGTGCGCTTTCACAGGTGTTTTTTGTACATACCGCGGAATACATAATTAGGCGCACTTTACGCATCCCCTCCCATCTCTTTATGGGAAACTCCCACTTTCCCCTTGACCCTACCGTGAATGCATATGCATGACATGGAAAAGCGCAATTGCCATTTTCAGTTCCCGCTACAGGCAGTCTGCGCTTTTACCTCAGTGTGGCATGTTTGTACATACCTTGCCATGCATTTACGCGCAAATTGCGGAAAAAATAAGTGGGCTCACAAGCGTTAGTACATGAGGCCCTGGGAGTATTTATGCTGAATGTCTATCAGGACATAGTTGTGGATTATGACATTCTAGCATTGCAGGCAGCAGACTTTCCTCAACAGGCAGGATTTGCAATTCTTTCGGCAATAGCCAGGAAGCTGACAGTAGGAAATCTGGGATAACTAGTCACACACTGATCAGTGTTGTCAGATAGTGTCCTTACCCAGGCTTTTCCTTTGGTAAGCCAGTGTGGTTTCTCCAGTTGGCCACATTAGTATGACATTAGTCAACACATACAGTATAGTGTTTATCTGTGATGAAAACAACATGGAAGATTTTTGACAGCAAGTTGGACAACAATGTTGAAAGGTTCTGACCCAAGACTTTTAGTCAGAGCTAAATCCAGCCAACGATTTTGCCAGTTTGCTTTCTTGTCCCTAAGTGACTTCTCAACTTCAGCTTCTCAGTCACAGCTAACATGAGTGCTGCTGACTCAACAAAATACAATTTCACTGATCCTATCCAATAAGAAACGCACTGCTTATGCTAACATTTAGGAGACTGTCATGGCTTTGGCTTCTTACATACAAAGAGTTGATACTAAACTTCACATAGTATTCAGAAGATTGTTAACCAATTAGCCATAAGGTTGATCAGTCATCTATTGGTCAGATGTTTGATTTGGGACATTTTAAAAGCAGAGCTTTGGCAGAGTTTCATGGTGTGAAGAAACGGTCCGTTGCAATAGGATATTGATCAAGTGCTGACTCACAAGTAAAAACTAATTGAAACCTAAGCATAGTTCTAAATGCGGTTAAGACTGCCATATTTCTAATTGACACATTTCTAATAGATTTGTTGCCCAGACACCTGTCACTCATAAGTCCCCACTCTGGTACAGTAGCACCCCCGGCTGTCATTGGTCAAAAGTCAGTGACCCGTGGGCTGAATAAATTTAGCCCAAGCAGCAAATCAAGGGGGCATGCCTCAAAACACACATTATACACACTATGAAGATGAATGGTAGCTGATGCGTTTGGGCTGGAAAAAGAAAGCATATATATATATTTTTTTTTGTGACTATTTGGTGTTGCTGCTCTCAGTGCCACCAACATGTTAAACAATCTGTTTAAAATGTTTTTTTAGGTTTTTTAACAATAATTTAATGACATATCTAATTCAGACCTTATTTTCTTCATCAGGTTCAAATGTAAACTCACTTTTGAAGAGTTTAGCGTATCTGGCAAAAATGGCAAAAACTGTGAGAAGGGTCATCGCTATATTAATATCGTGTTTCTGGGTCTTGAATACTCCATGGATTCTGACTAGCAACAGGTGCTTGCAACAAAATAAAATCCCCTGCAGTTGCTTTGGTTGCACATACTACATACTCTTCTGTGCAGAGAGGGCAGCTGGCCCGAGGTCGACACAGAAGTAACGGTCAAGTTCCCTTCTCCTTTTTCAACTGCAATGCTATAGTTTGCTCATTAAGGACGACATATGATGCAGTCCACTTCAGGGGGAATACATTATGTGCCAGGCTACACATAATATGTTGTGCCAGCCACTCCTCATGTTCTTTATAGAGCTAACACTGTTGGCATGAGGGTCTCAATCTTTCAAGCAGCTCTTTAAATAGTGTGAGCAGATGACTTTGTCGACAGTGTTTGTGTCTTCATCATAACATAATCTATGAAGTTGGTGTGGTAAGGCCTTTTGTTGTATACCTCCCGAGCCCACAAACATAACTGCACATAAAGGCTGTAGCTATCTCTAAAAGGATAAATACTGAATATCAATTTCTATGCTATTTTACCCAGCTATATTTGTTCACATGTATTAAGGGGTTGCAGAAATAGAATACCCTACATCCAATGTATATATTGTAGGAAAATTATCTATGCCCAAAACAAACCTCAATCATTAAGCTAATGTACCGTAATGCAGTAAAGAGTATGATTTTGTGCCAAGGCAATGCCAAGGCATTACCTGTGAGGAAGAAAGTCGACCATTTCCACCAATAACAGAGAATAATGAGGCTCTGGGATTTAATGGGGGCCAAGCAGCGATGCTGCAAAGCCACCTATTGTGTTTCTACCTGTTCTTATTATTAGTGGCCAAGCAGCAAAGCTGCCCCATACTTGTAATCCTGCCTGGATTTAAAGGTGAAATGACATGAAAACTTTGAAAAGCTTATTTAACCTTAATATGAGTTCCCCTAGCCTGCCTTTGGTCCCCCAGTGGGTAGAATTTTCGATAGGTGTAAACCAAGCCCTGGGTGTTCTACTCCGCCTTTGAGAAAATGAAGGCTCAATTTCTCTGTTGGAAAAACTCTTCCTTGTGACGTCACAAGGAGGAAGGTTACCTCCCCTCTCTCTGCTTTGCCCGCCCAGATAATCTGGCCCGCCCATGAGAAACTGAGCTACGACCGTGCAAGTGTTTTTATCCTCGAGAGACATCATGGCTTGCAAACGTAGAAGCATTACATTTGCTCAGTTTGGATTGTACAAAGGAAAACAAAAGTATTTTTACAGTTATTCCTTCATCCGAGCCTCTGAAGATCCAGTGTCTTCATTTTATTTTCTCTGGAAATGCGCCGACACAACTTCCCAAAGTTTTGTATGTTTGTGCCAAACATTTCAGCCACTACTGGTCTTGCTGAAATTAAATTCTGGATCAGTACTAACTCTCTTAAGTCCAGCTACATACATCGGACAAGTAAGTTAACTAACGCTATATCATTTTGTTGCTTTACTGTATATGGTTCCTAGCTTGCTACCCTTAGAATGTGGCTGTAATTAGCTCTGCAGCTAAAAGCTGAGTTACTGTAGCTAATGTAAAGGTAGATAGCTAGTATGTGTGTGAATACACACGCTGTAACGCGAGTGTTGTACACTTCTTTGTTATTTGGATAACTGTTCTGCTGTTGGTGTTATGGCGCACGCGATATCCGCCTTTCCCCTCATTAAAATGACTGAATGTGCACCTCTGCAAACCAGGGTGATCAGATGAGAATGGGCAAAATCAAGGCATCTTACAGCAACGGCGCTACGAGCCGTTGCGATACATCCATTGTAAACATTAGCGCATGGTGTCGCCTCTCTCCTCATTAGCATTTAAAGCTACAGACACCAAAACAGCGCGTTCTGAGGAAAGCTCCTTGTGGGACTGCTAGTAGTGGCTGTAATTCTGCACCAAGGCTGAATTTCGGGAAAGAGACTTGTGATACAGTATTAAGGGACCACTAAGGCCTATATAAAAGCATCCAAAAACAGCATGTCATGTCACCTTTAAAACACTTTTGTTGTTGTTCTGGTTTTAATGAATGTGTTTTCAGGAAATTTGTGACAACCCCCAGTTCATCATTGATGGAGCCAATAGGATAGACATCTGTCAAGGAGACCTTGGTAAGTATTATGCTTTACTGTGAGTAAAAGCTGAAGCTTCATGCAGGCATTGACAATACATGCATACATAAACGTCAGCATATAGAACAGCTACCATTAAACTGTGAGAACTCTGCTTTGAGGTACTATGTTCTGTAATAATCCTTGAATAAAAACATAAAAGGAAATCATGTAGAATAGGAAACAAGACAGTTTGTAATTGTAGGAGGTTTAATTATTGGCCAAACAACCAAAACTATTCCCCAATGTTTAAAGGAAGATGTGTAAACTAAACAGGTTATTAACATTAATCAAATCAGGGTTTTTCTTGCATAGAGAAAATTTTGGCGCGCGCCAAAGCCGTTTTACCGAGTGCCAAGGACAAATTCCGAGCGCCAAAGGCAAAAAAAAGTCAGTGATGAAGAAAAAAAAAAGCTGTGTTCATCAAGCGTGCAATGCATGTCAGCGAATTATGTTCTCAATAGTATGTTTCAAGTAGGCTACAGCCGAACCCTCGTTCTGTTTTGATCAATAGTAATCGAGTTGATAAGCGTGTCTTCTTGTCTGATCAATACGCAACTGTGAGGTGCGCGAATGGACAGAGCGGCCAGTAAATTGTCGTTCCCCTGCGAGGGCCAACCCAATGTGCACGAATACACCTGTACAAATGCAAATGAAATTTCCACTCAAAATTTACGATTTCCAACACAGCCTCCATTGGTATTCTTAACCTGGAATGATAATATATAGTGCAGTGTTTCCTCTATGGCTAAATTTCTGCAGCCACGGTATCAGAAATCAGGCTGTACAAAATTTTAGGCCGTCTATCAGCAGTGATTGTTAGAGTGCATGTTGGAGAATTGCATGGACACGCGCTTCACACCGCAGTTGAGATTGCGTGTGTGCGTCCTTGAGAACTGTAAATCGTATAACTTATGTTGTCAGTTCATTTAAGCCTGTAATTGTATAAGATATTGTATAATTCTATAGTTCTTGCAATTTTAAATCAAGTTAACTGGTGATTTTCGTTGTTTGTATTCTTCCCCTGCTAGCTAAATTGTCTGTTGATTCGATAGCGATTGCTGCCCTTGCTCAGGTTTGTATTTTAGGTGCATTATTATGCTGAAGTAGTTTTGGGGTGGTGGGGGGCGAATAAATACATTGATTAGAAAAAAGTAGAAAAAATATATACTTTTTTTGGGAGCACCGAAGACCCATTTTGACCCAGGAAAAACCCTGCAAATAATGCCAATACCAATGGAATTAAAGTTATTTGACTCTATGGGTTATATCAGAGCAAGAATGATAAAAGTGAGTTAAATGAAATAGATATTAAATACAATTTCAAATAAATGAAATTAATTACAAGGCTAACATGTTACAAAGTTAAGGTTTATAATCTTACCTACTCTACCTTGATTACAGCTCTGGAGAAAAATTGAGACCACTGCACACTGAGACAATTCTCAACTTAAAAAAAAAAGAGCTGTAAATCAGAGAAAGAAAGCACGAGGTGAGCAAGGAGAAGTAGTAGGAGAAGCCAGAGCTCAGGAGAAGCCCTCAAGAGATCAAGAATCCACAGAATAATGATTCACAATTCCCTTTATACCAAACTATTATCTGTAGAACAACCAATCAAAACACATCTGGATCCTTACTTTTCAACATATGACTAGCAATGTGACAGTAAGTTCCAGAATGAGGTGTGAGACCCATCAAGTAGAGACTACGGCCCCGTCCACACTAGCCCGGGTAAATACAAATACGCGTATTCGAATTGAAAACAATCTCCGTCCACACTAGCGTTTTCATATCGTTTTCCAAATATTTGCCGTCCACACTAACACGGGTACATGACAATCATTGTCATGGTTACGCCACTCCTGCCCCTCCCTCCCGCCACGCTGCTCTGTTTACATACTCCTCGGGAAATACTATTTGGTGTTGTATAATTTTAAATTGTCCCACCAGTTAGCTGTTCAGCCAGGTCTCACCCAGAATCGCCGCTCTATGTTTGGTTTAAACCGTCTTCTCTGCCTTGTCCCCTATTGTTCAGGCACACCGAGTACAACGCTCGCCTTCTGCGTAGGAGTAATGCGTATCTATTAAGTGATAATACTTGTACCTGAAGTACACTAACTAAACTGGTAAATAAATTATAGAGATGGAGCAGCATATTTCTTTCACCTTCCACCATTCACCGCTCGGAAGGTCAGTACCAGAGTCTTGAATCTGGTACGGGTCGTGATGGGAAGTCAGTGGAGGGAGATGAGGAGCGGGGTAACATGGGAGCGTCTGGGTAGATTGAAGATCAGACGGGCCGCTGCGTTCTGAATCCTCTGGAGATGACGGGTTGCGCATGCTGGGAGACCGGCGAGCAGCTAGTTGCAGTAGTCCAACTTTGAGAGAACAAGTGCTTGGACTAGCAGCTGGGTGGAATGCTCAGACAGGTATCTCCTGATCTTCCGGATGTTGTAGAGGGTGAATCTACACGACCAGGAGACCACAGCAATGTGGGCTGTGAGGGAGAGCTCGTCATCCATGGTCACCCCGAGGTTCCTGGCAGAGGATGAAGGGGTCACCGTCGCTGATCCCAGGATGATTGAGAGATCGTGGGAGATGGAGGGTTTGGCCGGGATGATGAGGAGTTCTGTTTTGGCGAGGTTCAGCTGGAGGTGGTGC